>NW_026870910.1:8702733-9002827 GCF_033118175.1 Dama dama
AAAAAAATGAAGAGCTTCAAAAGGTGTGAAAATTATGTGGAGCAGGAAACGGGCTGAAAAATAGGTGGAGCATGAAGTGGTGTTGAAAAACATGAAGCACCTGAAAATGTGTGAAATATATGAAGAGCTTCAAAAGGTTTCAAAAATATGAGGAGCATGAAACGGTCTGAAAAATAGGAGGAGCATGAAATGGTGTTCAAAAACATGAAGAGCCTGAAAAGGTGTGAAAAATGTGAAGAGCTTCAAAAGTTGTGAAAAATATGAGGAGCATGAAACGGTCTGAAAAATAGGAGGAGCATGAAGTGGTGTTGGAAAACATGAAGAGCCTGAAAAGGTGTGAAAAATATGAAGAGCTTCAAAAGGTGTCAAAAATATGAGGAGCATGAAACACTCTCAAAAATAGGAGGAGCATGAAGCGGTGTTCAAAAACTTGGAGAGCCTGAAAACGTGTGAAAAATATGAAGAGCTTCAAAAGGTGTCAATAATAGGAGGTGCATGAAACAGTGAAAAATAGGAGGAGCATGAAACGGTCTGAAAAATAGAAGGAGCATGAAGCGGTGTTGAAAAACATGAAGAGCCTGAGAAGGTTTGACAAATATGAAGAGCTTCAATAGGTGTCATAAATATGAGAAGCATGAAAGGGTCTCAGAAATAGGAGGAGCATGAAGCGGTGTTCAAAAACATGGAGAGCCTGAAAAGGTATGAAAAATATGAAGAGCTTCAAAAGGTTTCAAAAATATGAGGAGCATGTAACGGTCTGAAAAATAGGAGGAGCATGAAACGGTGTTCCAAAACATAAAGAGCCTGGAAAGGTGTGAAGAATATGAAGAGCCTCAAAACGTGTCAAAAATATGCGGAGCATGAAACGGTCTGAAAAATAGGAGCAGCATGAAATGGTGTTCAAAAACTTGAAGAGACTGAAAAGGTGTGAAAAATATGAAGAGCTTCAAAAGGTGTGAAATACACGAGGAGCATGAAACGGTCTGTAAAATAGGAGGAGCATGAAGCGGTGTTGAAAAACATGAAGAGCCTGAAAAGGTGTGAAAAATATGAAGAGCGTCAAAAGGTTTCAAAAATATGAGGAGCATGAAACGGTCTGAAAAATAGGAGGAGCATGAAGCGGTGTTGAAAAACATGAAGAGTCTGAAAAGTTGTGAACAATATGAAGAGCTTCAAAGGTGTCAAAAATATGAGGAGGATGAAACGGTGTTGAAAAACATGAAGAGCCTGAAAAGGTGTGAAAAATATGAAGAGCGTCAAAAGGTGTCAAAAATATGAGGAGCATGAAACGGTCTGAAAAATAGGAGGAACACAAGTGGTGTTCAAAAACATGAAGAGCCTGAAAAGGTGTGAAAAATATGAAGAGTTTCAAAAGGTGTCAAAAATATGAGGAGAATGAATCGGTGTTGAAAAATATGAAGAGCCTGAAAATGTGTGAAAAATATGAAGAGCTTCAAAAGGTGTCAAAAATATGAGGAGCATGAAACGGTCTGAAAAATAGGAGAAGCATGAAGCGGTGTTGAAAAACATGAAGAACATGAAAATGTGTGAAAAATATGAAGAGCTTCAAAAGGTGTCAAAATATGAGGAGCATGAACCGGTCTGAAAAAAAGGAGGAGCATGAAGCGGTGTTCAAAAACATGAAGAGCATGAAAAGGTGTGAAAAATATGAAGAGCTTCAAAAGGTGACAAAAATATGAGGAGCATGAAACGGTCTGAACTATAGGAAGATCATGAAGCGGTGTTAAAAAACATGAAGAGCCTGAAAAGGTGTGAAAAATATGAAGAGCTTCAAAAGGTGTCAAAAATATGAGGAGCATGAAACAGTCTGAAAAATGGGAGGAGCATGAAGCGGTGTTGAAAAACATGAAGAGCCTGAAAACGTGTGAAAAACATGAAAAGATTAAAAGTTGTGAGAAATATGAAGAGCTTCAAAAGGTGTCAAAAATGAGACGAGCATGAAATGGTCTGGAAAATAGGACGAGCATGAAGCGGTGTTGAAAAACATGGGGAGCCTGAAAAGGTGTGAAAAATATGAAGAGCTTTAAAAGGTGTGAAATACATGAGGAGCATGAAACGGTCTGAAAAATAGGAGGAGCATGAAACCGTGTTGAAAAACATGAAGAGCCTGAAAAGTTGTGAAAAATATGAAGAGCTTCAAACGGTTGGAAATACATGAGGAGCATGAAACGGTGTTGAAAAACATGAAGAGCCTGAAAAGGTGGGTAAAATATGAAGAGCTTCAAAAGGTGTCAAATATATGAGGAGCATGAAACAGTCTGAAAAATAGGAGGACCATGAAGCGGTGTAAAAAACATGAAGACCCTGAAAAGGTGTGAAAAATATGAAGAGCTTCAAAAGGTGTCAAAAATAGGAGGAGCATGAAACGGTGTGAAAAATAGGAGCAGCATGAAGCGGTGTTGAAAAACATGAAGAGCCTGAAAAGGTGTGAAAAATATGAAGAGCTTCAAAAATATGAAAAATATGAGGAGCTTCAAAAGGTGTGAAAAATATGAGGAACATGAAACGATCTGAAAAATAGGAGGAGCATGAAACGGTTTTCAAAACATGAAGAGCCTGAAAAGTTGTGAAATATAAGAAGAGATTCAAAAAGTGTGAAAAAAATGAAGAGCTTCAAAAGGTGTCAAAAATGAGATGAGCATGAAACGGTCTGAAAGAGAGGAGGAGCATGAAGCGTTGTAGAAAAAAATGAAGAGTCTGAAAAGGTGTTAAATATATTAAGAGCTTCAAAAGTTGTCAAAAATATGAGGAGCATGATACGGTCTGAAAAAGAGGAGGAACATGAAGCGGTGTTGAAAAATATGAAGAGCCTGAAAAAGTGTGAAAAATATGAAGAGATTCAAAAGGTGTCAAAATTATGACGAGCATGAAATGGTCTGAAAAATAGGAGGAGCATGAAACGGTGTTCAAACATGAAGAGCCTGAAAAGGTGTGAAAAATATGAAGGGCTTCAAAAGGTGTGAAAAATATGAAGAACTTCAAAAGCTGTCAAAAATGCGATGAGCATGAAAGGGTCTGAAAAATAGGAGGAGCATGAAGGGTGTTGAAAAACATGATGAGCTTGAAAAGGTGTCAAAAATAGTAGGAGCTTCAAAAGGTGTCAAAAATATGAGGAGCATGAAACGGTCTGAAAAATAGGAGGAGCATGAAGCGGTGTTGAAAATCATGAAGAGCTTCAAAAGGTGACAAAAATATGAAGAGCTTCGAATGGTGTCAAAAATATTATGAGCATGAAACGGTCTGAAAAACAGGAGGAGCATGAAGCGGTGTTGAAAAACATGATGAGCTTGAAAAGGTGTCAAAAATAGTAGGAGCTTCAAAAGGTGTCAAAAATATGAGGAGCATGAAACGGTCTGAAAATTAGGAGGAGCATGAAGCGGTGTTGAAAAACATGAAGAGCCTAAAAAAGGTGTGAAAAATATGAAGAGCTTCAAAAGGTGTCAAAAATATGAGGAGCATGAAACGGTCTGAAAAATAGGAGGAGCATGAAGCAGTCTTCAAAAACATGAAGAGTTTGAAAAAGTGTGAAAAATATGAAGAGCTTCAAAAGGTGTCAAAAATAGGAGGAGAATGAAACAGTCTGAAAAAAAGGAGGAGCATGAAGCGGTGTTGAAAAACATGAAGAGCCTGAAAAGGTGTGAAAAATATGAAGAGCTTCAAACGGTGTGAAATACATGAGGAGCATGAAACAGTCTGAAAAAAAGGAGGAGCATGAAGCGGTGTTGAAAAACATGAAGGGCCTGAAAAGGTGTGAAAAATATGAAAAGCTTCAAACGGTGTGAAATACATGAGGAGCATGAAACGGTCTGAAAAATAGGAGGAGCATGAAGTTTTGTTGAAAAACAAGAAGAGCCTGAAAATGTGTGAAAACTATGAAGAGCTTCAGAAGGTGTCAAAAATGAGATGAGCATGAAACGTCTGAAAAATAGGAGGAGCATGAAGTGGTGTTGAAAAACATTAAGAGCCTGAAAATATGTGAAATATATGAAGAGCTTGAAAACTTTTCAGAAATGAGAGGAGCATGAAACTGTCTGAAAAATAGTAGGAGCATGAAGCAGCGTTGAAAAACGTGAAGAGCCTGAAAAGGTGTGAAAAATATGAAGAGCTTCAAAAGTTGTGAAAAATGAGATGAACATGAAACGGTCTGAGAAATAGGAGAAGCATGAAGTGGTGTTGAAAAACATGAAGAGCATGAAAAAGTGTGAAATATATGAAGAGCTTCAAAAGGTGTGAAATATATGAAGAGCTTCAAAAGGTGTGAAATACATGAGGAGCATGAAACGGTCTGAAAAATAGGAGGAGCATGAAGCGGTGTTGAAAAACATGAAGAGCCTGAAACCGTGTGAAAAATATGAAGAGCTTCAAAAGGTGTGAAATACATGAGGATCATGAAATGGTCTGAAAAATAGGAGGAGCATGAAACGGTGTTCAAAAATAGGAAGAGCCTGAAAATTGTGAAAAATATGACAGCTTCAAAAGGTGTCAAAAATATGAGCAGCATGAAACGGTCTGAAAAATAGGAGGAGCATGAAGCGGTGTTCAAAAACATGAAAAGCCTGAAAAGGTTTGAAAAATATGAAGAGCCTCAAAACGTGTCAAAAATGAGAAGAGCATGAAACTGTTTGAAAAATAGGAGTAGCATGAAGTGGTGTTGAAAAAAAAGAAGACACTGAAAAGGTGTGAAATATATGAATAGCTTCAACAGTGTCAAAAATATGAGGAGAATGAAAGCGTCTCAACAATAGGAGGAGCATGAAGCTGTGTTGAAAAACATGAAGAGCCTGAAAAGGTTTCAAAAATATGAAGAGCTTCTAAAGGTATGAAAAATATGAGGAGCATGAAACGGTCTGAAAAAGAGGAGGAGCATGAAACCGTGTTCAAAAACATGAAGAGCCTGAAAAGGTGTGAAAAATATGAACAGCTTCAAAAGGTGTGAAAAATATGAAGAGCTTCAAAAGGTGTCAAAAATGAGATGAGCATGAAACGGTGTGAAAAATCGGAGGAGCATGAAGTGGGGTTGAAAATCATGAAGAGCCTGAAAAGGTGTGAAAATATGAAGAGCTTCAAAAGGTGTGAAATACATGAGGAGCATGAAACTGTCTGAAAAATAGGAGGAGCATGAAAAGGTTTTCAAGAACTTGAAGAGCCTGAAAAGGTGTGAAAAATATAAAGAGCATCAAAAGGTGTGAAATACATGCGGAGCATTAAACGGTCAGAAAAATAGGAGGAGCATGAAACCGTGTCAAAAACATGAAGAGCCTGAAAAGGTGTGAAATAAATGAAGAGCTTCAAAAGTTGTGAAAAATATGAAGAGCTTCAAAAGGTGTGAAATACATGAGGAGCATGAAACGGTCAGAAAAATAGGAGGAGCATGAAACCGTGTCAAAAACATGAAGAGCCTGAAAAGGTGTGAAATATATGAAGAGATTCAAAAGGTGTCAAAAATATGAGGAGCATGTAACGGTTTGGAAAATAGGACGAGCATGAAGTGGTGTTGAAAAACATGAAGAGCCTGAAAAGATGTGAAAAATATGAAGAGCTTCAAAAGGTGTCCACTATATGAGGAGCATGAAACTCTCTCAGAAATAGGAGGAGCATGAAGTGGTGCTTAAAAACATGAAGAGCCTAAAAGGTGTGAAAAATAAGAAAAGCTTCAAAAGATGTCACAAATATGAGGATCATGAAACGGTCTGAAAAACTGGAGGATCATGAAGCGGTGTTGAAAAACATGAAGAGTCTGAAAAGTTGTGAAAAATATGAAGAGCTTCAAAAGGTGTCAAAAATGTGAGGAGCATGAAACGGTCTGAAAAATAGGAGGAGCTTGAAACCGTTTCAAAAACATGAAGAGCCTGGAAAGGTGTGAAAAATGAAGAGCTTCAAAAGGTGTGAAATACATGAGGAGCATGAAACGGTCTGAAAAATAGGAGGAGCATGAAGCGGTGTTTAAAAACATGAAGAGCCTGAAAATGTGTGTAAAATATGAAGAGCTTCAAAAGGTGTCAAAAATTAGATTAGCATGAAACGGTCTGAAAAATAGGAGGAGCATGAAGTGGTGTTGAAAAACATGAAGAGCCTGAAAAAGTGTAAAATATATGAAGAGCTTCAAAAGGTGTTAAAAATAGAGGAGCATGAAGCGGTGGTCAAAAACATGAAGAGCCTGAAAATGTGTGTAAACTATGAAGAGCTTCAAAACGTGTCAAAAATATGAGGAGCATGAAACGGTCTGAAATATAGGTGGATCAAGAAGCGGTGTTGAAAAACATGAAGAGCGTGAAAACGTGTGAAAAATATGAAGAGGCTCAAAAGGTGTGAAAAATATGAAGAGCTTAAAATGGTGTCAAAAATGAGATGAGCATGAAACGGTCTGAAAAATAAGAGCAGCATGAAACGGTGTTCAAAAACATGAAGAGCCTGAAATGGTGTGAAAAATATAAAGAGCTTCAAAAGCTGTGAAATATATGCGAAGCATGAAACGGTCTGAAAAATAGGAGGAGCATGAAAAGGTGTTCAAAAACATGAAAGCCTAAAAGGTGAGAAAAATATGAAGAGCTTCAAAAGGTGTTAAATACATGAGGAGCATGAAACGGTCTGAAAATTAGGAGGAGCATGAAGCGGTGTTCAAAAACATGAAGAGCCTGAAAACGTGTGAAAAATATGAAAAGGTTCAAAATGTGTCAAAAATATGAGGAGCATGAAACGGTCTGAAAAATAGGAGGACCATGAAACGGTCTTCAAAACATAAAGGACCTGAAAAGGTGTGAAAAATATGAAGAGCTTTTAAAGGTGTCAAAAATATGAGGAGCATGAAAGGGTCTGAAAAAGAGGAGGAGCATGAAACCGTGTTCAAAAACATGAAGAGCCTGAAAAGTTGTGAAAAATATGAACAGCTTCAAAAGGTGTGAAAAATATGAAGAGCTTCAAAAGGTGTCAAAAATGAGATGAGCATGAAACGGTCTGAAAAATCGGAGGAGCATGAAGTGGGGTTGAAAATCATGAAGAGCCTGAAAAGGTGTGTAAAATATGAAGAGCTTCAAAAGGAGTGAAAGACTTGAGGAGCATGAAACCGTCTGAATTATAGGAGGAGCATGAAACGGTGTTGAAAAACATGAAGAGCCTCAAAAGGTGTGAAAAATATGAAGAGCTCAAAAGGTGTCAAAAATATGAAGAGCTTCAAAAAGTGTGACAAATGAGATGAGCATGAAATGGTGTGAAAAAGGAGGAGCATGAAGTGGTGTTGAAAAACATGAAGAGCCTGAAAAGGTGTGAAAAATGTGAAGAGCTTCCAAAGGTGTAAAAATATGAGGAGCATGAAACGTTCTGAAAAATAGGAGGAGCATGAAACCGTGTTCAAAAATATGAAGTGTCTGAAAAGGTCTGAAAAATATGAAGAGCTTCAAAGGTGTGAAATACATGAGGAGCATAAAACGGTCTGAAAAATAGGAGGATCATGAAGCGGTGTTGAAAAATATGAAGAGCCTGAAAACGTGTGAAAAATATGAAGAGCTGCAAAAAGTGTCAAGAATGAGATGAGCATGAAATGGTTTGAAAAATAGGAGGAGCATGAAGCGGTGTAGAAAAACATGAAGAGCCTGAAAAGTTGTGAAAAATATGAATAGCTTCAAAAGGAGTCAAAAATAAGAGGAGCATGAAACAGTCTGAAAAATAGGAGGAGCATGATGCGGTGTAGAAAAACATGAAGAGCCTGAAAAGGTGTGAAAAATATGAACAGCTTCAAAAGGTGTGAAAAATATGAAGACATTCAAAGGTGTCAAAATTATGAGGAGCAAGAAACTGTCTGAAAATAGGAGGAGCATGAAACGGTGTTGAAAAACATGAAGAGCCTTAAAAGGTGTGAAAAATATGAAGAGCTACAAAAGGTGTCAAAAATATGAGGAGCATGAAACGGTATGAAAAATAGGAGGATCAAGAAGCGGTGTTCAAAAACATGAAGAGCCTGAAAAGTTGGGAAAAATATGAAGAGCTTCAAAAGGTGTGAAATACATGAGGAGCATGAAACGGTCTGAAAAATAGGAGGAGCATGAAGCGGTGTTGAAAAACATGAAGAGCCTGAAAAGGTGTGAAAAATATGAGGAGCATGAAACGGTCTGAAAAATAGGAGGAGCATGAAGCGGTGTTCAAAAAAATGAAGAGCCTGAAAATTTGTGAAAACTATGAAGCGCTTCAGAAGGTGTCAAAAATGAGATGAGCATGAACGGTCTGAAAAATAGGAGGAGCATGAAGTGCTGTTGAAAAACATTAAGAGCCTGAAAATGTGTGAAATACATGAAGAGCTTCAAAAGATTTTAGAAATGAGAGGAGCATGAAACGGTCTGTAAAATAGGAGGAGCATAAAGCGGTGTTGAAAAACATGAAGAGCCTGAAAAGGTGTGAAAAATATGAATAGTTTCAAATGATGTGAAAAATATGAAGAACTTCAAAAGCTGTCAAAAATGAGATGAGCATGAAACGGTCTGAGAAATAGGAGAAGCATGAAGTGGTGTTGAAAAACATGAAGAGCTTGAAAAAGTGTGAAATATATGAAGAGCTTCAAAAGGTGTGAAAAATATGAAGAGCTTCAAAAGGTGTCAAAAATATGAGGAGCATGAAACGGTCTGAAAAAGAGGAGGAGCATGAAACCGTGTTCAAAAACATGAAGAGCCTGAAAAGGTGTGAAAAATATGAACAGCTTCAAAAGGTGTGAAAAATATGAAGAGCTTCAAAAGGTGTCAAAAATGAGATGAGCATGAAACGGTCTGAAAAATCGGAGGAGCATGAAGTGGGGTTGAAAATCATGAAGAGCCTGAAAAGGTGTGTAAAATATGAAGAGCTTCAAAAGGAGTGAAAGACTTGAGGAGCATGAAACCGTCTGAATTATAGGAGGAGCATGAAACGGTGTTCAAAACATGAAGAGCCTGAAAAGGTGTGAAAATATGAAGAGCTTCAAAAGGTGTGAAATACATGAGGAGCATGAAACTGTCTGAAAAATAGGAGGAGCATGAAAAGGTTTTCAAGAACTTGAAGAGCCTGAAAAGGTGTGAAAAATATAAAGAGCATCAAAAGGTGTGAAATACATGCGGAGCATTAAACGGTCTGAAAAATAAGAGGAGCATGAAGTGGTGTTGAAAAACATGAAGAGCCTGAAAAGTTGTGAAATAAATGAAGAGCTTCAAAAATTGTGAAAAATATGAAGAGCTTCAAAAGGTGTGAAATACATGAGGAGCATGAAACGGTCAGAAAAATAGGAGGAGCATGAAACCGTGTCAAAAACATGAAGAGCCTGAAAAGGTGTGAAATATATGAAGAGATTCAAAAGGTGTCAAAAATATGAGGAGCATGTAACGGTTTGGAAAATAGGACGAGCATGAAGTGGTGTTGAAAAACATGAAGAGCCTGAAAAGATGTGAAAAATATGAAGAGCTTCAAAAGGTGTCCACTATATGAGGAGCATGAAACTCTCTCAGAAATAGGAGGAGTATGAAGTGGTGCTTAAAAACATGAAGAGCCTAAAAGGTGTGAAAAATAAGAAAAGCTTCAAAAGATGTCACAAATATGAGGATCATGAAACGGTCTGAAAAACTGGAGGATCATGAAGCGGTGTTGAAAAACATGAAGAGTCTGAAAAGTTGTGAAAAATATGAAGAGCTTCAAAAGGTGTCAAAAATGTGAGGAGCATGAAACGGTCTGAAAAATAGGAGGAGCTTGAAACCGTTTCAAAAACATGAAGAGCCTGGAAAGGTGTGAAAAATGAAGAGCTTCAAAAGGTGTGAAATACATGAGGAGCATGAAACGGTCTGAAAAATAGGAGGAGCATGAAGCGGTGTTTAAAAACATGAAGAGCCTGAAAATGTGTGTAAAATATGAAGAGCTTCAAAAGGTGTCAAAAATTAGATTAGCATGAAACGGTCTGAAAAATAGGAGGAGCATGAAGTGGTGTTGAAAAACATGAAGAGCCTGAAAAAGTGTAAAATATATGAAGAGCTTCAAAAGGTGTTAAAAATAGAGGAGCATGAAGCGGTGTTCAAAAGCATGAAGAGCCTGAAAATGTGTGTAAACTATGAAGAGCTTCAAAACGTGTCAAAAATATGAGGAGCATGAAACGGTCTGAAATATAGGTGGATCAAGAAGCGGTGTTGAAAAACATGAAGAGCGTGAAAACGTGTGAAAAATATGAAGAGGCTCAAAAGGTGTGAAAAATATGAAGAGCTTAAAATGGTGTCAAAAATGAGATGAGCATGAAACGGTCTGAAAAATAAGAGCAGCATGAAACGGTGTTCAAAAACATGAAGAGCCTGAAAAGGTGTGAAAAATATAAAGAGCTTCAAAAGCTGTGAAATATATGCGGAGCATGAAACGGTCTGAAAAATAGGAGGAGCATGAAAAGGTGTTCAAAAACATGAAAGCCTAAAAGGTGAGAAAAATATGAAGAGCTTCAAAAGGTGTTAAATACATGAGGAGCATGAAACGGTCTGAAAATTAGGAGGAGCATGAAGCGGTGTTCAAAAACATGAAGAGCCTGAAAACGTGTGAAAAATATGAAAAGGTTCAAAATGTGTCAAAAATATGAGGAGCATGAAACGGTCTGAAAAATAGGAGGACCATGAAACGGTCTTCAAAACATAAAGGACCTGAAAAGGTGTGAAAAATATGAAGAGCTTTTAAAGGTGTCAAAAATATGAGGAGCATGAAAGGGTCTGAAAAAGAGGAGGAGCATGAAACCGTGTTCAAAAACATGAAGAGCCTGAAAAGTTGTGAAAAATATGAACAGCTTCAAAAGGTGTGAAAAATATGAAGAGCTTCAAAAGGTGTCAAAAATGAGATGAGCATGAAACGGTCTGAAAAATCGGAGGAGCATGAAGTGGGGTTGAAAATCATGAAGAGCCTGAAAAGGTGTGTAAAATATGAAGAGCTTCAAAAGGAGTGAAAGACTTGAGGAGCATGAAACCGTCTGAATTATAGGAGGAGCATGAAACGGTGTTGAAAAACATGAAGAGCCTCAAAAGGTGTGAAAAATATGAAGAGCTCAAAAGGTGTCAAAAATATGAAGAGCTTCAAAAAGTGTGACAAATGAGATGAGCATGAAATGGTGTGAAAAAGGAGGAGCATGAAGTGGTGTTGAAAAACATGAAGAGCCTGAAAAGGTGTAAAATATATGAAGAGATTCAAAAGGTGTCAAAAATATGAGGAGCTTGAAATGGTCTGAAAAATTGGAGGATCATGAAGCGGTGTTGAAAAACATGAAGAGCCTGAAAAGTTGTGAAAAATATGAAGAGCTTCAAAAGGTGTGAAAAATATGAAGAGCTTCCTGAGATGTCAAAAATGAGATGAGCATGAAACGGTCTGAAAAATAGGAAAATCAAGAAGCGGTGTTGAAAAACATGAAGAGCCTGAAAAGGTGTGAAAAATGTGAAGAGCTTCCAAAGGTGTAAAAATATGAGGAGCATGAAACGTTCTGAAAAATAGGAGGAGCATGAAACCGTGTTCAAAAATATGAAATGTCTGAAAAGGTCTGAAAAATATGAAGCGCTTCAAAGGTGTGAAATACATGAGGAGCATAAAACGGTCTGAAAAATAGGAGGATCATGAAGCGGTGTTGAAAAATATGAAGAGCCTGAAAACGTGTGAAAAATATGAAGAGCTGCAAAAAGTGTCAAGAATGAGATGAGCATGAAATGGTGTGAAAAATAGGAGGAGCATGAAGCGGTGTAGAAAAACATGAAGAGCCTGAAAAGTTGTGAAAAATATGAATAGCTTCAAAAGGAGTCAAAAATAAGAGGAGCATGAAACAGTCTGAAAAATAGGAGGAGCATGATGCGGTGTAGAAAAACATGAAGAGCCTGAAAAGGTGTGAAAAATATGAACAGCTTCAAAAGGTGTGAAAAATATGAAGACATTCAAAGGTGTCAAAATTATGAGGAGCAAGAAACTGTCTGAAAATAGGAGGAGCATGAAACGGTGTTGAAAAACATGAAGAGCCTTAAAAGGTGTGAAAAATATGAAGAGCTACAAAAGGTGTCAAAAATATGAGGAGCATGAAACGGTATGAAAAATAGGAGGATCAAGAAGCGGTGTTCAAAGACATGAAGAGCCTGAAAAGTTGGGAAAAATATGAAGAGCTTCAAAAGGTGTGAAATACATGAGGAGCATGAAACGGTCTGAAAAATAGGAGGAGCATGAAGCGGTGTTGAAAAACATGAAGAGCCTGAAAAGTTGTGAAAAATATGAGGAGCATGAAACGGTCTGAAAAATAGGAGGAGCATGAAGCGGTGTTCAAAAAAATGAAGAGCCTGAAAATTTGTGAAAACTATGAAGCGCTTCAGAAGGTGTCAAAAATGAGATGAGCATGAACGGTCTGAAAAATAGGAGGAGCATGAAGTGCTGTTGAAAAACATTAAGAGCCTGAAAATGTGTGAAATACATGAAGAGCTTCAAAAGATTTTAGAAATGAGAGGAGCATGAAACGGTCTGTAAAATAGGAGGAGCATAAAGCGGTGTTGAAAAACATGAAGAGCCTGAAAAGGTGTGAAAAATATGAATAGTTTCAAATGATGTGAAAAATATGAAGAACTTCAAAAGCTGTCAAAAATGAGATGAGCATGAAACGGTCTGAGAAATAGGAGAAGCATGAAGTGGTGTTGAAAAACATGAAGAGCTTGAAAAAGTGTGAAATATATGAAGAGCTTCAAAAGGTGTGAAAAATATGAAGAGCTTCAAAAGGTGTCAAAAATATGAGGAGCATGAAACGGTCTGAAAAATAGGAGGAGCATTGTAACATTGTTGAAAAAATTGAAGAGCCTGAAAAGGTGTGAAAAATATGAAGAGCTTCAAAATGTGTCAAAAATATGAGGAGCATGAAACGGTCTGAAAAATAGGAGGAGCATGAAACGGTGTTCAAAAACATGAAGAGCCTGAAAAGGTGTTAAAAATATGAAGACCTTCAAAATGTGTCAAAAATATGAGGAGCATGAAACGGTCTGAAAAATAGGAGGAGCATGAAACGGTGTTCAAAAACATGAAGAGCCTGAAAAGGTGTTAAAAATATGAAGACCTTCAAAATGTGTCAAAAATATGAGGAGCATGAATCGGTCTGAAAAATAGGAGGAGCATGAAGCGGTGTTGAAAAACATGAAGAGCCTGAAAAGGTGTGAAAAATATGAAGAGCTCCAAAAGGTGTCAAAACTATGAGGAGTATGAAACGGTCTGAAAAATAGGAGCAGCATGAAACGGTGTTCAAAAACATGAAGAGCCTGAAAAGGTGTTAAAAATATGAAGAGATTCAAAAGTTGTCAAAAGTATGAGAAGCATGAAACGATCTGAAAAATAGGAGGAGCATGAAGTGGTGTTCACAAACATGACGAGCCAGAAAAAGTGTGAAAAATATGAAGAGCTTCAAAAGGTGTCAAAAATATGGGAGCATGAAACGGTCTGAAAAATAGGAGATTCATGAAACGGTGTTCAAAAACCTGAAGAGCCAGAAAAGGTGTGAAAAATATGAAGAGCCTCAAAAGGTTTGAAAAATATGAAGAGCTTCAAAAGCTGTCAAAAATGAGATGAGCATGAAACGGTCTGAAAAATAGGAGGGGCATGAAGTTGTGTTGAAAAACATGAAGAGCCTGAAAAGGCGTGAAAAATAGGAAGAGCTTCAAAAGGTGTCAAAAATATGTGGAGCATGAAACGGTCTGAAAAATAGGAGGAGCATGAAACGGTGTTCAAAAAAATGAAGAGCCTGAAAAGGTGTGAAAAATATGAAGAGCTTCAAAAGGTGTCAAAATATGAGGAGCATGAAACAGTCTGAAAAATAGGAGGAGCATGAAGCGGTGTTCAAAAACATGAAGAGCCTGAAAAGGTGTGAAATATATGAAGAGCCTCAAAACGTGTCAAAAATAAGAGAAGCATGAAACGGTCTGAAAAATAGGAAGAGCATGAAGCGGTGTTGAAAAACATGAAGAGACTTAAAACGTGTGAAATATATGAAGAGCTTCAAAAAGTGTGAAAAATATGAAGAGCTTCATAAGGTGTGAAATACATGAGGAGCATGAAACGGTCTGAAAAATAGCAGGAGCCTAAAGCGGTGTTGAAAAACATGAAGAACCTGAAAAGGTGTGAAAAATATGAAGAGCTTCAAAAGGTGTGAAAAATATGAGGAGCATGAAACGGTCTGAAAAATAGTAGGAGCATGAAGCCGTGTTGAAAAACATAAAGAGCCTGAAAGGGTGTAACAAATATGAAGAGCTTCAGAAGGTGTCAAAAATGAGATGAGCATGAAACGGTCTGAAACATAGGAGGAGCATGAAGTGGTGTTGAAAAACATGAAGAGCCTGAAAAAGTGTGAAATATATGAAGAGCTTCAAAAGGTGTGAGGTACATGAGGAGAATGAAACCGTCTGAAAAATAGGAGGAGCATGAAGCGGTGTTCCAATACATGAAGAGCCTGAAAACGTGTGAAATATATGAAGAGATTCAAAAGGTGTCAAAAATTTGAGGAGCATGAAACGGTCTGAAAAAAATGAGGAGCAGGAAACCGTGTTCAAAAGTATGAAGAGCCTGAAAAGGTGTGAAAAATTTGAAGTGCTTCAAAAGGTGTGAAAATTAGGAGGGTCATGAAGCGGTGTTCCAAAACATGAAGAGCCTGAAAATGTGTGTAAAATATGAAGAGCTTCAAAACGTCTCAAAAATATGAGGAGCATGAAACGGTCTGAAAAAATAGGAGGATCAAGAAGCGGTGTTTAAAAACATGAAGATCTGAAAACGTGTGAAAAATATGAAGAGCTTCAAAAGGTGTGAAAAATATGAAGAGCTTCAAAAGGTGTCAAAAATGAGATGAGCATGAAACGGTCTGAAAAATAGGAGGAGCATGAAGCGGTGTTCAAAAACATGAAGAGACTGAAAAAGTGTGAAAAATATGAAAAGGTTCAAAATGTGTCAAAAATATGAGGAGCATGAAACGGTCTGAAAAATAGGAGGATCATGAAACGGTCTTCAAAACATGAAGAACCTGAAAAGGTGTGAAAAATATGAAGAGCTTTTAAAAGTGTCAAAAATATGAGGAGCATGAAACGGTCAGAAAAAGAGGAGGAGCATGAAACAGTGTTCAAAAACATGAAGAGCCTGAAAAGTTGTGAAAAATATGAACAGCTTCAAAAGGTGTGAAAAATATGAAGAGCTTCAAAAGGTGTCAAAAATGAGATGAGCATGAAACGGTCTGAAAAATCGGAGGAGCATGAAGTGGGGTTGAAAATCATGAAGAGCCTGAAAAGGTGTGTAAAATATGAAGAGCTTCAAAAGGAGTGAAAGACCTGAGGAGCATGAAACCGTCTGAATTATAGGAGGAGCATGAAACGGTGTTGAAAAACATGAAGAGCCTCAAAAGGTGTGAAAAATATGAAGAGCTCAAAAGGTGTCAAAAATATGAAGAGCTTCAAAAAGTGTGACAAATGAGATGAGCATGAAATGGTGTGAAAAAGGAGGAGCATGAAGTGGTGTTGAAAAACATGAAGAGCCTGAAAAGGTGTAAAATATATGAAGAGATTCAAAAGGTGTCAAAAATATGAGGAGCTTGAAATGGTCTGAAAAATTGGAGGATCATGAAGCGGTGTTGAAAAATATGAAGAGCCTGAAAAGTTGTGAAAAATATGAAGAGCTTTAAAAGGTGTGAAAAATATGAAGAGCTTCCTGAGATGTCAAAAATGAGATGAGCATGAAACGGTCTGAAAAAAAGGAGGATCAAGAAGCGGTGTTGAAAAACATGAAGAGCCTGAAAAGGTGTGAAAAATGTGAAGAGCTTCCAAAGGTGTAAAAATATGAGGAGCATGAAACGTTCTGAAAAATAGGAGGAGCATGAAACCGTGTTCAAAAATATGAAGAGTCTGAAAAGGTCTGAAAAATATGAAGAGCTTCAAAGGTGTGAAATACATGAGGAGCATAAAACGGTCTGAAAAATAGGAGGATCATGAAGCGGTGTTGAAAAATATGAAGAGCCTGAAAACGTGTGAAAAATATGAAGAGCTGCAAAAAGTGTCACGAATGACATGAGCATGAAATGGTGTGAAAAATAGGAGGAGCATGAAGCGGTGTAGAAAAACATGAAGAGCCTGAAAAGTTGTGAAAAATATGAATAGCTTCAAAAGGAGTCAAAAATAAGAGGAGCATGAAACAGTCTGAAAAATAGGAGGAGCATGATGCGGTGTAGAAAAACATGAAGAGCCTGAAAAGGTGTGAAAAATATGAACAGCTTCAAAAGGTGTGAAAAATATGAAGACATTCAAAGGTGTCAAAATTATGAGGAGCAAGAAACTGTCTGAAAATAGGAGGAGCATGAAACGGTGTTGAAAAACATGAAGAGCCTTAAAAGGTGTGAAAAATATGAGGAGCTACAAAAGGTGTCAAAAATATGAGGAGCATGAAACGGTATGAAAAATAGGAGGATCAAGAAGCGGTGTTCAAAAACATGAAGAGCCTGAAAAGTTGGGAAAAATATGAAGAGCTTCAAAAGGTGTGAAATACATGAGGAGCATGAAACGGTCTGAAAAATAGGAGGAGCATGAAGCGGTGTTGAAAAACATGAAGAGCCTGAAAAGGTGTGAAAAATATGAGGAGCATGAAACGGTCTGAAAAATAGGAGGAGCATGAAGCGGTGTTCAAAAATATGAAGAGCCTGAAAATTTGTGAAAACTATGAAGCGCTTCAGAAGGTGTCAAAAATGAGATGAGCATGAACGGTCTGAAAAATAGGAGGAGCATGAAGTGGTGTTGAAAAACATTAAGAGCCTGAAAATGTGTGAAATATATGAAGAGCTTCAAAAGATTTTAGAAATGAGAGGAGCATGAAACGGTCTGAAAAATAGGAGGAGCATAAAGCGGTGTTGAAAAACATGAAGAGCCTGAAAAGGTGTGAAAAATATGAATAGTTTCAAATGATGTGAAAAATATGAAGAACTTCAAAAGCTGTCAAAAATGAGATGAGCATGAAACGGTCTGAGAAATAGGAGAAGCATGAAGTGGTGTTGAAAAACATGAAGAGCTTGAAAAAGTGTGAAATATATGAAGAGCTTCAAAAGGTGTGAAAAATATGAAGAGCTTCAAAAGGTGTCAAAAATATGAGGAGCATGAAACGGTCTGAAAAATAGGAGGAGCATGAAACGGTGTTCAAAAACATGAAGAGCCTGAAAAGCTGTGAAAAATATGAAGAGCCTCAAGGTTTGAAATACTTGAGGAGCATGAATCGGTCTGAAAAATAGGAGGAGCATGAAGCGGTGTTGAAAAACATGAAGAGCCAGAAAAGGTGTGAAAAATATGAAGAGCTTCAAAAGGTGTCAAAACTATGAGGAGTATGAAACGGTCTGAAAAATAGGAGCTGCATGAAACGGTGTTGTAAAACATGAAGAGCCTGAAAAGGTGTTAAAAATATGAAGACCTTCAAAATGTGTCAAAAATATGAGGAGCATGAAACGGTCTGAAAAATAGGAGGAGCATGAAACGGTGTTCAAAAACATGAAGAGCCCGAAAAGCTGTGAAAAATATGAAGAGCCTCAAGGTGTGAAATACTTGAGGAGCATGAATCTGTCTGAAAAATAGGAGGAGCATGAAGCGGTGTTGAAAAACATGAAGAGCCTGAAAAGGTGTGAAAAATATGAGGAGCATGAAACGGTCTGAAAAATAGGAGGAGCATGAAGCGGTGTTCAAAAATATGAAGAGCCTGAAAATTTGTGAAAACTATGAAGCGCTTCAGAAGGTGTCAAAAATGAGATGAGCATGAACGGTCTGAAAAATAGGAGGAGCATGAAGTGGTGTTGAAAAACATTAAGAGCCTGAAAATGTGTGAAATATATGAAGAGCTTCAAAAAGATTTTAGAAATGAGAGGAGCATGAAACGGTCTGAAAAATAGGAGGAGCATAAAGCGGTGTTGAAAAACATGAAGAGCCTGAAAAGGTGTGAAAAATATGAATAGTTTCAAATGATGTGAAAAATATGAAGAACTTCAAAAGCTGTCAAAAATGAGATGAGCATGAAACGGTCTGAGAAATAGGAGAAGCATGAAGTGGTGTTGAAAAACATGAAGAGCTTGAAAAAGTGTGAAATATATGAAGAGCTTCAAAAGGTGTGAAAAATATGAAGAGCTTCAAAAGGTGTCAAAAATATCAGGAGCATGAAACGGTCTGAAAAATAGGAGGAGCATTGTAACATTGTTGAAAAAATTGAAGAGCCTGAAAAGGTGAGAAAAATATGAATAGCTTCAAAACGTGTCAAAAATATGAGAAGCATGAAACGGTCTGAAAAATAGGAGATTCATGAAACGGTGTTCAAAAACCTGAAGAGCCAGAAAAGGTGTGAAAAATATGAAGAGCCTCAAAAAGTTTGAAAAATATGAAGAGCTTCAAAAGCTGTCAAAAATGAGATGAGCATGAAACGGTCTGAAAAATAGGAGGGGCATGAAGTTGTGTTGAAAAACATGAAGAGCCTGAAAAGGCGTGAAAAATAAGAAGAGCTTCAAAAGGTGTCAAAAATATGTGGAGCATGAAACGGTCTGAAATATAGGAGGAGCATGAAGCGGTGTTCAAAAAAATGAAGAGCCTGAAAAGGTGTGAAAAATATGAAGAGCTTCAAAAGGTGTCAAAATATGAGGAGCATGAAACGGTCTGAAAAATAGGAGGAGCATGAAGCGGTGTTCAAAAACATGAAGAGCCTGAAAAGGTGTGAAATATATGAAGAGCCTCAAAACGTGTCAAAAATAAGAGAAGCATGAAACGGTCTGAAAAATAGGAAGAGCATGAAGCGGTGTTGAAAAACATGAAGAGACTTAAAACGTGTGAAATATATGAAGAGCTTCAAAAAGTGTGAAAAATATGAAGAGCTTCAAAAGGTGTGAAATACATGAGGAGCATGAAACGGTCTGAAAAATAGCAGGAGCCTAAAGCGGTGTTGAAAAACATGAAGAACCTGAAAAGGTGTGAAAAATATGAAGAGCTTCAAAAGGTGTGAAAAATATGAGGAGCATGAAACGGTCTGAAAAATAGTAGGAGCATGAAGCCGTGTTGAAAAACATAAAGAGCCTGAAAGGGTGTAACAAATATGAAGAGCTTCAGAAGGTGTCAAAAATGAGATGAGCATGAAACGGTCTGAAACATAGGAGGAGCATGAAGTGGTGTTGAAAAACATGAAGAGCCTGAAAAAGTGTGAAATATATTAAGAGCTTCAAAAGGTGTGAGGTACATGAGGAGAATGAAACCATCTGAAAAATAGGAGGAGCATGAAGCGGTGTTCCAATACATGAAGAGCCTGAAAACGTGTGAAATATATGAAGAGATTCAAAAGGTGTCAAAAATATGAGGAGCATGAAACGGTGTGAAAAAAATGAGGAGCAGGAAACCGTGTTCAAAAGTATGAAGAGCCTGAAAAGGTGTGAAAAATTTGAAGTGCTTCAAAAGGTGTGAAAATTAGGAGGGTCATGAAGCGGTGTTCCAAAACATGAAGAGCCTGAAAATGTGTGTAAAATATGAAGAGCTTCAAACCGTCTCAAAAATATGAGGAGCATGAAACGGTCTGAAAAAATAGGAGGATCAAGAAGCGGTGTTGAAAAACATGAAGATCTGAAAACGTGTGAAAAATATGAAGAGCTTCAAAAGGTGTGAAAAATATGAAGAGCTTCAAAAGGTGTCAAAAATGAGATGAGCATGAAACGGTCTGAAAAATAGGAGGAGCATGAAGCGGTGTTCAAAAACATGAAGAGACTGAAAAAGTGTGAAAAATATGAAAAGGTTCAAAATGTGTCAAAAATATGAGGAGCATGAAACGGTCTGAAAAATAGGAGGATCATGAAACGGTCTTCAAAACATGAAGAACCTGAAAAGGTGTGAAAAATATGAAGAGCTTTTAAAGGTGTCAAAAATATGAGGAGCATGAACCGGTCAGAAAAAGAGGAGGAGCATGAAACCGTGTTCAAAAACATGAAGAGCCTGAAAAGTTGTGAAAAATATGAACAGCTTCAAAATGTGTGAAAAATATGAAGAGCTTCAAAAGGTGTCAAAAATGAGATGAGCATGAAACGGTCAGAAAAATCGGAGGAGCATGAAGTGGGGTTGAAAATCATGAAGAGCCTGAAAAGGTGTGTAAAATATGAAGAGCTTCAAAAGGAGTGAAAGACTTGAGGAGCATGAAACAGTCTGAATTATAGGAGGAGCATGAAACGGTGTTGAAAAACATGAAGAGCCTCAAAAGGTGTGAAAAATATGAAGAGCTCAAAAGGTGTCAAAAATATGAAGAGCTTCAAAAAGTGTGACAAATGAGATGAGCATGAAATGGTGTGAAAAAGGAGGAGCATGAAGTGGTGTTGAAAAACATGAAGAGCCTGAAAAGGTGTAAAATATATGAAGAGATTCAAAAGGTGTCAAAAATATGAGGAGCTTGAAATGGTCTGAAAAATTGGAGGATCATGAAGCGGTGTTGAAAAACATGAAGAGCCTGAAAAGTTGTGAAAAAAATGAAGAGCTTCAAAAGGTGTGAAAAATATGAAGAGCTTCCTGAGATGTCAAAAATGAGATGAGCATGAAACGGTCTGAAAAAAAGGAGGATCAAAGCGGTGTTGAAAAACATGAAGAGCCTGAAAAGGTGTGAAAAATGTGAAGAGCTTCCAAAGGTGTAAAAATATGAGGAGCATGAAACGTTCTGAAAAATAGGAGGAGCATGAAACCGTGTTCAAAAATATGAAGAGTCTGAAAAGGTCTGAAAAATATGAAGAGATTCAAAGTGTGAAATACATGAGGAGCATAAAACGGTCTGAAAAATAGGAGGATCATGAAGCGGTGTTGAAAAATATGAAGAGCCTGAAAAAGTGTGAAAAATATGAAGAGCTGCAAAAAGTGTCACGAATGAGATGAGCATGAAATGGTGTGAAAAATAGGAGGAGCATGAAGCGGTGTAGAAAAACATGAAGAGCCTGAAAAGTTGTGAAAAATATGAATAGCTTCAAAAGGAGTCAAAAATAAGAGGAGCATGAAACAGTCTGAAAAATAGGAGGAGCAAGATGCGGTGTAGAAAAACATGAAGAGCCTGAAAAGGTGTGAAAAATATGAACAGCTTCAAAAGGTGTGAAAAATATGAAGACATTCAAAGGTGTCAAAATTATGAGGAGCAAGACTGTCTGAAAATAGGAGGAGCATGAAACGGTGTTGAAAAACATGAAGAGCCTTAAAAGGTGTGAAAAATATGAAGAGCTACAAAAGGTGTCAAAAATATGAGGAGCATGAAACGGTATGAAAAATAGGAGGATCAAGAAGCGGTGTTCAAAAACATGAAGAGCCTGAAAAGTTGGGAAAAATATGAAGAGCTTCAAAAGGTGTGAAATACATGAGGAGCATGAAACGGTCTGAAAAATAGGAGGAGCATGAAGCGGTGTTGAAAAACATGAAGAGCCTGAAAAGGTGTGAAAAATATGAGGAGCATGAAACGGTCTGAAAAATAGGAGGAGCATGAAGCGGTGTTCAAAAATATGAAGAGCCTGAAAATTTGTGAAAACTATGAAGCGCTTCAGAAGGTGTCAAAAATGAGATGAGCATGAACGGTCTGAAAAATAGGAGGAGCATGAAGTGGTGTTGAAAAACATTAAGAGCCTGAAAATGTGTGAAATATATGAAGAGCTTCAAAAGATTTTCGAAATGAGAGGAGCATGAAACGGTCTGAAAAATAGGAGGAGCATAAAGCGGTGTTGAAAAACATGAAGAGCCTGAAAAGGTGTGAAAAATATGAATAGTTTCAAATGATGTGAAAAATATGAAGAACTTCAAAAGCTGTCAAAAATGAGATGAGCATGAAACGGTCTGAGAAATAGGAGAAGCATGAAGTGGTGTTGAAAAACATGAAGAGCTTGAAAAAGTGTGAAATATATGAAGAGCTTCAAAAGGTGTGAAAAATATGAAGAGCTTCAAAAGGTGTCAAAAATATGAGGAGCATGAAACGGTCTGAAAAATAGGAGGAGCATTGTAACATTGTTGAAAAAATTGAAGAGCCTGAAAAGGTGTGAAAAATATGAAGAGCTTCAAAAAGTGTCAAAAATATGAGGAGCATGAAACGGTCTGAAAAATAGGAGGAGCATGAAGCGGTGTTCAAAAACATGAAGAGCCTGAAAAGCTGTGAAAAATATGAAGAGCCTCAAGGTTTGAAATACTTGAGGAGCATGAATCGGTCTCAAAAATAGGAGGAGCATGAAGCGGTGTTGAAAAACATGAAGAGCCAGAAAAGGTGTGAAAAATATGAAGAGCTTCAAAAGGTGTCAAAACTATGAGGAGTATGAAACGGTCTGAAAAATAGGAGCTGCATGAAACGTTGTTCAAAAACATGAAGAGCCTGAAAAGGTGTTAAAAATATGAAGAACTTCAAAATGTGTCAAAAATATGAGGAGCATGATACGGTCTGAAAAATAGGAGGAGCATGAAACGGTGTTCAAAAACATGAAGAGCCTGAAAAGCTGTGAAAAATATGAAGAGCCTCAAGGTGTGAAATACTTGAGGAGCATGAATCGGTCTGAAAAATAGGAGGAGCATGAAGTGGTGTTGAAAAACATGAAGAGCCTGAAAAGGTGTGAAAAATATGAAGAGCTTCAAAAGGTGTCAAAACTATGAGGAGTATGAAACGGTCTGAAAAATAGGAGCAGCATGAAACGGTGTTCAAAAACATGAAGAGCCTGAAAAGGTGTTAAAAATATGAAGAGATTCAAAAGTTGTCAAAAATATGAGAAGCATGAAACGATCTGAAAAATAGGAGGAGCATGAAGTGGTGTTCACAAACATGACGAGCCAGAAAAAGTGTGAAAAATATGAAGAGCTACAAAAGGTGTCAAAATTATGGGAGCATGAAACCGTCTGAAAAAAAAGGAGGAAAATGAATCGGTGTTGAAAACCATGAAGAACCTGAAAAGGTGAGAAAAATATGAAGAGCTTCAAAACGTGTCAAAAATATGAGAAGCATGAAACGGTCTGAAAAATAGGAGATTCATGAAACGGTGTTCAAAAACCTGAAGAGCCAGAAAAGGTGTGAAAAATATGAAGAGCCTCAAAAGGTTTGAAAAATATGAAGAGCTTCAAAAGCTGTCAAAAATGAGATGAGCATGAAAGGGTCTGAAAAATAGGAGGGGCATGAAGTTGTGTTGAAAAACATGAAGAGCCTGAAAAGGCGTGAAAAATAGGAAGAGCTTCAAAAGGTGTCAAAAATATGTGGAGCATGAAACGGTCTGAAATATAGGAGGAGCATGAAACGGTGTTCAAAAAAATGAAGAGCCTGAAAAGGTGTGAAAAATATGAAGAGCTTCAAAAGGTGTCAAAATATGAGGAGCATGAAACGGTCTGAAAAATAGGAGGAGCATGAAGCGGTGTTCAAAAACATGAAGAGCCTGAAAAGGTGTGAAATATATGAAGAGCCTCAAAACGTGTCAAAAATAAGAGAAGCATGAAACGGTCTAATAAATAGGAAGTGCATGAAGCGGTGTTGAAAAACATGAAGAGACTTAAAACGTGTGAAATATATGAAGAGCTTCAAAAAGTGTGAAAAATATGAAGAGCTTCAAAAGGTGTGAAATACATGAGGAGCATGAAACGGTCTGAAAAATAGCAGGAGCCTAAAGCGGTGTTGAAAAACATGAAGAACCTGAAAAGGTGTGAAAAATATGAAGAGCTTCAAAAGGTGTGAAAAATATGAGGAGCATGAAATGGTCTGAAAAATAGTAGGAGCATGAAGCCGTGTTGAAAAACATAAAGAGCCTGAAAGGGTGTAACAAACATGAAGAGCTTCAGAAGGTGTCAAAAATGAGATGAGCATGAAACGGTCTGAAAAATAGGAGGAGCATGAAGTGGTGTTGAAAAACATGAAGAGCCTGAAAAAGTGTGAAATATATGAAGAGCTTCAAAAGGTGTGAGGTACATGAGGAGAATGAAACCGTCTGAAAAATAGGAGGAGCATGAAGCGGTGTTCCAATACATGAAGAGCCTGAAAACGTGTGAAATATATGAAGAGATTCAAAAGGTTTCAAAAATATGAGGAGCATGAAACGGTCTGAAAAAAATGAGGAGCAGGAAACCGTGTTCAAAAGTATGAAGAGCCTGAAAAGGTGTGAAAAATTTGAAGTGCTTCAAAAGGTGTGAAAATTAGGAGGGTCATGAAGCGGTGTTCCAAAACATGAAGAGCCTGAAAATGTGTGTAAAATATGAAGAGCTTCAAAACGTGTCAAAAATATGAGGAGCATGAAACGGTCTGAAAAAATAGGAGGATCAAGAAGCGGTGTTGAAAAACATGAAGATCTGAAAACGTGTGAAAAATATGAAGAGCTTCAAAAGGTGTGAAAAATATGAAGAGCTTCAAAAGGTGTCAAAAATGAGATGAGCATGAAACGGTCTGAAAAATAGGAGGAGCATGAAGCGGTGTTCAAAAACATGAAGAGACTGGAAAAGTGTGAAAAATATGAAAAGGTTCTAAATGTGTCAAAAATATGAGGAGCATGAAACGGTCTGAAAAATAGGAGGATCATGAAACGGTCTTCAAAACATGAAGAACCTGAAAAGGTGTGAAAAATATGAAGAGCTTTTAAAGGTGTCAAAAATATGAGGAGCATGAAACGGTCAGAAAAAGAGGAGGAGCATGAAACCGTGTTCAAAAACATGAAGAGCCTGAAAAGTTGTGAAAAATATGAACAGCTTCAAAAGGTGTGAAAAATATGAAGAGCTTCAAAAGGTGTCAAAAATGAGATGAGCATGAAACGGTCTGAAAAATCGGAGGAGCATGAAGTGGGGTTGAAAATCATGAAGAGCCTGAAAAGGTGTGTAAAATATGAAGAGCTTCAAAAGGAGTGAAAGACTTGAGGAGCATGAAACCGTCTGAATTATAGGAGGAGCATGAAACGGTGTTGAAAAACATGAAGAGCCTCAAAAGGTGTGAAAAATATGAAGAGCTCAAAAGGTGTCAAAAATATGAAGAGCTTCAAAAAGTGTGACAAATGAGATGAGCATTAAATGGTGTGAAAAAGGAGGAGCATGAAGTGGTGCTGAAAAACATGAAGAGCCTGAAAAGGTGTAAAATATATGAAGAGATTCAAAAGGTGTCAAAAATATGAGGAGCTTGAAACGGCCTGAAAAATTGGAGGATCATGAAGCGGTGTTGAAAAACATGAAGAGCCTGAAAAGTTGTGAAAAATATGAAGAGCTTCAATGGTGTCAAAAATGGGAGGAGCATGAAACGGTCTGAAAAATAGGAGGAGCATGAAATCGTGTTCAAAAACATGAAGAGCCTGAAAAGGTGTGAAAAATATGAAGAGCTTCAAAATGTGTGAAATACATGAGGAGCATGAAACGATCTGAAAAGGAGGAGGAGCATGAAGCCGTGTTCAAAATCATGAAGAGCCTAAAAAAGTGTGAAAAATATGAAGAGCTTCAAAAGGTGTGAAAAATATGAAGAGGTTCAAAAGGTGTCAAAAATATGAGGAGCATGAAACGGTCTGAAAAATAGGAGAGGCATGAATTTGTGTTGAAAAACATGAAGAGCCTGAAAAGTTGTGAAAAATATGAAGAGCTTCAAAGGTGTCAAAAATGGGAGGAGCATGAAACGGTGTGAAAAATAGGAAGAGCATGAAATCGTGTTCAAAAACATGAAGAGCCTGAAAAGGTGTTAAAAATACGAACAGCTTCAAAAGGTGTGAAAAATATGAAGAGCTTCAAAAGGTGTCAAAAATGAGATGAGCATGAAACGGTCTGAAAAATCGGAGGAGCATGAAGTGGGGTTGAAAATCATGAAGAGCCTGAAAAGGTGTGTAAAATATGAAGAGCTTCAAAAGGAGTGAAATACATGAGGAGCATGAAACCGTCTGAATTATAGGAGGAGCATGAAACGGTGTTCAAAAACATGAATAGCCTGAAAAGGTGTGAAAAATATGAAGAGCTACAAAAGGTGTGAAAAATATGAAGAGCTCAAAAGGTGTGAAAGATATGAAGAGCTTCAAAAGGTGTGAGATACTTGAGGAGCATGAAACGGTCAGAAAAATAGTAGGAGCATGAAGCGGTGTTGAAAAACATGAAGAACCTGAAAAGTTGTGAAAAATATGAAGAGCTTCAAAGGTGTCAAAAATGTGAGGAGCATGAAACGGTCTGACAAATAGGAGGAGCATGAAGCGGTGTTCTAAACATGAAGAGCCTGAAAAGGTGTGAAAAATATGAAGAGCTTCAAAGGTGTCAAAAATGTGAGGAGCATGAAACGGTCTGAAAAATAATAGGAGCATGAAGCGGTGTTCTAAACATGAAGAGCCTGAAAAGGTGTGAAAAATATGAAGAGCTTCACTGGTTTGAAAAATAAGAAGAGCCTGAAAAGGTGTGAAAATTGACATTAGCATGAAACGGTCTGAAAAATAGGAAGAGCATGAAGAGGTGTTCAAAAACATGAAGAGCCTGAAAAGCTGTGAAAAATATGAAGAGCTTCAAAAGGTGGGAAAAATAGGAGAAGCATGAAGCGGTTTTGAAAAACATGAAGAGCCTGAAAACGTGTGAAAAACATGAAGAGCTTCAAAACGTGTGAAAAATATGAACAGTTTCAAAAAGTGTCAAAAATGAGATGAGCATGAAGCGGTCTCAAAAATGGTGGAGCATGAAGTGTTGTTGAAAAACATGAAGAGCCTGAAATCGTGTGAAAAATATGAAGAGCTTCAAAAGGTGTGAAATACATGAGGAGCATTAATGGGTCTGAAAAATAGGAGTAGCATGAAGCAGTGTTGAAAAACATGAAGAGCTTGAAAAGGAGTGAAAAATATGAAGAGCTTCAAAAGGTGTGAAATATATGAAGAGCTTCAACAGATTTCAAAAATATGAGGAGCATGAAACGGTCTGAAAAATAGGAGGAGCATGAAGCATTGATGAAAAACATGAGGAGGCTGAAAACGTGTGAAAAATATGAAGAGCTTCAAAAGGTGTGAAATACATGAGGAGCATGAAACGGTCTGAAAAATAGGAGGATCATGAAACGGTGTTGAAAAATATGAAGAGCCTGAAAAGGTGTGAAAAATATGAAGAGTTTCAAAAGCTTTCAAAAATATGAGGAGCATGAAACGGTCTGAAAAATAGGAACAGCATGAAGTGGTGTTGAAAAACATGAAGAGCCTGAAAAGGTGTGAAAAATATGAAGAGCTTCAAAAGTTGTGAAAAATAGGAGGAGCATGAAGCGGTGTTGAAAAACATGAAGAGCCTGAAAAGGTGTGAAAAATACGAAGAGCTTCAAAAGGTGTGAAAAATATGAAGAGCTTCAAAATGTGTCAAAAATATGAGGAGCATGAAAAGGTCTGAAAAATATGAGGAGCATGAAGTGGTGTTGAAAAACATGAAGAGCCTGAAAAGATGTGAAAAATATGAAGAGCTTCAAAATGTGTCAAAAATATGAAGAGCATGAAACGGTCTGAAAAACAGGAGAAGCATGAAGCGGTGTTGAAAAATATGAGGAGCCTGAAAACGTGTGAAAAATATGAAGAACTTCAAAAATATGAAAAATATGAAGAGATTCAAAAGGTGTGAAAAATATGAAGAGCTTCAAAAGATGTCAAAAATGAGATGAGCATGAAACGGTCTGAAGAAAAGGAGGAGCATGAAGCGGAGTTCACAAAAATGAAGAGCCTGAAAAGGTGGAAAATATATGAAGAGCTTCAAAAGGTGTCAAAAATTTGAGGAGCATGAAACAGTCTGAAAAATAGGAGGAGAATGAATTGGTTTTGAAAAACATGAAGAGCCTGAAAACATGCGAAATATATGAAGCGCTTCAAAAGGTGTGAAATACATGAGGAGCATGAAACAGTTGAAAAATAGGAGGAGCATGAAGCGGTGTTCAAAAACACGAAGAGCTTGAAAGGTGTGAAAAATATGAAGAGCTTTAAAAGGTGTCAAAAATATGAGGAGCATGAAACGTTCAGAAAAATAGGAGGATCATGAAACGTTGTTCAAAAACATGAAGAGCTTGAAAAGGTGTGAAAAATATGAAGAGCCTCAAAACGTGTCAAAAATATGAGGAGTATGAAACGGTCTGGAAAATAGCAGGAGCATGAAGCGGTGTTGAAAAAGATGAAGAGCCTGAAAACGTGTGAAAAATATGAAGAGCTTCAAAATTATGAAAAATATGAAGAGCTTCAATAGGTGTGGAAAATGTGAAGAGATTCAAAATGTGTCAGAAATGACATGAACATGAAACGGTCTGAAAAATACGAGGAGCATGAAGCAGTGTTGAAAATCATGAAGAGCCTGAAAAGGTGTTAAAAATATGAAGAGCCTCAAAAGGTGTGAAATACATGAGGAGCATGAAACGGTCTGAAAAATAGGAGGAGCATGAAGTGGTGTTCAAAAACATGAAGAGCCTGAAAAGGTGTGAGAAATATGAAGAGCTTCAACAGGTGTCATAAATATGAGGAGCATGATACTGTCTGCAAAATAGGAGGAGCATGAAGTTGTGTTGAAAAATATGAAGAGCCTGAAAAAGTGTGAAAAATATGAAGAGCTTCAAAAGGTGTCAAATATATGAGGAGTATGAAACGTTCTGAAAAACCGGAGGAGCATGAAGCGGTGTTGAAAAACATGAAGAGCATGAAAAGGTGTGAAAAATTTGAAGAGCTTCAAAAATGAGAAAAATATGAAGAGTTTCAAAAGGTGTGAAATATATGAAGAGCTTCAAACGGTGTGAAAAATATGAACAGCTTCAAAACGTGTCAAAAATATGAAGAGCATGAAACGGTCTGAAAAATAGGAGGAGCATGAAGTGGTGTTGAAAAACATGAAGAGCCTGAAAATGTGTGAAATATATGAAGAGCTTCAAAAGGTGTGAAAAATATGAAGAGCTTCAAAAGGTGTCAAAAATATGAAGAGCATGAAACGGTCGCACAAATAGGAGGAACTTGAAGTGGTTTTCGAAAACATGAAGTGTCTGAAAAGGTGTGAAATATAAGAAGAGCTTCAAAAGGTGTCAAAATTATGAGGAGCATGAAACGGTCTGAAAAATAGGAGGATCATGAAACAGTGTTGAAAAACATGAAGAGCCTGAAAAGGTGTGAAAAATATGAATAGCTTCAAAACGTGTCAAAAATATGAGGAGCATGAAACGGTCTGAAAAATAGGAGGAGTATGATGCGGTGTTGAAAAATATGAAGAGCTTCAAAAGCTGTCAAAAATGAGATGACCATGAAACGGTCTGAGAAATAGAAGGAGCTAGAAGTTCTTTTCAAAAAAATGAAGAACCTGAAAAGGTGTGAAGTATATGAAGATTTCAAAAGGTGTCAAAAATATGAGGAGAATGAAACGGTCTGAAAAAAAGGAGGAGCATGAAGTCATGTTGAAAAACATGAAGAGCCTGAAAATGTGAGAAAAATACGAAGAGCTTCAAAAGGTGTCACAAATATGAGGAGCATGAAACGGTCTGAAATATATGAGGAGCATGAAGCGGTGTTCAAAAACATGAAGAGCCTGAAAACGTGTGAAAAATTTGAAGAATCTTCAAAAATGTGGAAAATATGAAGAGCTTCAAAAGGTGTGAAATATATGAAGATCTTCAAAAGGTGTCAAAAATTAGATGAGCATGAAACGGTCTGCAAAATAGGAGGAGCATGAAGTGGTGTTGAAAAACATTAAGAGCCTGAAAATGTGTGAAATATATGAAGAGCTTCAAAAGATTTCAGAAATGAGAGGAGCATGAAACGGTCTGAAAAATAGGAGGAGCATGAAGCGGTGTTGAAAAACATGAGGAGCCTGAAAAGGTGTGAAACATATGAAGAGCTTCAAAAGATGTGAAAAATATGAAGAGCTTCAAATGCTGTCAAAAATGAGATGAGCATGAAACGGTCTGAGACATAGGAGAAGCATGAAGTGGTGTTGAAAAACATGAAGAGCCTGAAAAAGTGTGAAATATATGAAGAGCTTCAAAAGGTGTGAAAAATATGAAGAGCTTCAAAAGGTGTCAAAAATATGAGGAGCATGAAACGGTCTGAAAAATAGGAGGAGCATTGTAGCATTGTTCAAAAACTTGAAGAGCCGGAAATGGTGTGAAAAATATGAAGAGCTTCAAAAGGTGTCAAAAATATGAGGAGCATGAAACGGTCTGAAAAATAGGAGGAGCATGAAACGGTCTGAAAAATAGGAGGAGCATGAAGCCGTGTTGAAAAACATGAAGAGCCTGAAAAGGTGTGAAAAATAAAGAGCTTCAACAGGTGTCAAAAATATGTGGAGCATGTAACGGTTTGAAAAATAGGAGGAGCAAGAAACTGTGATCAAAAACAAGAAGAGCCTGAAAAGGTGTGAAAAATATGAAGAGCTTCAAAATTATGAAAAATATGAAGAGCTTCAATAGGTGTGAATAATGTGAAGACATTCAAAATGTGTCAAAAATGACATGAGCATGAAACGATCTGAAAAATAGGAGGAGCATGAAGCGGTGTTGAAAATCATGAAGAGCCTGAAAAGGTGTTAAAAATATGAAGAGCCTCAAAACGCGTCAAAATATCAGGATCATGAAACGGTCTGAAAAACAGGAGGATCATGAAGCCGTGTTGAAAAATATGGGGAGCCTGAAAAGGTGTGAAAAATATGATGAGCTTCAAAAGGTCTCAAAAATATGAGGAGCATGAAACGGTCTGAAAAATAGGAGAAGCATGAAACGGTGTTCAAAAACATGAAGAGCCTGAAAAGCTGTGAAAAATATGAAGAGCTTCTAAAGGTGTGAAATACATGAGGAGCATGAAACGGTATGAAAAATATGAGGAGCATGAAGCAGTGTTCAAAAACATGAAGAACCGGAAAAGATGTGAAAAATATGAAGAGCTTCATACGGTGTGAAAATTATGAGGAGCATGAAACGGTATGAAAAATATGAGGAGCATGAAGCAGTGTTCAAAAACATGAAGAGCCTGAAAAGGTGTGAAAAATATGAAGAGCATGAAAAGGTTGGAAATACATGAGGAGCATGAAACGGTCTGGAAAATAGGACAAGCATGAAGCGGTTTGGAAAAACATGAAGAGCCTGAAAACTTGTGAAAAATATGAAGAGCTTAAAAGCTGTGAGAAATATGAAGAGCTTCAAAAGTTGTCAAAAATATGAGGAGCATGAAACGGTCTGAAAAATATGAGGAGCATGAAATGATCTGAAAACAGGAGGATGATGAAGCGGTGTGGAAAAACATGAAGAGCCTGAAAACGTGTGAAAAATATGAAGAGCTTAAAAGCTGTGAAAAATATGAAGAGCTTCAAAAGTTGTCAAAAATATGAGGAGCATGAAACAGTCTGAAAATTTGGAAGAGCATGAAGTGGTGTTCAAAAACATGAAGAGCCTGAAAAATTGTGAAAAATATGAAGAGCTTCAAAAGGTGTCAAAAATGAGATGAGCATGAAACGGTCTGAAAAATAGGAGGAGCATGATGCGGTGTTCAAAAAAATGCAGAGACTGAAAAATTGTGAAAAATATGAAGAGCTTCAAAAGGTGTAAAAAATAGGAGGAGCATGAATCGGGTTGAAAAATAGGAGGAGCATGAACGGGGGTTCAAAAACCTAAAGAGTATGAAAAGGTGTGAAAAACATGAAGAGCTTCATAAGGTGTCAAAATTAGTTTAGCATGAAAGGGTCTGAAAAATAGGAGGAGCATGAAGTGGTGTTGAAAACATGAAGAGCCTGAAAAGGTGTGAAATATATGAAGAGCTTCAAAAGATGTGAAAAATATGAAGTGCATCAAAACGTGTCAAAAATGAGATGAGCATGAAACGGTCTGAAAAATAGGAGGAGCATGAAGCGGTGTTGAAAATCATGAAGAGCCTAAAAAGGTGTGAAATATATGAAGAGCTTCAAAAGGTGTGCAAAATATGAAGAGCTTCAAAGGTGTCAACAATATGAGGAGCATGAAACGGTCTTAAAAATAGGAGGAGCATGAAACGGTGCTCTAAAACATGAATAGCCTGAAAAGTTCTGAAAAATATGAAGAGCTTCAAAAGGTGTGAAAAATATAAGGAGCATGAAACGGTCTGAAAAATAGGAGGAGCATGAAGCGGTGTTGAAAATCATGAATTGCCTGAAAAGGTGTGAAATATATGAAGAGCTTCAAAAGGTGTGAAAAATATAAGGAGTATGAAACGGTCTGAAAAATAGAGGAGCATGAAGTGGTATTGAAAAACATGAAGAGCCAGAAAATGTGTGAAAAATATGAAGAGCTTCAAAAGGTGTCAAAAATATGAGGAGCATGAAACGGTCTGAAAAATAGGAGGAACATGAAGCAGAGTTCAAAAAAATGAAGAGCCTGAAAAGGTGGAAAAAATATGAAGAGCTTCAAAAGGTGTCAAAAATTTGAGGAGCATGAAACGGTCTGAAAAATAGGAGGAGCGTGAAGCGGTGTTCGAAAACATGAAGAGTTGAAAAGGTGTGAAAAATATGAAGAGCTTCAAAAGTTGTGAAAAATATGAAAAGCATGAAAAAGTCTGAAAAATAGGAGGAGTATGAAGCGGTGTTGAAAAACATGAAGAGTCTGAGAAGGTGTGAAAAATATGCAGAGCTTCAAAAGATGTCAAATATATGAGGATAATGAAAATTTCTGAAGAATACGAGGAGCATGAAGCGGTTTTGAAAAACATGAAGAGCCTGAAAAGATGTGAAAAATATGAAGAGCTTCAAAAGGTTACAAATATATGAGGATCATGAAACGGTCTGAAAAATAGGAGGAGCATGAAGCGGTGTTCAAAAACATAAAGAGCGTGAAAAAGTGTGAAAAATATGAAGAGCTTCAAAAGAAGTCAAAAATATGAGGAGCATGAAACTGTCTGAAAAATAGGAGGAGCATGAAACGATCTGAAAAATGGGAGGAGCATGAAGCGGTGTTGAAAAACATGAAGAGCCTGAAAACGTGTGAAAAATATGAAGAGCTTCAAAAGAAGTCATAAATATGAGGAGCATGAAACGGTTTGAAAAATAGGAGGAGCATGAAACGATCTGAAAAATGGGAGGAGTATGAAGCGGTGTTGAAAAACATGAAGAGCCTGAAAAGGTGTGAAAAATATGAAGAGCTTCAAAAGGTGTCAAAAATATGAGGAGCATGAAACGGTCTGAAAATTAGGAGGAGCAAGAAACTGTGATCAAAAACAAGAAGAGCCTGAAAAGGTGTGAAAAATATGAAGGGCTTCAAGAGGTTTGAAAATTATGAGGAGCATGAAACGGTATGAAAAATAGGAGGAGCATGAAGCGGTGTTCAAAAACATGAAGAGCCTGAAAAGGTGTCAAAAATATGAAGAGTTTCAATAGGTTGGAAATACATGAGGAGCATGAAACGATCTGAAAAAAAGGAGGAGCATGAAGCGTTGTTGAAAAACATGAAGAGCCTGAAAATGTGGGTAAAATATGAAGAGCTTCAAAAGGTGTCAAAAATATGAGGAGCATGAAACGGTCTGAAAAATAGGAGAAGCATTAAACGGTGTTCAAAAACATGAAGAGCCTGAAAAGGTGTGAAAAATATGAAGAGCTTCAAAAGGTGTCAGTAATAGGAGGAGCATGAAACGGTCTGAAATATAGGAGGAGAATGAAGCGGTGTTGAAAAACATGAAGAGCCTGAAAAGGTGTTAAAAACATGAAGAGCTTAAATGTTGTGAGAAATATGAAGAGCTTCAAAAGGTGTCAAAAATGAGACGAGCATGAAACGGTCTGGAAAGTGGGACGAGCATGAAGCGGTGTTGAAAAACATGAAGAGCCAGAAAATGTGTGAAAAATATGAAGAGCTTCAAAAAGTGTCAAAAATATGAAGAGCATGAAACGGTCTGAAAAATAGGAGGAGCATGAAGTGGTGTGAAAAACATGAAGAGCCTAAAAAGGTGTGAAAAATATGAAGAGCTTCAAAACGTGTCAAAAATATGAGGAGCATGAAACGGTCTGAAAAATAGGAGGAGCATGAAACGGTGTTCAAAAACATGAAGAGCCTGAAAAGGTGGGTAAAATACGAAGAGCTTCAAAAGGTGTCAAAAATATAAGGAGCATGAAACGGTCTGAAAAATAGGAGGAGCATGAAGTGGTGTGAAAAACATGAAGAGCCTAAAAAGGTGTGAAAAATATGAAGAGCTTCAAAACGTGTCAAAAATATGAGGAGCATGAAACGGTCTGAAAAATAGGAGGAGCATGAAACGGTGTTCAAAAACATGAAGAGCCAGAAAAGGTGTGAAAAATACGAAGAGCTTCAAAAGGTGTCAAAAATATAAGGAGCATGAAACGGTCTGAAAAATAGGAGGAGCATGAAGCGGTATTCAAAAACATGAAGAGCCTGAAAAGCTGTGAAATTATGTCAAGCTTCAAAAGGTGTGAAAAATATGAGGAGCATGAACGGTCTGAAAAATAGGAGCATGAAGCAGTGTTGAAAAAAATGAAGAGCCTAAAAAGGTGTGAAAAATATGAAAACCTTCAAAAGGTGTCAAATATATGAGGACCATGAAACGGTCTGAAAAATAGGAGGAGCAAGAAACGGTGTTCAAAAACATGAAGAGCCAGAAAGGTGTGAAAAATATGAAGAGCTTCAAAAGGTGTAAAAAATATAAGGAGAATGAAACTGTCTGAAAAATAGGAGGAGCATGAAACTGTGCTAAAAAACATGAAGAGCTTCAAAAGGTGTGAAACATATGAAGAGTTTCAAAAGGTGTCAAAAATATGAGGAGCATGAAACGGTCTGAAAAATAGGAGGAGCATTAAGCGGTATTGAAAAACATGAAGTGCCTGAAAAGCTGTGAAATTAAGACAAGCTTCAAAAGGTGTGAAAAATATGAGGAGCAGGAAACGGTCTGAAAAATACGAGGAGCATGAAGCGGTTTTAAAAAACATGAAGAGCGTCAAAAGGTGTGAAACATATGAAGAGCTTCAAAAGGTGTCAAAAATATGAGTAGCAAGAAACAGTCTGAAAAATAAGAGGAGCATGAAGGGGTGTTGAAAAAATGAAGAGCCAGAAAAGGTGTGAGAATTATGTAGAGTTCAAAAGGTGTCAAAAACATGAGGAGCATGAAACGGTATGAAAAATAGGAGGAGCATGAAGCTGTGTAGAAAAACATGAAGAGCCTGAAAAGGTGTGACAAATATGAAGAGCTTCAAAAGGTGTGAAAAATATGAGGAGCATGAAAAGGTCTGAAAAATAGGAAGAGCATGAAGTGGTGTAGAAAAACATGAAGATCCTTAAAAGGTGTGAAAAATATGAAGAGCTTCAAAAGTTGTCAAAAATATTAGGAGCATGAAACGGTCTGAAAAATAGTAGGAACATGAAGCAGTGTTGAAATACATGAAGAGCCTGAACAGGTGAGAAAAACATGAAGAGCTTCAAAAGGTGTCAAAAATATGAGGAGCATGAAACGGTCTGAAAAATAGTAGGAACATGAAGCAGTGTTGAAATACATGAAGAGCCTGAACAGGTGAGAAAAATATGAAGAGCTTCAAAAGTTGTCAAAAATATGAGGAGCATGAAACGGTCTGAAAAATAGTACGAACATGAAGCAGTGTTGAAATACATGAAGAGCCTGAACAGGTGAGAAAAACATGAAGAGCTCCAAAAGGTGTCAAAAATATCAGGAGCATGAAACGGTCTGAAATATCGGAGGAGAAAGAAACGGAGTTCAAAAATATGAAGAGCCTGAAAAAGTGTGAAAAATATGAAGAGCTTCAAAAGGTGTCATATATATGAGGAGCATGAAACGGTCTGAAAAATAGGAGGAGCATGAAGTGGTATTCAAAAACATGAAGAGCCAGAAAAGGTGTGAAAAATACGAAGAGCTTGAAAAGGTGTCAAAAATATAAGGAGCATGAAACGGTCTGAAAAATAGGAGGAGCATGAAGCGGTATTCAAAAACATGAAGAGCCTGAAAAGCTGTGATATTATGTCAAGCTTCAAAAGGTGTGAAAAATATGAGGAGCAGGAAACGGTCTGAAAAATAGTAGGAGCATGAAGCGGTGTTATAGAACATGAAGAGCCTGAAAAGGTGTGAAATATATGAAGAGCTTCAAAAGGTGTCAAAAATATGAGGGGCATGAAACGGTCTGAAAAATAGGAGGAGCATGAAACGGTGTTAAAAAACATGAAGAGCTTCAAAAGGTGTGAAACATATAAAGAGCTTCAAAAGGTGTCAATAACATGAGGAGCAGGAAACGGTCTGAAAAATAGGAGGAGCATGAAGTGGTGTACAAAAACATGAAGACCCTGAAAAGGTGTGAAAAATATGAAGAGCTTCAAAAGGTGTCAAAATATGAGGAGCATGAAACTGTCTGAAATATAGGATGAGCATGAAAAGGTGTTAAAAAACATGAAGAGCTTCAAAAGGTGTGAAATATATGAGGAGTGGGAAACGTTCAGAAAAATACGGGGAGCATGAAACGGTGTTAAAAAACATGAAGAGCTTCAAAAGGTGTGAAACATATGAAGAGCTTAAAGAGGTGTCAAAAATATGAGGAGCATGAAACGTTCTGAAAAATAGGAGAAGAATGAAGTTGTGTTGAAAAACATGAAGAGCCTGAAAAGGTGTGAAAAATATGAAGAGCTTCAAAAGGTGTCAAAATTATGAGGAGCATGACACGCTCTGAAAAATAGGAGAAGCATGAAGCAGTGTTGAAAAACATGAAGAACCTGAAAAGGTGTGAAAAATATGAAGAGCTTCAAAAGGTGTGAAAAATATGAGGAGCATGTACGGTGTGAAAAATAGGAGGAGCATGAAGTGGTGTTGAAAAACATGAAGAGACTGAAAATGTGTGACAAATATGAAGAGCTTCAAAAGGTGTCAAAAATATGAGGGGCATGAAACGGTCTGAAAAATTGGAGGAGCAAGAAACAGAGTTCAAAAACATGAAGAGCCAGAAAAGGTGTGAAAAATATGAAGAGCTACAAAAGTTGTCAAAAATATGAGGAGCATGAACTGTCTGAAAAATAGGAGGAGCATGAAGCGGTGTTGAAAAACATGAAGAGCCTGAAAAGGTGTGAAAAATATGAAGATCTTCAAAAGGTGTCAAAAATATGAGGAGCATGAAACGGTCTGAAAAATAGGAGGAGCAAGAAATGGTGTTCAAAAACATAAAGAGCCAGAAAATGTGTGAAAAATATGAAGAGCTTCAAAAGGTGTCCATTATATGAGGAGCATGAAACGGTCTGAAAAATAGGAGGAGCATGAAGCGGTGTTGAAAAACATGAAGAGCCTGAAAAGGTGTGAAAAATATGAAGAGCTTCAAAAGGTGTCAAAAATATGAGGAGAATGAAACGGTCTGAAATATTGGAGGAGCAAGAAACGGAGTTCAAGAACATGAAGAGCCAGAAAAGGTGTGAAAAATATGAAGAGCTTCAAAGGTTGTCAAAAATATGAGGAGTAAGAAAGGGTCTGAAAAATAGGAGGAGCATGAAGCGGTGTTCAAAAACATGAAGATGCTGAATAGGTGTGAAAAATATGAAGAGCCACAAAAGGTGTCAAAATGAGATGATCATGAACCGGTCTGAAAAATAGCAGGAGCATGAAGTGATGTTGAAAAAAAGGAAAAGCCTGAAAAGGTGTGAAATATATGAAGAGCTTCAAAAGGTGTAAAAATATGAGGAGAATGAAACGGTCTTCATAATAGGAAGAGTATGAAATGGTGTTCAAAAACATAAAGAGCATGAAAAGGTGTCAAAAATATGAAGAGTTTCAAAAGGTGTGAAATACATGAGGAGGATTAAACGGTCTGAAAAATAGGAGGAGCATGAAGCGGTGTTCAAAAACATGAAGAGTCTGAAAAGTGTGAAAAATATGAAGAGTTTCTAAAGGTGTCAAAAATATGAGGAGCATGAAACAGTCTGAAAAATGGGAGTAGCATGAAATGGTGTTCAAAAACATAAAGAGCCGGAAAGGTGTGAAAAATATGAAGAGCTTCAAAAGGTGTGAAAAAGATTAGGTGCAAGAAACGGTCTGAAAAATACGAGGAGTATGAACCTGTGTTGAAAAACATGAAGAGCCTGAAAACGTGTGAAAAATATGAAGAGCTTCAAAAGGTGTGAAAAATATGAAGAGCTTCAAAAGGTGATAAAAATGAGATGAGCATGAAACGGTCTGAAAAATAGGAGCAACATGAAACGGTCTGAAAAGTAAGAGGAGCATGAAATGGTGTTGAAAAACAGGAAGAGCCTGAAAATGTGAGAAAAATATGAAGAGCTTCAAAAGGTTTCAAAAATATGAGGAGCATGAAACTTTCTGAAAAATAGGAGGAGCATGAACCATCATTGAAAAACATGAAGAGCCTGAAAAGGTGTGAGAAATATGAAGAGCTTCAAAAGCTGTGAAAAATATGAAGAGCTTGAAAGGTATCATAATTGAGATGAGCATGAAAAGGTCTGAAAAATAGGAGAAGCATGAAGCTTTGTTCAAAAAGATAAAGAGCCTGAAAAGGTGTGAAAAATATGAAGAGCTTCAAAGGGTGTGAAATATATGAGGAGCATTAAACGGCTTGAAAAATAGGAAGAGCTTGAAGCTGGGCTCAAACACATGAAGAGCCTGAAAAGGTGTGAAAAATATGAAGAGCTTCAAAAGGGGTGAAAAATATGATAGCATGATATTGTCTGAGAAATCGGAGGAGCATGAAAAGGTGATCAAAAACATGAAGATCCTGAAAAGGTGTGAAATATATGAAGAGCTTCAAAAGGTGTCAAAAATATGAGGAGCTTGATACGGTCTGAAAAATAGGAGGAGCATTAAGCTGTGTTGAAAATCATAACGAGCCTGAAAAGGTGTGAAAAATATGAAGAGCTTCAAAAATGTGAAAAATATGAAGAGCTTCAAAAGGTGTCAAAAATTAGATGAGCATGAAACGGTCTGAAATAGGAGGAGCATGAAGCGGTGTTCAAAGACATGAAGAGCCTGAAAAGGTGTGAAAAATATGAAGAGGTTCAAAAGGTGTCAAAAATTAGATGAGCATGAAACGGTCTGAAAAATAGGAGGAGCATTAAACGGTGTGGAAAAATATGAAGAGCCTGAAAAGTTGTGGAAAAATAGGAAGAGCTTCAAAACGTGTGAAAAATATGAGGAGCATGAAACGGTCTGAAAAATAGGAGGAGCATGAATCGGTGTTCAAAAATATGAAGAGCCTGAAAAGGTGTGAAAAATATGAAGCTTCAAAAGGTGTCAAAAATATGAGAAGCATGAAACGGTCTGAAAAAAAGGAGAAGCATGAAACGGTGTTAAAAACATGAAGAGCCTGAAAAAGTGTGAAAAATATAAAGAGCTTCAAAAGCTGTGAAAAATATAAAGATCTGAAAAGGTGTCAAAAATGAGATGAGCATGAAACGGTCTGAAAAAAAGGAGGAGCACGAAGTGGTGTTGAAAAACATGAAGAGCCTGAAAGGTGTGAAATATATGAAGAGCTTCAAAAAGTGTCAAAAATATTAGGAGCATGAAACGGTCTGAAAAATAGGAGGAACATGAAGCGGTGTTGAAAAACATGAAGAGCCTGAAAAGGTGTGAAAAATATGAACAGCTTAAAAAGGTGTCAAAAGTATTAGGAGCAGGAAACGGTGTGAAAAATAGGAGGAGCATGTAACGGTGTTGAAAAACATGAAGAGTCTGAAAACGTGTCAAAAATATGAAGAGCTTCAAAAGGTGGCAAAAATATTAGGAGCATGAAACGGTCTGAAAAATAGGAGGAGCATGAAACGGTGTTGAAAAACATGAAGAGTCTGAAAACGTGTCAAAAATATGAAGAGCTTCAAAAAGTGTCAAAAATATTAGGAGCATGAAACGGTCTGAAAAATAGGAGGAGCACGAAGTGGTGTTGAAAAACATGAAGAGCCTGAAAAGGTGTGAAATATATGAAGAGCTTCAAAAAGTGTCAAAAATATTAGGAGCATGAAACGGTCTGAAAAATAGGAGGAACATGAAGCGGTGTTGAAAAACATGAAGAGCCTGAAAAGGTTTGAAAAATATGAACAGCTTAAAAAGGTGTCAAAAATATTAGGAGCATGAAACGGTCTGAAAAATATGAGGAGCATGAAACGGTCTGAAAAATAGGAGGAGCATGAAACAGTGTTGAAAAACATGAAGAGCCTGAAAAGCTGTGAAAAATATGAAGAGCTTCAAAAGGTGTCAAATATATGAGGAGCTTGAAACGGTCTGAAAAATAAGAGTAACATGAAACGGTCTGATAAATAGGAGGAGCATGAAGCGGTGTTCAAAAACATGAAGATGCTGAATAGGTGTGAAAAATATGAAGAGCCACAAAAGGTGTCAAAATGAGATGATCATGAACCGGTCTGAAAAATAGCAGGAGCATGAAGTGATGTTGAAAAAAAGGAAAAGCCTGAAAAGGTGTGAAATATATGAAGAGCTTCAAAAGGTGTAAAAATATGAGCAGAATGAAACGGTCTTCATAATAGGAAGAGTATGAAATGGTGTTCAAAAACATAAAGAGCATGAAAATGTGTGAAAAATATGAAGAGTTTCAAAAGGTGTGAAATACATGAGGAGGATTAAACGGTCTGAAAAATAGGAGGAGCATGAAGCGGTGTTCAAAAACATGAAGAGTCTGAAAAGTGTGAAAAATATGAAGAGTTTCAAAAGGTGTGAAAAAGATTAGGTGCAAGAAACGGTCTGAAAAATACGAGGAGTATGAAGCTGTGTTGAAAAACATGAAGAGCCTGAAAACGTGTGAAAAATATGAAGAGCTTCAAAAGGTGTGAAAAATATGAAGAGCTTCAAAAGGTGATAAAAATGAGATGAGCATGAAACGGTCTGAAAAATAGGAGCAACATGAAACGGTCTGAAAAATAAGAGGAGCATGAAATGGTGTTGAAAAACAGGAAGAGCCTGAAAATGTGAGAAAAATTTGAAGAGCTTCAAAAGGTTTCAAAAATATGAGGAGCATGAAACTTTCTGAAAAATAGGAGGAGCATGAACCGTCATTGAAAAACATGAAGAGCCTGAAAAGGTGTGAGAAATATGAAGAGCTTCAAAAGCTGTGAAAAATATGAAGAGCTTCAAAAGGTGTCAAATATATGAGGAGCTTGTAACGGTCTAAAAAATAAGAGTAACATGAAACGGTCTGATAAATAGGAGGAGCATGAAGCGGTGTTCAAAAACATGAAGAGCCTGAAAAGGTGTGAAAAATATGAAGAGCTTCAAAAGGTGTGAATAATGAGAGGAGCATGAAACGGTCTGTAAAATAGGAGGAGCATGAAGCGGTGTTGAAAAACATGAAGAGACTGAAAAGGTGTGAAAAATATGAAGAGCTTCAAAACCTGTCAAAAATATGAGGAGCCTGAAACAGTCTCAAAAATAGGAAGAGCATGAAACGGTCTGAAACATAGGAGGATCATGAAGCGGTGTTGAAAATCGTGAAGAGCCTGAAAAGGTGTGAAAAATGTGAAGAGCTTCAACAGGTGTCAAAAACATGAGGAGAATGAAACGGTCTGAAAAATAGGAGGAGCTTGAAGCTGTGTTCAAAAATATGAAGAGCCAGAAAAGGTGTGAAAAATATGAAGAGCTTCAAACAGTGTCAAAAATATGAGGAGCAAGTAACGGTCTGAAAAATAGGAGGAGCATGAAGTGGAGCTGAAAAACATGAAGAGCCTGAAAAGGTGTGCAAAATATGAAGAGCTTCAAAAGGTGTAAAAAATGAGATGAGCATGTAACGGTCTGAAAAATAGGAGGAGCATGAACTGGTGCTGAAAAACATGAAGAGCCTGAAAAGGTTTGAAAAATATGAAGACCTTCAAAAGGTATGAAAAATATGAGGAGCATGAAACGGTCTGAAAAATAGGAGGAGCATGAAGTGGAGCTGAAAAACATGAAGAGCCTGAAAAGGTGTGCAAAATATGAAGAGCTTCAAAAGGTGTAAAAAATGAGTTGAGCATGAAACGGTCTCAAAAATAGGAGGAGCATGAACTGGTGCTGAAAAACATGAAGAGCCTGAAAAGGTGTGCAAAATATGAAGAGCTTCGAAAGGTGTAAAAATGAGAGCAGCATGAAACAGTCTGAAAAATAGGAGGAGCATGAAGTGGAGCTGAAAAACATGAAGAGCCTGAAAAGGTGTGCAAAATATGAAGAGATTCAAAAGGTGTCAAAAATATGAGGAGCATGAAACGGTCTGAAAAATAGGAGGAGCATGAACTGGTGCTGAAAAAATGAAAGCCTGAAAAGGTTTGAAAAATATGAAGAGCTTCAAAAGGTGTGAAAAATATGAGGAGCATGAATCGGTCTGAAAAATAGGAGAAGCATGAAGCGGTGTTCAAAAACATGAAGAGCCTGAAGAGGTGTGAAAAATATGAAGAGCTTCAAAAGGTGTCAAAAATAGATGAGCATGAAACGGTCTGAAAAAAAGGAGGAGCATGAAGCGGTGTTCAAAATCATGAAGTGCCTGAAAAGGTGTGAGAAATATGAAGAGCTTCAAAGGATGTGAAATATATGAGGAGCATGAAACGGCTTGAAAAATAGGAAGAGCATGAAGCTGGGCTCAAACACATGAAGAGCCTGAAAAGGTGTGAAAAATATGAAGAGCTTCAAAAGGTGTCAATATTATGAGGAGCAGGAAACGGTCTGAAAAATAGGAGGAGCATGAAGTGGTGTTGAAAAACAGGAAGAGCCTGAAAAGGTGTGAAATATGAAGAGCTTCAAAATGTGTCACAATATTAGGAGCATGAAACGGTTTGAAAAATATGAGGAGCATGAAGCGGTGTTCAAAAACATGAAGAGCCTGAAAAGGTGTGAAAAATATGAAAAGCCTAAAAACCTGTCAAAATTATGAAGAGCATGAAACGGTCTGAAAAATAGCAGGAGCATGAAGCGGTGTTGAAAAACATGAAGAGTCTGAAAACGTGTGAAAATACGAAGAACTTCAAAAATATGAAAAATATGAAGAGCTTGAAAAGGTGTGAACAATATGAAGAGCTTCAAAAGGTGTAAAAATGAGATGAGCATGAAACGGTCTGAAAAATTGGAGGGGCATGAAGTGGTGTTGAAAAAATGAAAAGCCTGAAAAGGTGTGAAAAATATGAAGAGCTTCAAAAGGTGTGAATAATGAGAGGAGCATGAAACGGTCTGTAAAATAGGAGGAGCATGAAGCGGTGTTGAAAAACATGAAGAGACTGAAAAGGTGTGAAAAATATGAAGAGCTTCAAAACCTGTCAAAAATATGAGGAGCCTGAAACAGTCTCAAAAATAGGAAGAGCATGAAACGGTCTGAAACATAGGAGGATCATGAAGCGGTGTTGAAAATCGTGAAGAGCCTGAAAAGGTGTGAAAAATGTGAAGAGCTTCAACAGGTGTCAAAAACATGAGGAGAATGAAACGGTCTGAAAAATAGGAGGAGCTTGAAGCTGTGTTCAAAAATATGAAGAGCCAGAAAAGGTGTGAAAAATATGAAGAGCTTCAAACAGTGTCAAAAATATGAGGAGCAAGTAACGGTCTGAAAAATAGGAGGAGCATGAAGTGGAGCTGAAAAACATGAAGAGCCTGAAAAGGTGTGCAAAATATGAAGAGCTTCAAAAGGTGTAAAAAATGAGATGAGCAAGTAACGGTCTGAAAAATAGGAGGAGCATGAACTGGTGCTGAAAAACATGAAGAGCCTGAAAAGGTGTGCAAAATATGAAGAGATTCAAAAGGTGTCAAAAATATGAGGAGCATGAAACGGTCTGAAAAATAGGAGGAGCATGAACTGGTGCTGAAAAAATGAAAGCCTGAAAAGTTTTGAAAAATATGAAGAGCTTCAAAAGGTGTGAAAAATATGAGGAGCATGAATCGGTCTGAAAAATAGGAGAAGCATGAAGCGGTGTTCAAAAACATGAAGAGCCTGAAGAGGTGTGAAAAATATGAAGAGCTTCAAAAGGTGTCAAAAATAGATGAGCATGAAACGGTCTGAAAAAAAGGAGGAGCATGAAGCGGTGTTCAAAATCATGAAGTGCCTGAAAAGGTGTGAGAAATATGAAGAGCTTCAAAGGATGTGAAATATATGAGGAGCATGAAACGGCTTGAAAAATAGGAAGAGCATGAAGCTGGGCTCAAACACATGAAGAGCCTGAAAAGGTGTGAAAAATATGAAGAGCTTCAAAAGGTGTCAATATTATGAGGAGCAGGAAACGGTCTGAAAAATAGGAGGAGCATGAAGTGGTGTTGAAAAACAGGAAGAGCCTGAAAAGGTGTGAAATATGAAGAGCTTCAAAATGTGTCACAATATTAGGAGCATGAAACGGTTTGAAAAATATGAGGAGCATGAAGCGGTGTTCAAAAACATGAAGAGCCTGAAAAGGTGTGAAAAATATGAAAAGCCTAAAAACCTGTCAAAATTATGAAGAGCATGAAACGGTCTGAAAAATAGCAGGAGCATGAAGCGGTGTTGAAAAACATGAAGAGTCTGAAAACGTGTGAAAATACGAAGAACTTCAAAAATATGAAAAATATGAAGAGCTTGAAAAGGTGTGAACAATATGAAGAGCTTCAAAAGGTGTAAAAATGAGATGAGCATGAAACGGTCTGAAAAATTGGAGGGGCATGAAGTGGTGTTGAAAAAATGAAAAGCCTGAAAAGGTGTGAAGTATATGAAGAGCTTCAAAAGGTGTAAAAATATGAGGAGAATGAAACGGTCTGCAAAATAGGAAGAGCATGAAATGGAGTTCAAAAACATGAAGAGCATGAAAAGGTGTGAAATATATGAAGAGCTTCAAAATGTGTCAAAATATTAGGAGCATGATACTGTCTGAAAAATAGGAGCAGCATGCAGTGGTGTTCAAAAACATGAAGAGCCTGAAAAGTTGTGAAAAATACGCATAGCTTCAAAGGGTGTCAAAAATAAGATGAGCATGAAACGGTCTGAAAAATTGGAGGAGCAAGAAGTAGTGTTGAAAAACATGAAGAGCCTGAAAAGGTGTGAAAAATATGAAGAGCTTCAAAATGTGTGAAATACATGAGGAGCATGAAACGGGCTGAAAAATAGGAGAAGCATGAAGTGGTGTGAAAAACATGAAGAGCCTGAAAAGGTGTGAAAAATATGAAGAGCTTCAAAAGGTGTGAAATACATGAGGAGCATGAAACTCTCTGAAAAATAGGAGGAGCATGAAGCGGTGTTCAAAAACATGAAGAGCCTGAAAAGGTGTGAGAAATATGAAGAACTTCAAAAATGTGAAAAATATGAAGAGCTTCAAAAGGTGTCAAAAAGTAGATGAGCATGAAACGGTCTGAAAAATAGGAGGAGCATGAAGTGGTGTTGAAAAACATGAAGAGCCTGAAAAGGTGTGAAAAATATGAAGAGCTTCAAAAGTGTGAAAAATATGAAGAGCTTCAAAAGGTGTCAAAATTATGAGGAGCATGAAACGGTCTGAAAAAAAAGGAGGAGCATGGAGTGGTGTTGAAAAACATGAAGATGCTGAAATGGTGTGAAATATATGAAGAGCTTCAAAATGTGTGAAACATTTGAGGAGCTTCAAAAAGTGTCCAAAATATGAGGAGCATGAAATGGTCTGAAAAATAGGAGGAGCATGAAGTGGTGTTCAAAAACATGAAGAGCCTGAAAAGGTGTGGAAAATATGAAGAGCTTCAAAATGTGTCAAAAATATGAGGAGCATGAAACGGTCTTAAAAATACGAGGAGCATGAAGAGGTGTTGAAAAAATTGAAGAGCCTGAAAAGGTTTGAAAAATATGAAGAGTTTCAAAAGGTGTCAAAAATATGAGGAGCATGAAACGGTCTGAAATATAAAGGAGCATGAAACGCTGATCAAATACATGAAGAGTCTGAAAAGGTGTGAAAAATATAAAGAGCTTCAAAAGCTGTCAAGTATATGAGTAGCATGAAACGGTCTGAAAAAAGAGGAGGAGCATGAAGCGGTGTTCAAAAACATGAAGAGCCTTAAAAGGTGTGAAAAATATGAAGAATTTTAAAAGGTGTCAAAAATATGAAGAGCATGAAACGTTCTGAAAAAGAGGAGGATCATGAAACGGTGTTCAAAAACATGAAGAGCATGAGAAGTTGTGAAAAATATGAAGAGCTTCAAAAGGTGTCAAAAATATGAAGAGCCTGAAAAGGTGTGAAATATATGAAGAGCTTCAAAAGGTGTCAAAATATGAGAACCAAGAAACGACTGAAAAATAGGAGGAGCATGAAGCGGTGTTGAAAAACATGAAGAGCCTGAAAAGGTGTGACAAATATGAAGAGCTTCAAAAGGTGTCAAAAATATGAGGAGCAGGAAACGGTCTGAAAATTAAGAGCAGCATAAAATTGTGTTAAAAAACATGAAGAGCCTGAAAAGGTGTGAAAAATATGAAGAGCTTCAAAGGGTGTGAAATACATGAGGAGCATGAAACGGTCTGAAAAATAGGAGGAGCATGAAGCTGGGCTTAAAAACACGAAGAGCCGGAAAAGGTGTGAAAAATATGAAGAGCTTCAAAATGTGTCAAAAATATGAGGAGCATGAAACGGTCTGAAAAATAGGAGGAGCATGAAACGGTGTTCAAAATCATGAAGAGCCTGAAAAAGTATGAAAAACATGAAGAGCCTGAAAAGTTGTGAAAATTATGAGGAGCTTCAAAAGGGGTCAAAAATATGAGGAGCATGAAACGGTCTGAAAAATAGGAGGAACATGAAACGGTGTTCAAAAACATGAAGAGTCTGAAAAAGTGTGAAAAATATGAAGAGCTTGAAAAGATGTGAAATACATGAGGAGCATTAAACGGTCTGAAAAATCAGAGCAGAATGAAACGGTGTTCAAAAACATGAAGAGCCTGAAAAGCTGTGAAAAATATGAAGCGCTTCAAAAGATGTGAAATACATGAGGAGCATTAAACCGTGTGAAAAATAGGAAGAGCATGAAACGGTGTTCAAAAACATGAAGAGCCTGAAAAGGTGTGAAAAATATGAAGAGCTTCTAAAGGTGTCAAAAATATGAGGATCATGAAACGGCCTGAAAAATAGGAGGACCATGAAGCGGTGTTCAAAAACATGAAGAGACTGGAAAGGTGTGAAAAATATGAAGACTCTCAAAAAATATCAAAAATATGAGGAGTATGAAACAGTCTGAAAAATAGGAGGAGCATGAAGCGGTGTTGAAAAACATGAAGAGCCTGAAAATAAGTGAAAAATATGAAGAGCTTCAAAAGTGTGAAAAATATGAAGAACTTCAAAAGGTGTGAAAAATATGAAGAGCTTCAAAAGGTGTCAAAAATGAGATGAGCATGAAACTGTCTGAAAAATAGGAGGAGCATAAAGCGGTGTTGAAAATCATGAAGATCCTGAAAAGGTGTGAAAAATATGAAGAGCTTCAAAAGATGTGAAAAACATGAAGAGCTTCAAAAGGTGTCAAAATGAGATGAGCATGAAACGGTCTGAACAATAGGAGGAGGATGAAGCGGTGTTGAAAAACATGAAGAGCCTGAAAATGTGTGAAAAATGTGAAAAGCTTCTAAAGGTGTTCAAAAATATTAGGAAAATGAAACGGTCTGAAAAATAGGAGGAGCATGAAGCGGTGTTGAAAAACATGAAGAGCTTGAAAACGTGTGAAAAACATGAAGAACTTCAAAAGGTGTGAAAAATGTGAAGAGCTTGAAAAGGTGTCAAAAATGAGATGAGCATAAAACGGTCTGAAAAATAGGAGGAGCATGAAGTGGTGTTGAAAAAAATGACGAGCCTGAGAAGGTGTCAAAAATATGAAGAGCTTCAAAAGGTGTCAAATATATGAGGAGCATGAAACGGTCTGAAAAATAGGAGGAGCATGAAGCGGTGTTGAAAAAGATGAAGGGCCTGAAAAGGTGTCAAAAATATGAAGAGCTTCAAAAGGTGTCAAAATATGAGGAGCATGAAACGGTCTGAAAAATAGGAGGAGCATGAAGCGGTGTTGAAAAACATGAAGAGCCTGAAAAGTTGTGAAAAATAGGAAGATCTTCAAAAGGTGTCAAAAATATGAGGAGCATGAAACGGTCTGAAAAATAGGAGGAGAATGAAACGGTGTTCAAAAAGAAGAAGAGCCTGAAAAGGTGTGAAAAATATGAAGAGCTTCAAAAGGTGTCAAAATATGAGGAGCATGAAACGGTCTGAAAAGTAGAAGGAGCATTAAGCGGTGCTGAAAAACATGAAGAGCCTGAAAAGGTGTGAAAAATAGGAAGATCTTGAAAAGGTGTCAAAAATATGAGTAGCATGAAACGGTCTGAAAAATAGGAGGAGCATGAAGTCGTGATGAAAAACATGAAGAGCCTGAAAAGGTGTGAAAAATATGAAGAGCTTCCAAAATTGTGAAAATATGAGGAGAATGAAACGGTTTGAAAAATAGGAGGAGCATGAAACGGTCTGAAAAATAGGAGGAGCATGATGCGGTGTGGAAAAACAAGAAGAGCCTGAAAAGGTGTGAAAAATATGAAGAGCTTCAAAAGGTGTGAAAAATATGAAGAGCTTCAAAAGGTTTTAAAATTAAGAGGAGCAATAAACCGTCTGAAAAATATGAAGGAGCATGAAACGGTTTGAAAATAGGAGGAGAATGAAACGTGATGAAAAACATGAAGAGCTTCAAAAGGTGTGAAAAATATTAGATCATGAAACGATCTGAAAAATAGGAGGAGCATGAACTGGTCTTGAACAACATGAAGAGCATGAAAAGGTGTGAAAAATATGAAGAGCTTAAAAAGGTGTCAAAAATATGAGGAGCACGGAACGGTCTGAAAAATAGGAGAACCACGAAGCTGTGTTGAAAAACATGACAGCATGTAAAGGTGTGAAAAATATGAAGGGCTGCAAAAGTTGTGAAAAATATGAAGAGCATGAAAAGGTCTGAAAAATAGGAGGAGCATGAAGCGCTGTTGAAAAACATGAATTGCCTGAAAAGTTGTGAGGATATGAAGAGCTTCAAAAGGTGTCAAAAAAATGAGGAGCATGAAATGGACTGAAAAATATGAGGTGCATGAATCGGTCTGATTAATAGGAGGAGCATGAAACGGTGTTGAAAAACATGAAGAGCATTGAAAGGTGTGAAAAATATGAAGAGCTTCAAAAGGTGTCAAAACTGTGAGGATCATGAAATGATCTGAAAGATAGGAGGAGCATGAACCAGTGGTCAGAAACATGAAGAGCCTGAAAAGGTGTGAAAAATATGAAGAGCTTCAAAAGGTGTGAAAAATGAAAGGAGCATGAAACGGTATGAAAAATAGAAGGAGCATGAAGTGGTGTTGAAAAAAAAGAAGAGCCTGAAAATGTGTGAAAAATATGAAGAGCTTCAAAAGGTGTGAAATACATGAGGAACATTAAACGTTCTGAAAAATAGGAGGAGCATGAAGCGGTGTTCAAAAACATGAAGGGCCTGAAAAGGTGTGAAAAATATGAAGAGCTTCAAAAAGTGTGAAAAATAGTAGGAGCATGAAGCGGTGTTCAAAAACATGAAGAGCCTGAAAAGGTTTGAAAAATATGAAGAGCTTCAAACGGTCTGAAATACATGAGGAGCATGAAACGGTCTGAAAAATAGGAGGAGAATCAAATGGTGTTCAAAAATAAGAAGAGCCTGAAAAGCTGTGAAAAATATGAAGACCTTCAAAAGGTGTCAAAATTATGAGGAGCATGAATCGGTCTGAAAAATAGGAGTAGCATGAAGCGGTGTTCAAAAACATGAAGATCCTGAAAAGGTGTGAAAAATATAGAGCTTCAAAAGGTGTCAAACATATGAGGAGCATGAAACGGTCTGAAAAATAGGAGGAGCATGAAGCGGTGTTCAAAAACATCAATAGCCTGAAAAGGTGTGAAAAATATGAAGAGCTTCTAAAGGTGTCAAAAATATGAGGACAAATAAACGGTCTGGAAAATAGGAGGAGCATGAAGTGGTGTTGAATATGATGAAGAGCCTGAAAAGGTGTGAAATATATGAGTAGCTTGAAAATGTGTCAAAAATATGAGGAGCATGAAACGATCTGAAAAATAGGAGGTGCACGAAGTGGTGTTGAAAAACATTAAGAGCCTGAAAAGGTGTGAAAAATATGAAGAGCTTCAAAAGGTGTCAAAAATTAGAAGAGCATGAAACGGTCTGGAAAAAAGGAGGAGCATGAAGTGGTGTTGAAAAACATGAAGAGCCTGAAAAGGTGTGAAAAATATGAAGAGCTTCAAAAGGTGTCAAAAATGACATGAGCTTGAAAAGGTCTGAAAAATTGGAGAAGCATGAAGCGATGTTGAAAAACATGAAGAGCCTGAAAAGTGTGAAAAATATGAAGAGCTTCAAAAGGTGTGAAATACATGAGAAGCATGAAACGTTCTCAAAAATAGGAGGGGAATGAAGTGGTGTTGAAAAAAATGAAGAGCCTGAAAAGGTGTGAAAAATATGAAGAGCTTCTAAAGGGGTCAAAAATATGAGGAGCATGAAACGGTCTGAAAAATAGGAGGAGCATGAAGTGGTGTTGAAAAACATGAAGAGCCTGAAAAGTGTGAAAAATATGAAGAGCTTCAAAAGGTGTGAAATACATGAGAAGCATGAAACGGTCTGAAAAATAGGAGGAGCATGAAGCAGTGTTCAAAAATATGAAGAGCCTGAAAAGGTGTGAAAAATATGAAGAGCTACAAAAGGTGTGAAATACATGAGAAGCATGAAACGATCTGAAAAATAGGAGGAGCATGAAGCAGTGTTCAAAAATATGAAGAGCCTGAAAAGGTGTGAAAAATATGAAGAGCTACAAAAGGTATCAAAAATAAGAGTAGCATGAAACGTTCTGAAAAATAGGAGGAGTATGAAGCGGTGTTCAAAAACATGAAGAGCCTGAAAAGGTGTGAAAAATATGAAGACCTTCAAAAGGTGTGAAAAATAGGAGGAGCATGAAGCGGTGTTCAAAAACATGAAGAGCCTGAAAAGGAGTGAAAAATACGAAGAGCTTCAAAAGGTGTCAAATACATGAGGAGCATTAAACGGTCTGAAAAATAGGAGGAGCATGAAGCGGTGTTCAAAAACATGAAGAGCCTGAAAGGTGTGAAAAATATGAAGAGCTTCAAAAGGTGTGAAAAATAGGAGGAGCATGAAGCGGTTTTCAAAATCGTGAAGAGCCTGAAAACGTGTGAAAATCATGAAGAGCTTCAAAAGATGTGAAAAATATGAAGAGCTTCAAAAGGTATCAAAAATGAGATGAGCATTAAACGGTCTGAAAAATAGGAGGAGCATGAAGCGGTGTTGAAAAACATGAAGAGCCTGAAAAGTTGTGAAAAGTATGAAGAGCTTCAAAAGGAGTGAAAAATATGAGGAGCATTAAACGGTCTGATAAATAGGAGGAGCATGAAGCGGTGTTGAAAAACATGAAGAGCCTGAAAACGTGTGGAAAATATGAAGAGCTTCAAAACTTGTCAAAAATATGAGGAGCATGAAACGGTCTGAAAAATAGGAGGAGCATGAAACGGTGATCAAAAACATGAAGAGCCTGAAAAGGTGTGAAAAATATGAAGAGCTTCAAAAGGTGTGAAATACATGAGGAGCATGAAACTCTCTGAAAAATAGAAGGAGCATGAAGTGGTGTTCAAAAATATGAATAGCCTGAAAAGGTGTGAAAAATATGAAGATCTTCAAAAGGTGTGAAAAATATGAGGAGCATGATACGGTCTGAAAAATTGGAGGAGCATGAAGCGGTGTTGAAAAACATGAAGAGCCTGAAAACGTGTGAAAAATATGAAGAGCTTCAAAAGGTGTGAAAAATATGAAGAGCTTCAAAAAGTGTGAAATACATGAGGAGGATTAAACGGTCTGAAAAATAGGAGGAGCATGAAGTGGTGTTGAAAAAAACTGAAGAGCCTGAAAAGGTGTGAAAAATATGAAGAGCTTCAAAAGGTGTCAAAAATATGAGGAGCATGAAACGGTCTGAAAAATAGGAGGAGCATGAAGCCGTGTTCAAAAACATGAAGAGCCTGAAAAGGTGTGAAAAATACGAAGAGCTTCAAAAAGTGTGAAATACATGAGGAGGATTAAACGGTCTGAAAGATAGGAGGAGCATTAAGCGGTGTTGAAAAACATGAAGGCCTGAAAACCTGTGAAAAATATGAAGAGCTTCAAAAGGTGTGAAAAATATGAAGAGCTTCAAAAGGTGTGAAATACATGTGGAGCATTAAACGGTCTGAAAAATAGGAGGAGCATGAAGCGGTGTTGAAAAACATGAAGAGCCTGAAAAGGTGTGAAAAATATGAGGAGCTTCAAAAGGTGTGAAATACATGTGGAGCATTAAACGGTCTGAAAAACAGGAGGAGCATGAAGCGGTGTGCAAAAACAAGAAGAGCCTGAAAAGGTGTGAAAAATATGAGGAGATTCAAAAGGTGTGAAATACATGTGGAGCATTAAACGGTCTGAAAAATAGGAGGAGCATGAAGCGGTGTTCAAAAACAAGAAGAGCCTGAAAAGGTGTGAAAAATATGAGGAGCTTCAAAAGGTGTGAAATACATGTGGAGCATTAAACGGTCTGAAAAATAGGAGGAGCATGAAACGGTGATAAAAAATGAAGAGCGTTTTGATTTGCATTTCTCTAATAATGAGTGATGTTGAGCATCTTTTCATGTGTTTGTTAGCCATCTGTATGTCTTCTTTGGAGAAATGTCTGTTTAGTTCTTTGGCCCATTTTTTGATTGGGTCATTTATTTTTCTGGAATTGAGCTGCAGGAGTTGCTTGTATATTTTTGAGATTAATCCTTTGTCTGTTTCTTCATTTGCTATTATTTTCTCCCAATCTGAGGGCTGTCTTTTCACCTTACTTATAGTTTCCTTTGTAGTGCAAAAGCTTTTAAGTTTCATTAGGTCCCATTTGTTTAGTTTTGCTTATATTTCCAATACTCTGGGAGGTGGGTCATAGAGGATCTTGCTTTGATTTATGTCGGAGAGTGTTTTGCCTATGTTCTCCTCTAGGAGTTTTATAGTTTCTGGTCTTACATTTAGATCTTTAATCCATTTTGAGTTTATTTTTGTGTATGGTGTTAGAAAGTGTTCTAGTTTCATTCTTTTACAAGTGGTTGACCAGTTTTCCCAGCACCACTTGTTAAAGAGGTTGTCTTTTTTCCATTGTATATCCTTGCCTCCTTTGTCAAAGATAAGGTGTCCATAGGTTCGTGGATTTATCTCTGGGCTTTCTATTCTGTTCCATTGATCTATATTTCTGTCTTTGTGCCAGTACCATACTGTCTTGATGACTGTGGCTTTGTAGTAGAGTCTGAAGTCAGGCAGGTTGATTCCTCCAGCTCCATTCTTCTTTCTCAAGATTACTTTGGCTATTCGAGGTTTTTTGTATTTCCATACAAATTGTGAAATTCTTTGGTCTAGTTCTGTGAAAAATACCATTGGTAGCTTGATAGGGATTGCATTGAATCTATAGACTGCTTTGGGTAGAATAGCCATTTTGACAATATTAATTCTTCCAATCCATGAACACGGTATGTTTCTCCATCTGTTTGTGTCCTCTTTGATTTCTTTCATCAGTGTTTTGTAGTTTTCTATGTATAGGTCCTTTGTTTCTTTAGGTAGATATACTCCTAAGTATTTTATTCCTTTGTTGCAATGGTGAATGGTATTGTTTCCTTAATTTCTCTGTCTGTTTTTTCATTGTTAGTATATAGGAATGCAAGGGATTTCTGTGTGTTAATTTTATATCCTGCAACTTTACTATATTCATTGATTAGCTCTAGTAATTTTCTGGTAGAGTCTTTAGGGTTTTCTATGTAGAGGATCATGTCATCTGCAAACAGTGAGAGTTTTTGAAATGGTGTGAAAAATATGAAGAGCTTCAAAATGTGTCAAATATAAGAGGAGCATGAAACAGTGTTCTAAAACATGAAGAGCCTGAAAAGCGGTGAAAAATATGAAGAGCTTAAAACGGTGTCAAATATAGGAGGAACATGAAACAGTGTTCAAATCATGAAGAGCCTGAAAAGGTGTGAAAAATATGAAGAGCTTCAAAAGGTCCCAAAAATATGTGGATCATGAAACGGTCTGAAAAATAGGAGGAGCATGAAGCAGTGTTCAAAAACATGAAGAGCCTGAAAAGTGGTGAAAAATATGAAGAGCTTCAAAAGGTTTCAAAAAGATGAGGAACATGAAACGGTGTTGAAAAACATGAAGACCCTGAAAAGGTGTGAAAAGTATGAGGAGCTTGAAAAAGTGTCAAAAATATGAGGAGCATGAAACGGTCAGAAAAATAGGAGGAGCATGAAGCGGTGTTGAAAAACGGTAGAGCCTGAAAAGGTGTGAAAAATATGAAGACTTCAAAAGTTGTCAAAAATATGAGGAGCATGAAACGGTCTGAAAAATAGCAGGAGCATGAAGCAGTGTTGAAAAATCTTAAGAGCCTGAAAAGGTGTGAAAAATATGAAGAGGTTCAAAAGTTATCAAAAATATGAGGAGCATGAAAGGGACTGAAAATAGGAGGAGCATGAAACTTTGTATGTATACATGAAGAGCATGAAAAGGTGTGAAAAATTTGAAGAGCTGCAAAAGGTGTCAAAAATATGAGGAGCATGTAACGGTGTTGAAAAACATGAAGAGGATTAAAAGTGTGAAAAATATGAAGAGTTTCAAAAGGTATCAAAAATATGAGGAGCATGGAACGGGCTCAAAAATAGTAGGAGCATGAGATGGTGTTGAAAAACATGAAGAACCTGAAAAGGCTGGAAATATATGAAGAGCTTTCAAGGAGTCAAAAATATGAGGAGCATGAAACGGTCTGAAAAATAGGAGGAGCATGAAACGGTGTTGAAAAACATGAAGAGCATGATAAGTGTTAAAAATATATAGAGCTTCAAAAGGTGCCAAAATTTGAGGAGCATGAAACGTTCTGAAAAATAGGAGGAGCATGAAACGGTCTGAAAAATAGGAGGAGCATGAAACCATGTTGAAAAACATGAAGAGCCTAAAAATGTGTGAGAAATATGAATAGCTTCAAAAAGTGTCAAAAATATTAGGAGCATGAAACGGTCTGAAATATAGGAGGAGCATGAAGCGGTATTCAAATACATGAAGAGCATGAAAAGGTGTGCAAAATATTAAGAGCTTCAAAAGGAGTCAAATATACGCGGAACATGAATCGGTGTTAAAAAACATAAAAACAATTAAAACTGTGAAAAATATAAAGAGCTTCAAAAGCTGTCAAAATTATGAGGAGCAAGAAACGGTCTGAAAAATAGAAGGAGCATGAAACGGTGTTGAAAAACATGAAGAGAATGAAAAGGTGTGAAAAATATGAAGAGCTTCAAAAGGTGTCAAAAATATGAGGAGCATGAAACGGTCTGAAAAACACGAGGAGCATGAAAACGTGTTGAAAAATATGAACAGCATGAAAAGGTGTGAAAAATATGAAAAGCTTCAAAAGGTGTCAAAAAAAAGAGGAGCATGAAACTGTCTGAAAAATAGGAACAGCATGAAACGGTGGTGAAAAACATGAAGAGCATGAAAAGGTGTGAAAAATATGAAGAGCTTCAAAAGGTGTCAAAAATATGAGGAGCATGCAACTGTCTGAAAAATAGGAGGAGCATTAAACAGTGTTTGAACATGAAGAGCCTGAAAAGGTGTGAAATATATCAAGAGTTCAAAAGGTGTCAAAAATATGAGGAGCATGAAACGGTGTTCAAAATCATGAAAAGCCTGAAAAGGTGAAAAATATGAAGAGCTTCAAAAGGTGTCAAATATATGAGGAGCATGAAACGGTGTTGAAAAACATGAGGAGCATTAAAAGTGTGAAAAATATAAACAGCTTCAAAAGCTGTCAAAAATATGAGGAGCAAGAAACGGTCCTGCAAAGGGGAGGAGCATGAAACGGTGTTGAAAAACATGAAGAGAATGAAAAGGTGTGAAAAATATGAAGAGCTTCAAAAGGTGTCAAAAATATGAGGAGCATGAAACAGTCTGAAAAATAGGAGGAGTATGAAGCGGTGTTGAACAACATGAAGAGCCTGAAAATGTGTGAAAAATATCAAAAGCTTCAAAAGGTGTCAAAATTATGAGGAGCATGAAATGGTCTGAAAAATAGGAGGAGCATCAAGCGGTGTTGAAAAAAATGAAGAGCCTGAAAAGATGTTCAAAAATATGAAGAGGCTGAAAAGTTTTGAAAAATATGAAGAGCTTAAAAAAGTGTAAAAAAAATAAAGAGCTTCAAAATGTGTGAAAAATATGAAGAGCTTCAAAAGGTGTCAAAAATGAGAGGAGCATGAAACGGTCTGAAAATAGGAGGAGCATGAAGCGGTGTTGAAAACATGAAGAGCCTGAAAAGGTGTGAAAAATATGAAGAGCTTCTAAAGGTTTCAAAAAGATGAGGAGCATGAAAAGGTGTTCAAAAACATGACGAGCCTGAAAAGGTGTGAAAAATATGAAGAGCTTCAAAATGTGTCCAAAATATGAGGAGCATGAAACAGTCAGACAAATAGGAGGAGCTTTAAGCGTTGTTGAAAAAACATGAAGAGCCTAAAAAGGTGTGAAAAATGTGAAGAGCTTCAAAAGGTGTGAAAAATATGAGGAGCATGAAATGGTCTGAAAAATAGGAGGAGCATGAAGCGCTGTTAAAAAACATGAAGAGCCAGAAAAGGTGTGAAAAAAATAAAGAGCTTCAAAAGGCGTCAAAAATATGAGGAGCATGAAACGGTGTTCAGAAACATGAAAAGCCTGAAAAGGTGTGAAAAATATGAAGAGCTTCAAAAGGTGTCAAAATTGAGAGGAGCAGGAAACGGTCTGAAAAATAGGAGGAGCATGAAGCGGTATTGAAAAACATGAAGAAACTCAAAAGTTGTGAAAAATATGAAGAGCTTCAAAAGGTGTCAAAAATATGAGGAGCATGAAACGGTCTGAAAAATAGGAGGAGAATGAAGCGGTTTTGAAAAACATGAGGAGCCTGAAAAGGTGTGAAAAATATGAAGAGTTTCAAACGGTGTCAAAAATATGAGGAGCATGAAACGGTCTGAAAAATAGGAGTAGCATGAAGCAGTATTGAAAAGCATGCAGAGCCTTAAAAGGTGTGAAAAATATGAAGAGCTTCAAAAGGTGTCAGAAGTATGAGAAGCATGAAACTATCTCCAAAAATTAAGGAGCAAGAAGTGGTGTTCAAAAACATGAAGATCCTGAAAAGGTGTGAAAAATATCAAGAGCTTCAAAAGTTGTCACAAATAGGAGGAGCATGAAACGGTGTTCAAAAACATGAAGAGCCTGAAAAGGTGTGAAAAATATGAAGAGCTTCAAAAGGTGTCAAAAATTAGAGGAGCAAGAAACGGTCTGAAAAATAGGAGGATCATGAAGTGGTGTTGAAAAACATGAAGAGCCTGAAAAAGTGTGAAATATATGAAAATCTCCAAAAGGTGTCAAAAATATGAGGAGCATGAAACGGTCTGAAAAATAGGAGGACCATGAATCGATGTTGAAAAAAATGAAGAGCCTGAAAAGGTGTGAAATATATCAAGAGTTCAAAAGGTGTCAAAAATATGAGGAGCATGAAACGGTGTTCAAAATCATGAAAAGCCTGAAAAGGTGAAAAATATGAAGAGCTTCAAAAGGTGTCAAATATATGAGGAGCATGAAACGGTGTTGAAAAACATGAGGAGCATTAAAAGTGTGAAAAATATAAACAGCTTCAAAAGCTGTCAAAAATATGAGGAGCAAGAAACGGTCCTGCAAAGGGGAGGAGCATGAAACGGTGTTGAAAAACATGAAGAGAATGAAAAGGTGTGAAAAATATGAAGAGCTTCAAAAGGTGTCAAAAATATGAGGAGCATGAAACAGTCTGAAAAATAGGAGGAGTATGAAGCGGTGTTGAACAACATGAAGAGCCTGAAAATGTGTGAAAAATATCAAAAGCTTCAAAAGGTGTCAAAATTATGAGGAGCATGAAATGGTCTGAAAAATAGGAGGAGCATCAAGCGGTGTTGAAAAAAATGAAGAGCCTGAAAAGATGTTCAAAAATATGAAGAGGCTGAAAAGTTTTGAAAAATATGAAGAGCTTAAAAAAGTGTAAAAAAAATAAAGAGCTTCAAAATGTGTGAAAAATATGAAGAGCTTCAAAAGGTGTCAAAAATGAGAGGAGCATGAAACGGTCTGAAAATAGGAGGAGCATGAAGCGGTGTTGAAAACATGAAGAGCCTGAAAAGGTGTGAAAAATATGAAGAGCTTCTAAAGGTTTCAAAAAGATGAGGAGCATGAAAAGGTGTTCAAAAACATGACGAGCCTGAAAAGGTGTGAAAAATATGAAGAGCTTCAAAATGTGTCCAAAATATGAGGAGCATGAAACAGTCAGACAAATAGGAGGAGCTTTAAGCGTTGTTGAAAAAACATGAAGAGCCTAAAAAGGTGTGAAAAATGTGAAGAGCTTCAAAAGGTGTGAAAAATATGAGGAGCATGAAATGGTCTGAAAAATAGGAGGAGCATGAAGCGCTGTTAAAAAACATGAAGAGCCAGAAAAGGTGTGAAAAAAATAAAGAGCTTCAAAAGGCGTCAAAAATATGAGGAGCATGAAACGGTGTTCAGAAACATGAAAAGCCTGAAAAGGTGTGAAAAATATGAAGAGCTTCAAAAGGTGTCAAAATTGAGAGGAGCAGGAAACGGTCTGAAAAATAGGAGGAGCATGAAGCGGTATTGAAAAACATGAAGAAACTCAAAAGTTGTGAAAAATATGAAGAGCTTCAAAAGGTGTCAAAAATATGAGGAGCATGAAACGGTCTGAAAAATAGGAGGAGAATGAAGCGGTTTTGAAAAACATGAGGAGCCTGAAAAGGTGTGAAAAATATGAAGAGTTTCAAACGGTGTCAAAAATATGAGGAGCATGAAACGGTCTGAAAAATAGGAGTAGCATGAAGCAGTATTGAAAAGCATGCAGAGCCTTAAAAGGTGTGAAAAATATGAAGAGCTTCAAAAGGTGTCAGAAGTATGAGAAGCATGAAACTATCTCCAAAAATTAAGGAGCAAGAAGTGGTGTTCAAAAACATGAAGATCCTGAAAAGGTGTGAAAAATATCAAGAGCTTCAAAAGTTGTCACAAATAGGAGGAGCATGAAACGGTGTTCAAAAACATGAAGAGCCTGAAAAGGTGTGAAAAATATGAAGAGCTTCAAAAGGTGTCAAAAATTAGAGGAGCAAGAAACGGTCTGAAAAATAGGAGGATCATGAAGTGGTGTTGAAAAACATGAAGAGCCTGAAAAAGTGTGAAATATATGAAAATCTCCAAAAGGTGTCAAAAATATGAGGAGCATGAAACGGTCTGAAAAATAGGAGGACCATGAATCGATGTTGAAAAAAATGAAGAGCCTGAAAAGGTGTGAAAAATATGAAGAGCTTCAAAAGGTGTCAAAAATATCAGTAGCATGAATGGGTCTGAAAGATAGGAGGAGCATGAAATGGTATTGAAAAACATGAACAGCCTGAAAAGGTGTGAAAAATATGAAGAGCTTCAAAAGGTGTCAAAAATATGAGGATCATGAAACGGTCTGAAATATAGGAGGAGTATGAAACGGTGTTGAAAAACAAAAAGAGCATGAAAAGGTGTGAAAAATATGAAGAGCTTCAAAAGGTTTCAAAATTATTAGTCGCATGAAAGGGGTAAAAAAAATAGGAGGAGCATGAGATGGTGTTGAAAAACATGAAGATCCTGAAAAGGTGTGAAATATATGAAGAGCTTCAAAAGGTTTCAAAAAAAGGAGGAGCATGAGACGGTGTTGAAAAACATGAAGAGCATGAAAAGGTGTGAAATATATCAAGAGTTCAAAAGGTGTCAAAAATATGAGGAGCATGAAACGGTGTTCAAAAACATGAAAAGCCTGAAAAGGTGAAAAATATGAAGATCTTCAAAAGGTGTCAAATATATGAGGAGCATGGAACGGTAAGAAAAATAGGAGGAGCAAGAAACGGTCTGAAAAATCGGAGGACCACGAAACGTTCTGAAAAATAGTAGGCCATTAAACGGTGTTGAAAAACATGAAGAGCATGAAAAGGTGTGAAAAACATGATGAGCGTCAAAAGGTGTCAAAAATATGATGAGCACGAAATGGCCTAAAAAATACGAGGAGCATGAAACGTTCTGAAAAGTAGGAAAAGCATGAAACGGTTTTGAAAAATATGAGGAGCGTCAAAAGGTGTGAAAAATATGAGGACCATGGATCGGTCTGAAAAATATGAGGAGCCTGAAACGATGTGAAAAATAGGAGGAGCATGAAACGGTGTTGAAAAACATGAATAACTTCAAAAGGTGTCAAAAACATGAGGAGCATGAAACGGTCTGAAATATGGGAGGAGCATGAAACCGTGTTGAAAAACATGAAGAGCATGAAAGGGTGTGAAAAACATGAAGAGCTGCAAAAGGTGTCAAAAATATGAGGAGCATGAAACGGTCAAAAAATAGGAGGAACATGAGACGGTGTTGAAAATCAGGAAGAGTATGAAAAGGTGTGAAAAATATGAGGTGTTTTAAAAGGTGTCAAAAATATGAGGAGCATGAAACGGTGTTGAAAAAATGAAGATCATGAAAAGGTGTCAAAAATATGAAGAGCTTCAAAAGGTGTCACATATATGAAGAACATGAAACGGTCTGAAAAATAAGAGGAGCATGAAACAGTCTGAAAAAAAATGAGAGTATGAAACTGTGTTGAAAAACATGAAGAGCTTCAAAAGGTGTGAAATACATGAGGAGCATGAAACGGTCTGAAAAGTAGGAGGAGCATGAAGCGTTGTTCAAAAACATGAAGAGCCGAAAAAGGTGTGAAAAATATGAAGAGCTTCAAAAGGTGTCAAAAATATTAGGAGCATGAAACGGTCTGAAAAATAGGAGCAGCATGAAGTGGTGTTGAAAAACATGAAGAGCCTGAAAAGGTGTGAAAAATATGAAGAGCTTCAAAAGTTGTCAAAAATATTAGGAGCATGAAACGGTCTGAAAAATAGTAGGAGCATGAAGCGGTGTTGAAAAACATGAAGAGCCTGAAAAGGTGTGAAAAATATGAGGAGCTTCAAATCGTCTCAAAAATATCAGTAGCATCAAACGTTCTGAAAAATAGGAGCAGCATGAAACGGTGTTGAAAAACATGGAAAGCGTGAAAATGTGTGAAAAATATGAAGAGCTTCAAAATCTGTAAAAAATAGGAGGAGCATGAAACGGTGTTCAAAAACATGAAGAGCCTGAAAAGGTGTGAAAAATATGAAGAGCTTCAAAAGTTGTCAAAAATATTAGGAGCATGAAACGGTCTGAAAAATAGGAGGAGCATGAAACGGTGTTGAAAAACATGAATAGCCTGAAAAGGTGTGAAAAATAAGAAGACCTTCAAAAGTTGTCAAAAATATGAGGAGCATGAAACGGTGTTCAAAAACATGAAGAGCCAGAAAATGTGTGAAAAATATGAAGAGCTTCAAAATGTGTCAAAAATATGAGGAGCCTGAAACGTTCTGAAAAATAGTAGGATGATGAAGCTGTGTTGAAAAATATGAGGAGCCTGAAAAGGTGTGAAAATTTTGAAGAGCTTCAAAAGGTGTCAAAAATTTGAAGAGAATGAAACGGTCTGAAAAATAGGAGCAGCATGAAGCGGTTTTGAAAAATATGAAGATCCTGAAAGGTGTAAAAAATATGAAGAGCCTGAAAAGAGTGAAATATATGAAGAGCTTCAAAAGGTGTCAAAAATATGAGGAGCATGAAACGATCTGAAAAATAGGTGGGTCATGAAGCGGTGTTGAAAAACTTGAAGAGTGTGAAAAGGTGTTAAAAATATTAGGAGCATGAAACGGTCTTAAAAATAGGTGGAGCATGAAGCGGTGTTGAAAAACTTGAAAAGCCTGAAAAGGTGTGAAAAACATGAAGAGCCTGAAAAGAGTGAAATATATGAAGAGCTTCAAAAGGTGTCAAAAATATGAGGAGCATGAAACGGTCTGAAAAATAGGAGGAGCATGAAGAGGTGTTCAAAAACATGAAGAGCATGAAAAGGTGTGAAACATATGAAGAGTTTCAAAATTTGTCAAAAATATGAGGAGCATGAAACGGTCTGAAAAATAGAGGGAACATGAAGCGGTGTTGAAATACTTGAAGAGCCTGAAAAGGTGTGAAAAATATGAAGAGCCTGAAAAGAGTGAAATATATGAAGAGCTTCAAAAGGTGTCAAAAATATGAGGAGCATGAAACGATCTGAAAAATAGGTGGGTCATGAAGCGGTGTTGAAAACTTGAAGAGCCTGAAAAGGTGTTAAAAATATTAGGAGCATGAAACGATCTTAAAAATAGGTGGAGCATGAAGCGGTTGTGAAAAACATGAAGAGCCTGAAAAGCTGTGAAATATATGAAGAGCTTCAAAAGGTGTTAAAATTTGAGGAGCATGATTCGGTCTGAAAGATAGGAGGAGCATGAAGCGGTGTTGAAAAACATGAAGAGCCTGAAAAGGTGTTAAAAATATTAGGAGCATGAAACGGTTTGAAAAATAGGAGGAGCAAGAAGCAGTGTTGAAAAACATGAAGAGCCTGAAAAGGTTTGAAAAACATGAAGAGTCTGAAAAGGTGTGAAATATATGAAGAGCTTCAAAAGATGTCTAAAATGTTAGGAGCATGAAGTGGTGTTGAAAAACATGAAGAGCCTGATAAGGTATGAAATATATGAAGAGCTTCAAAATGTATCAAAAATATGAGGAGCATGAAACGGTCTGAAAAATTGGAGGCACATGAAGCGGTGTTGAAAAACATGAAGAGCCTGAAAAGGTGTGAAAAACATGAAGAGCTTCAAAAAGTGTCAAAAATATGAGGAGCATGAAACAGTCTGAAAAATAGGAGGAGCATGAAACGGTGTTGAAAAACATGAAGAGCCTGAAAAGAGTGAAATATATGAAGAGCTTCTAAAGGTCTCAAAAATATGAGGAACATGAAACGGTCTGAAAAATAGGAGGAGCATGAGGCGGGGTTGAAAAACATGAAGAGCCTGAAAAGTTTTGTAATATATGAAGAGCGTCAAAAGGTGTCAAAAATATGAGGAGCATGAAACGGTCTGAACAATAGGAGGAGCATGAAGCAATGTTGAAAAACATGAAGAGCCTGAAAATGTGTGAAAAATATGAGGAGCATGAAACTGCCTGAAAAATAGGAGGAGCATGTATCCGTGTTGAAAACTTGAAGAGCCTGAAAAGGTATGAAAATTATGAAGCGCCTGAAAAGGTGGGAAAAATATGAGGAGCATGAAACGGTCTGAAGAATAGGAGGAGCATCAAAAGGTGTTCAATACATGAAGAGCATGAAAAGCTGTGTAAAATATGAAGAGCTTCAAAACGTGTCAAAAATATGAGGAGCATGAAGCGATCTGAAAAATAAAGGGGTATGAAACGGTGTTGAAAACATGAAGAGCCTGTAAATGTGTGAAAAATATGAACCGCTTCAGAAGGTGTGAAAAATATGAGGAGCATGAAACGGTCTGAAAAACAAGAGGAGCATGAAGCAGTGTTGAAAAAAATGAAGAGCCTGAAAAGGTGTGAAAAATATGAAGAGCTTCAAAAAGTGTCAAAAATATGAGAAGCATGAAAAAGTCTGAAAAATAGGAGGAGCATGAAACGGTGTTGAAAAACATGAAGAGCCTGAAAAGGTGTGAAAAATATGAAGAGCTTCAAAAGGTGTCAAAAAAATCAGGAGCATGACAGTCTGAAAAATAGGAGGAGCATGAAGCGGTGTTGAAAAACATGAAGAGCCTGAAAAGGTGTGAAAATTATGAAGAGCTTCAAAACATGTCAAAAATTTGAAGAGAATGAAACAGTCTGATAAATAGGAGCAGCATGAAGCGGTGTTGAAAAACATGAAGAGCCTGAAAAGGTGTTAAAAATATTAGGAGCATGAAACGGTCTTAAAAATAGGTGGAGCATGAAGCGGTTGTGAAAAACATGAAGAGCCTGAAAAGGTGTGAAATATATGAAGAGCTTCAAAACGTGTAAAAAATATGAGGAGCATGAAACGGTATTCAAAAACATGAAGAGCCTGAAAAAATTTGAAAAATATGAAGAGCTACAAAAGGTGTCAAAAAGATGAGGAGCATGAAATGGTCTGAAAAATAGGAGGAGCATCAAATGGTATTGAAGAACATGAAGATCCTGAAAAGTTGTGAAAAATATGAAGAGCGTCAAAAGGTGTCAAAATTATGAGGAGCATGAAACGGTCTGAAAAATAGGAGGAGCAAGAAGCGGTGTTGAAAAACCTGAAGAGCCTGAAAAGGTATGAAATATATGAAGAGCTTAAAAAGGAGTGAAATATATAAGGATCCTGAAACGCTCTGAAAAACAGGAAGAGAATGAAGCGGGGTTGAAAAATATGAAGAGCCTGAAAAGTTGTGAAATATATGAAGAGCTTCAAAAGATGTCAAAAATTTTAGGAGCATGAAACGGTCTGAAAAATTGGAGGAGCATGAAGCGGTGTTGAAAAATATGAAGAGCCTGAAAAGGTGTGAAATATATGAAGAGCTTAAAAAGGCGGGAAACATATGAGGAACCTGAAACGCTCTGAGAAACAGGAGGAGAATGAATCGGTGTTGAAGAATATGAAGAGCCTGAAAAGGTGTTAACAATATTAGGAGCCTGAAACGGTCTGAAAAATAGGAGGCGCATAAAGCAGTGTTGAAAAACTTGAAAAGCCTGAAAAGGTGTGAAAAACATGAAGAGCTTCAAGAAGTGTCAAAAATATGAGGAGCATGAAACGGTCTGAAAAATAGGAGGAGCATGAAACGGTGTTGAAAAACATGAAGAGCCTGAAAAGAGTGAAATATATGAAGAGCTTCAAAAGGTGTCAAAAATATGAGGAACATGAAACGGCCTGAAAAAGAGGAGGAGCATGAAGCGGGGTTGAAAAACATGAAGAGCCTGAAAAGCTGTGTAATATATGAAGAGCTTCAAAAGATGTGAAAAATATGAGGAGAATGATACGGGCTGAAAAGAAGGAGGAGCATGAAGCGGTGTTGAAAAACATGAACAGCCTGAAACGGTGTGAAATACATGAAGAGCTTCAAAAGGTGTCAAAAATATGAGGAGCTTGAAACGGCCAGAAAAATAGGAGGAGCATGAAGCAGTGTTCAGAAATATGAAGCGCCTGAAAAGGTGGGAAAAATATGAGGAGCATGATACGGTCTGAAAAATAGGTGGAGCATGAAGCGGTGTTCACAGGAAGAGCCTGAAAAGGTGTGAAAAATATGAAGAGCTTAAAAAAGTGTCAAAAATATGAGGAGCATGAAACGGTGTTGAAAAACATGAAGAGCCTGAAAAGAGTGAAATAAATGAAGAGCTTCAAAAGGTGTCAAAAATATGAGGAGCATGAAACGGTCTGAAAAATAGGTGGAGCATGAAGGGTGATGAAAAACATGAAGAGCCTGAAAAAGTGTGAAATACATGAAGAGCTTCAAAGGTGTTAAAATTTGAGGAGCATGATACGGTCTGAAAAATAGGAGGAGCATGAAGCGGTGTTGAAAAACATGAAGAGTCTGAAAAGGTGTGAAAAATATGAAGAGCTTCAAAAAGTGTCAAGAATATGAGGAGCATGAAACGGTCTGAAAAATAGGAGGAGCATGAAGAGGTGTTCAAAAACATGAAGAGCCTGAAAAGGTGTGAAACATATGAAGAGTTTCAAAATTTGTCAAAAATATGAGGAGCATGAAACGGTCTGAAAAATAGAGGGAACATGAAGTGGTGTTGAAATACTTGAAGAGCCTGAAAAGGTGTGAAAAATATGAAGAGCCTGAAAAGAGTGAAATATATGAAGAGCTTCAAAAGGTGTCAAAAATATGAGGAGCATGAAACGATCTGAAAAATAGGAGGGTCATGAAGCGGTGTTGAAAAACTTGAAGAGCCTGAAAAGGTGTTAAAAATATTAGGAGCATGAAACGGTCTGAAAAATAGGTGGAGCATGAAGCGGTGCTGAAAAACATGACGAGACTGAAAAAGTGTGAAATATATGAAGAGCTTCAAAAGGTGTTAATATTTGAGGAGCATGATACGGTCTGAAAGATAGGAGGATCATGAAGCGGTGTTGAAAAACATGAAGAGCCTGAAAAGGTGTTAAAAATATTAGGAGCATGAAACGGTTTGAAAAATAGGTGGAGCATGAAGTGGTGTTGAAAAACTTGAAGAGCCTGAAAAGGTGTTAGCAATATTAGGAGCCTGAAACGGTCTGAAAAATAGCAGGCGCATAAAGCGGTGTTGAAAAACTTGAAAAGCCTGAAAAGGTGTGAAAAACATGAAGAGCTTCAAAAAGTGTCAAAAATATGAGGAGCATGAAACGGTCTGAAAAATAGGAGAAGCATGAAACGGTGTTGAAAAACATGAATAGCCTGAAAAGAGTGAAATATATGAAGAGCTTCAAAAGTGTCAAAAATATGAGGAACATGAAACGGTCTGAAAAATAGGAGGAGCATGAAGCGGGGTTGAAAAACATGAAGAGCCTGAAAAGTTGTGTAATATATGAAGAGCTTCAAAAGATGTGAAAAATATGAGGAGAATGATACGGGCAGAAAAGAAGGAGGAGCATGAAGCGGTGTTGAAAACATGAACAGCCTGAAAAGTTGTGAAAAACATGAAGATCTTCAAAAGGTGTCAAAAATATGAGGAGCATGAAACGGCAAGAAAAATAGGAGGAGCATGAAGCGGTGTTTAGAAATATGAAGCGCCTGAAAAGGTGGGAAAAATATGAGGAGCATGAAACGGTTTGAAAAATAGGTGGAGCATGAAGTGGTGTTGAAAAACTTGAAGACCTGAAAAGGTGTTAACAATATGAGGAGCCTGAAACGGTCTGAAAAATAGGAGGCGCATAAAGCGGTGTTGAAAATCTTGAAAAGCCTGAAAAGGTGTGAAAAACATGAAGAGCTTCAAGAAGTGTCAAAAATATGAGGAGCATGAAACGGTCTGAAAAATAGGAGGATCATGAAATGGTGTTGAAAAACATGAAGAGCCTGAAAAGAGTGAAATATATGAAGAGCTTCAAAAGGTGTCAAAAATATGAGGAACATGAAACGGTCTGAAAAATAGGAGGAGCATGAAGCGGGGTTGAAAACATGAAGAGCCTGAAAAGTTGTGTAATATATGAAGACCTTCAAAAGATGTGAAAAATATGAGGAGAATGATACGGGCTGAAAAGAAGGAGGAGCATGAAGGGGTGTTGAAAAACATGAACAGCCTGAAACGGTGTGAAAAACATGAAGAGCTTCAAAAGGTGTGAAAAATATGAGGAGCATGAAACGGCCAGAAAAATAGGAGGAGCATGAAGCGGTGTTCAGAAATATGAAGCGCCTGAAAAGGTGGGAAAAATATGAGGAGCATGATACGGTCTGAAAAATAGGTGGAGCATGAAGCGGTGTTCACATGAAGAGCCTGAAAAGGTGTGAAAAATATGAAGAGCTTAAAAAAGTGTCAAAAATATGAGGAGCATTAAACGGTGTTGAAAAACATGAAGAGCCTGAAAAGAGTGAAATAAATGAAGAGCTTCAAAAGGTGTCAAAAATATGAGGAGCATGAAACGGTCTGAAAAATAGGTGGAGCATGAAGGGTGATGAAAAACATGAAGAGCCTGAAAAAGTGTGAAATACATGAAGAGCTTCAAAGGTGTTAAAATTTGAGGAGCATGATACGGTCTGAAAAATAGGAGGAGCATGAAGCGGTGTTGAAAAACATGAAGACTCTGAAAAGGTGTGAAAAATATGAAGAGCTTCAAAAAGTGTCAAAAATATGAGGAGCATGAAACGGTCTGAAAAATAGGAGGAGCAAGAAGCGGTGTTGAAAAACCTGAAGAGCCTGAAAAGGTGTGAAATATATGAAGAGCTTAAAAAGGCGTGAAATATATAAGGATCCTGAAACGCTCTGAAAAACAGGAGGAGAATGAAGCGGTGTTGAAAAATATGAAGAGCCTGAAAAGTTGTGAAATATATGAAGAGCTTCAAAAGGTGTCAAAAATTTTAGGAGCATGAAACTGTCTGAAAAATTGGAGGAGCATGAAGCGGTGTTGAAAAATATGAAGAGCCTGAAAAGGTGTGAAATATATGAAGAGCTTAAAAAGGCGGGAAATATATGAGGAACCTGAAACGCTCTGAGAAACAGGAGGAGAATGAATCGGTGTTGAAAAATATGAAGAGCCTGAAAAGGTGTGAAATATATGACGAGCTTAAAAAGTCGTGAAATATATGAGGAACCTGAAACGCTCTGAGAAACAGTAGGAGAATGAAGCGGTGTTGAAGAATATGAAGAGCCTGAAAAGGTGTTAACAATATTAGGAGCCTGAAACGGTCTGAAAAATAGGAGGCGCATAAAGCAGTGTTGAAAAACTTGAAAAGCCTGAAAAGGTGTGAAAAACATGAAGAGCTTCAAGAAGTGTCAAAAATATGAGGAGCATGAAACGGTCTGAAAAATAGGAGGAGCATGAAACCGTGTTCAAAAACATGAAGAGCATGAAAAGCTGTGAAAAATATGAAGAGCTTTAAAACGTGTCAAAAATATGAGGAGCATGAAGCGATCTGAAAAATAGGAGGAGCATGAAGAGGTGTTGAAAACATGAAGAGCCTGTAAATGTGTGAAAAATATGAACCGCTTCAGAAGGTGTGAAAAATATGAGGAGCATGAAACGGTCTGAAAAACAAGAGGAGCATGAAGCAGTGTTGAAAAACATGAAGAGCCTGAAAAGGTGTGAAAAATATGAAGAGCTTCAAAAAGTGTCAAAAATATGAGAAGCATGAAAAAGTCTGAAAAATAGGAGGAGCATGAAACGGTGTTGAAAAACATGAAGAGCCTGAAAAGGTGTGAAAAATATGAAGAGCTTCAAAAGGTGTCAAAAAAATGAGGAGCATGACAGTCTGAAAAATAGGAGGAGCATGAAGCGGTGTTGAAAAACATGAAGAGCCTGAAAAGGTGTTAAAAATATTAGGAGCATGAAACGGTCTTAAAAATAGGTGGAGCATGAAGTGGTTGTGAAAAACATGAAGAGCCTGAAAAGGTGTGAAATATATGAAGAGCTTCAAAACGTGTAAAAAATATGAGGAGCATGAAACGGTATTCCAAAACATGAAGAGCCTGAAAAGTTGTGAAAAATATGAAGAGCTACAAAAGGTGTCAAAAAGATGAGGAGCATGAAACGGTCTGAAAAATAGGAGGAGCATCAAATGGTATTGAAGAACATGAAGATCCTGAAAAGTTGTGAAAAATATGAAGAGCGTCAAAAGGTGTCAAAATTATGAGGAGCATGAAACGGTCTGAAAAATAGGAGGAGCAAGAAGCAGTGTTGAAAAACCTGAAGAGCCTGAAAAGGTGTGAAATATATGAAGAGCTTAAAAAGGCGTGAAATATATAAGGATCCTGAAACGCTCTGAAAAACAGGAGGAGAATGAAGCGGTGTTGAAAAATATGAAGAGCCTGAAAAGGTGTGAAATATATGAAGAGCTTAAAAAGGAGTGAAATATAGGAGGAACCTGAAACGCTCTGAGAAACAGTAGGAGAATGAAGCGGTGTTGAAGAATATGAAGAGCCTGAAAAAGTGTTAACAATATTAGGAGCCTGAAACGGTCTGAAAAATAGGAGGCGCATAAAGCAGTGTTGAAAAACTTGAAAAGCCTGAAAAGGTGTGAAAAACATGAAGAGCTTCAAGAAGTGTCAAAAATATGAGGAGCATGAAACGGTCTGAAAAATAGGAGGAGCATGAAACGGTGTTGAAAAACATGAAGAGCCTGAAAAGAGTGAAATATATGAAGAGCTTCAAAAGGTGTCAAAAATATGAGGAACATGAAACGGTCTGAAAAAGAGGAGGAGCATGAAGCGGGGTTGAAAAACATGAAGAGCCTGAAAAGCTGTGTAATATATGAAGAGCTTCAAAAGATGTGAAAAATATGAGGAGAATGATACGGGCTGAAAAGAAGGAGGAGCATGAAGCGGTGTTGAAAAACATGAACAGCCTGAAATGGTGTGAAATACATGAAGAGCTTCAAAAGGTGTCAAAAATATGAGGAGCATGAAACGGCCAGAAAAATAGGAGGAGCATGAAGCAGTGTTCAGAAATATGAAGCGCCTGAAAAGGTGGGAAAAATATGAGGAGCATGATACGGTCTGAAAAATAGGTGGAGCATGAAGCGGTGTTCACAGGAAGAGCCTGAAAAGGTGTGAAAAATATGAAGAGCTTAAAAAAATGTCAAAAATATGAGGAGCATGAAACGGTGTTGAAAAACATGAAGAGCCTGAAAAGAGTGAAATAAATGAAGAGCTTCAAAAGGTGTCAAAAATATGAGGAGCATGAAACGGTCTGAAAAATAGGTGGAGCATGAATGGTGATGAAAAACATGAAGAGCCTGAAAAAGTGTTAAAAATATTAGGAGCATGAAACAGTCTGAAAAATAGGTGGAGCATGAAGCGGTGTTGAAAAACATGAAGAGTCTGAAAAGGTGTGAAAAATATGAAGAGCTTCAAAAAGTGTCAAAAATATGAGGAGCATGAAACGGTCTGAAAAATAGGAGGAGCATGAAGAGGTGTTCAAAAACATGAAGAGCCTGAAAAGGTGTGAAACATATGAAGAGTTTCAAAATTTGTCAAAATATGAGGAGCATGAAACGGTCTGAAAAATAGAGGGAACATGAAGTGGTGTTGAAATACTTGAAGAGCCTGAAAAGGTGTGAAAAATATGAAGAGCCTGAAAAGAGTGAAATATATGAAGAGCTTCAAAAGGTGTCAAAAATATGAGGAGCATGAAACGATCTGAAAAATAGTTGGGTCATGAAGCGGTGTTGAAAAACTTGAAGAGCCTGAAAAGGTGTTAAAAATATTAGGAGCATGAAACGGTCTGAAAAATAGGTGGAGCATGAAGCGGTGCTGAAAAACATGACGAGACTGAAAAAGTGTGAAATATATGAAGAGCTTCAAAAGGTGTTAAAATTTGAGGAGCATGATACGGTTTGAAAGATAGGAGGATCATGAAGCGGTGTTGAAAAACATGAAGAGCCTGAAAAGGTGTTAAATATATTAGGAGCATGAAACGGTTTGAAAAATAGGTGGAGCATGAAGTGGTGTTGAAAAACTTGAAGAGCCTGAAAAGGTGTTAGCAATATTAGGAGCCTGAAACGGTCTGAAAAATAGGAGGCGCATGAAGCGGGGTTGAAAAACATGAAGAGCCTGAAAAGTTGTGTAATATATGAAGAGCTTCAAAAGACGTGAAAAATATGAGGAGAATGATACGGGCAGAAAAGAAGGAGGAGCATGAAGCGGTGTTGAAAAACATGAACAGCCTGAAAAGGTGTGAAAAACATGAAGAGCTTCAAAAGTGTCAAAAATATGAGGAGCATGAAACGGCCAGAAAAATAGGAGAGGCATGAAGCGGTGTTCAGAAATATGAAGCGCCTGAAAAGGTGGGAAAAATATGAGGAGCATGAAACGGTTTGAAAAATAGGTGGAGCATGAAGTGGTGTTGAAAAACTTGAAGACCTGAAAAGGTGTTAACAATATTAGGCGCCTGAAACGGTCTGAAAAATAGGAGGCGCATAAAGCGGTGTTGAAAAACTTGAAAAGCCTGAAAAGGTGTGAAAAACATGAAGAGCTTCAAGAAGTGTCAAAAATATGAGGAGCATGAAACGGCCAGAAAAATAGGAGGAGCATGAAACGGTGTTGAAAAACATGAAGAGCCTGAAAAGAGTGAAATATATGAAGAGCTTCAAAAGGTGTCAAAAATATGAGGAACATGAAACGGTCTGAAAAATAGGAGGAGTATGAAGCGGGGTTGAAAAACATGAAGAGCCTGAAAAGTTGTGTAATATATGAAGAGCTTCAAAAGATGTGAAAAATATGAGGAGAATGATACGGGCTGAAAAGAAGGAGGAGCATGAAGCGGTGTTGAAAAACATGAAGAGCCTGAAAAGAGTGAAATATATGAAGAGCTTCAAAAGGTGTCAAAAATATGAGGAACATGAAACGGTCTGAAAAATATGAGGAGCATGAAGCGGGGTTGAAAAACATGAAGAGCCTGAAAAGAGTGAAATAAATGAAGAGCTTCAAAAGGTGTCAAAAATATGAGGAGCATGAAACGGTCTGAAAAATAGGTGGAGCATGAAGGGTGATGAAAAACATGAAGAGCCTGAAAAAGTGTGAAATACATGAAGAGCTTCAAAGGTGTTAAAATTTGAGGAGCATGATACTGTCTGAAAAATAGGAGGAGCATGAAGCGGTGTTGAAAAACATGAAGACTCTGAAAAGGTGTGAAAAATATGAAGAGCTTCAAAAAGTGTCAAAAATATGAGGAGCAAGAAACGGTCTGAAAAATAGGAGGAGCAAGAAGCGGTGTTGAAAAACCTGAAGAGCCTGAAAAGGTGTGAAATATATGAAGAGCTTAAAAAGGCGTGAAATGTATAAGGATCCTGAAACGCTCTGAAAAACAGGAGGAGAATGAAGCGGTGTTGAAAAATATGAAGAGCCTGAAAAGTTGTGAAATATATGAAGAGCTTCAAAAGGTGTCAAAAATTTTAGGAGCATGAAACTGTCTGAAAAATTGGAGGAGCATGAAGCGGTGTTGAAAAATATGAAGAGCCTGAAAAGGTGTGAAAAACATGAAGACCTTCAAGAAGTGTCAAAAATATGAGGAGCATGAAACGGTCTGAAAAATAGGAGGAGCATGAAACGGTGTTGAAAAACATGAAGAGCCTGAAAAGAGTGAAATATATGAAGAGCTTCAAAAGGTGTCAAAAATATGAGGAACATGAAACGGTCTGAAAAATAGGAGGAGCATGAAGCGGGGTTGAAAAACATGAAGAGCCTGAAAAGTTGTGTAATATATGAAGAGCTTCAAAAGATGTGAAATATATGAGGAGAATGATACGGGCTGAAAAGAAGGAGGAGCATGAATCGGTGTTGAAAAACATGAACAGCATGAAAAGTTGTGAAAAACATGAAGAGCTTCAAAAGGTGTCAAAAATATGAGGAGCATGAAACGGCCAGAAAAATAGGAGGAGCATGAAGCGGTGTTCAGAAATATGAAGCGCCTGAAAAGGTGGGAAAAATATGAGGAGCATGATACGGTCTGAAAAATAGGTGGAGCATGAAGCGGTGTTCACAGGAAGAGCCTGAACAGGTGTGAAAAATATGAAGAGCTTAAAAAAGTGTCAAAAATATGAGGAGCTTGAAACGGTGTTGAAAAACATGAAGAGCCTGAAAAGAGTGAAATAAATGAAGAGCTTCAAAAGGTGTCAAAAATATGAGGAGCATGAAACGGTCTGAAAAATAGGTGGAGCATGAAGTGGTGTTGAAAAACTTGAAGAGCCTGAAAAGGTGTTAACAATATTAGGAGCCTGAAACGGTCTGAAAAATAGGAGGCGCATAAAGCGGTGTTGAAAAACTTGAAAAGCCTGAAAAGGTGTGAAAAACATGAAGAGCTTCAATAAGTGTCAAAAATATGAGGAGCATGAAACGGTCTGAAAAATAGGAGGAGCATGAAACGGTGTTGAAAAACATGAAGAGCCTGAAAAGAGTGAAATATATGAAGAGCTTCAAAAGGTGTCAAAAATATGAGGAGCATGAAACGGTCTGAAAAATAGGTGGAGCATGAAGGGTGATGAAAAACATGAAGAGCCTGAAAAAGTGTGAAATACATGAAGAGCTTCAAAGGTGTTAAAATTTGAGGAGCATGATACGGTCTGAAAAATAGGAGGAGCATGAAGCGGTGTTGAAAAACATGAAGAGCCTGAAAAGTTGTGAAAAACATGAAGAGTCTGAAAAGGTGTGAAATCTATGAAGAGCTACAAAAGGTTTGAAAAATATGAGGAGCATGAAACAGTCTGAAAAATAGGAGGTGCATGAAGCGGTGTTCAAAAACATGAAGAGCCTGAAAAGGTGTTAAATATATTAAGAGCTTCAAAATGTATCAAATATATGAGGAGCAAAAACGGTCTCAAAAACAGGAGGAGCATGAAGCGGTGTTGAAAAACATGAAGAGTCTGAAAAGGTGTGAAAAATATGAAGAGCTTCAAAAATTGTCAAAAATATGATGAGCATGAAACGGTCTGAAAAAGAGGAGGAGCATGAAGCGGTGTTGAAAAACAGGAAGAGCCTGAAAAGGTGTGAAATATATGAAGAGCTTAAAAGGCATGAAATATATGAGGAACCTGAAACGCTCTGAGAAACAGGAGGAGAATGAAGCGGTGTTGAAAAATATGAAGAGCCTGAAAAGGTGTGAAATATATGACGAGCTTAAAAAGGCGTGAAATATATGAGGAACCTGAAACGCTCTGAGAAACAGGAGGAGAATGAAGCGGTGTTGAAAAATATGAAGAGCCTGAAAAGGTGTTAACAATATTAGGAGCCTGAAACAGTCTGAAAAATAGGAGGCGCATGAAGCGGTGTTGAAAAACTTGAAAAGCCTGAAAAGGTGTGAAAAACATGAAGAGCTTCAAGAAGTGTCAAAAATATGAGGAGCATGAAACGGTCTGAAAAATAGGAGGAGCATGAAACTGTGTTGAAAAACATGAAGAGCCTGAAAAGAGTGAAATATATGAAGAGCTTCAAAAGATGTCAAAAATATGAGCAGAATGATACGGGCTGAAAAAAAGGAGGAACATGAAGCAGTGTTGAAAAACATGAACAGCCTGAAAAGGTGTGAAGAACATGAAGAGCTTCAAAAGGTGTCAAAATTATGAGGAGCATGAAACAGTCTGAAAAATAGGAGGTGCATGAAGCGATGTTCAAAAACAAGAAGAGCCTGAAATGGTGTTAAATATATTAAGAGCTTCAAAATGTATCAAATATATGAGGAGCAGAAACGGTCTCAAAAATAGGAGGAGCATGAAGCGGTGTTCAAAAACATGAAGAGCCTGAAAAGGTGGGAAAAATATGAAGAGCCTGAAAAGAGTGAAATATATGAAGAGCTATAAAAGTGTCAAAAATAGGAGGAGCATGAAGCGGTGTTGAAAAACATGAAGACTCTGAAAAGGTGTGAAAAATATGAAGAGCTTCAAAACGTGTCAAAAATATGAGGAGCATGAAAAGGTCTGAAAAATAGGAGGAGCATGAAGAGGTGTTCAAAAACATGAAGAGCCTGAAAAGGTGTGAAACATATGAAGAGTTTCAAAATTTGTCAAAAATATGAGGAGCATGAAACGGTCTGAAAAATAGAGGAAACATGAAGCGGTGTTGAAATATTTGAAGAGCCTGAAAAGGTGTGAAAAATATGAAGAGCCTGAAAAGAGTGAAATATATGAAGAGCTTCAAAAGGTGTCAAAAATATGAGGAGCATGAAACGATCTGAAAAATAGGTGGGTCATGAAGCGGTGTTGAAAAACTTGAAGAACCTGAAAAGGTGTTAAAAATATTAGGAGCATGAAACGGTCTGAAAAATAGGTGGAGCATGAAGTGGTGCTGAAAAACATGACGAGACTGAAAAAGTGTGAAATATATGAAGAGCTTCAAAAGGTGTTAAAATTTGAGGAGCATGATACGGTCTGAAAGATAGGAGGAGCATGAAGCGGTGTTGAAAAGCATGAAGAGCCTGAAAGGTTGTGAAATATATGAAGAGCTTCAAAAAGTGTCAAAAATATGAGGAGCATGAAACGGTCTGAATATTTGGAGGAGCATGAAGCGGTCTTGAAAGACATGAATACCCTGACATGGTGTCAAAAATTTAAGAGCTTCAAAAGATGTCAAAAATATGAGGAGCATGAAACAATCTGAAAAACTCGAGGACCAAGAATCGGTCTTGAAAGACATTAATTCCCTGAAAAAGTGTGAAAAACATGAAGAGCTTCAAAAGGTGTCCAAAATATGAGGAGCCTGAAACGGTCTGAAAAATAATAGGATGATGAAGCTGTGTTGAAAAATATGAAGAGCCTGAGAAGGTGTGAAAAATATGAAGAGCTTCAAAAGGTGTCAAAATATGAGGAGCATGAAAAGGTCTGAAAAAAAGAAGGAGCATGAAACGGTGTGCCAAAACATGAAGAGCCTGAAAAGGTGTGAAAAATATGAAGAGCTTCAAAAAGTGTCAAAAATATGAGAAGCATGAAAAGTCTGAAAAATAGGAGGAGCATGAAACGGTGTTGAAAAACATGAAGAGCCTGAAAAGGTGTGAAAAATATGAAGAGCTTCAAAAGGTGTCAAAAAAATGAGGAGCATGACAGTCTGAAAAATAGGAGGAACATGAAGCGGTGTTGAAAAACATGAAGAGCAAGAAAAGGTGTGAAAATTATGAAGAGCTTCAAAAGGTGTCAAAAATTTGAAGAGAATGAAAGAGTCTGATAAATAGGAGCAGCATGAAGCGGTGTTGAAAAACATGAAGAGCCTGAAAAGGTGTTAAAAATATTAGGAGCATGAAACGGTCTTAAAAATAGGTGGAGCATGAAGCGGTTGTGAAAAACATGAAGAGCCTGAAAAGGTGTGAAATATATGAAGAGCTTCAAAACGTGTAAAAAATATGAGGAACATGAAACGGTATTCAAAAACATGAAGAGCCTGAAAAGATGTGAAAAATATGAAGTTTCAAAAGGTGTCAAAATTATGAGGAGCATGAAACGGCCAGAAAAATAGGAGGAGCATGAAGCGGTGTTCAGAAATATGAAGCGCCTGAAAAGGTGGGAAAAATATGAGGAGCATGATACGGTCTGAAAAATAGGTGGAGCATGAAGCGGTGTTCACAGGAAGAGCCTGAACAGGTGTGAAAAATATGAAGAGCTTAAAAAAGTGTCAAAAATATGAGGAGCATGAAACGGTGTTGAAAAACATGAAGAGCCTGAACAGAGTGAAATAAATGAAGAGCTTCAAAAGGTGTCAAAAATATGAGGAGCATGAAACGGTCTGAAAAATACGTGGAGCATGAAGGGTGATGAAAAACATGAAGAGCCTGAAAAAGTGTGAAATACATGAAGAGCTTCAAAGGTGTTAAAATTTGAGGAGCATGATACGGTCTGAAAAATAGGAGGAGCATGAAGCGGTGTTGAAAAACATGAAGAGTCTGAAAAGGTGTGAAAAATATGAAGAGCTTCAAAAAGTGTCAAAAATATGAGGAGCATGAAACGGTCTGAAAAATAGGAGGAGCATGAAGAGGTGTTCAAAAACATGAAGAGCCTGAAAAGGTGTGAAACATATGAAGAGTTTCAAAATTTGTCAAAAATATGAGGAGCATGAAACGGTCTGAAAAATAGAGGGAACATGAAATGGTGTTGAAATACTTGAAGAGCCTGAAAAGGTGCGAAAAATATGAAGAGCCTGAAAAGAGTGAAATATATGAAGAGCTTCAAAAGGTGTCAAAAATATGAGGAGCATGAAACGATCTGAAAAATAGGTGGGTCATGAAGCAGTGTTGAAAAACTTGAAGAGCCTGAAAAGGTGTTAAAAATATTAGGAGCATGAAACGGTCTGAAAAATAGGTGGAGCATGAAGCGGTGCTGAAAAACATGACGAGACTGAAAAAGTGTGAAATATATGAAGAGCTTCAAAAGGTGTTAAAATTTGAGCAGCATGATACGGTCTGAAAGATAGGACGATCATGAAGCGGTGTTGAAAAACATGAAGAGCCTGAAAAGGTGTTAAAAATATTAGGAGCATGAAACGGTTTGAAAAATAGGTGGAGCATGAAGTGGTGTTGAAAAACTTGAAGAGCCTGAAAAGGTGTTAGCAATATTAGGAGCCTGAAACGGTCTGAAAAATAGGAGGCGCATGAAGCGGGGTTGAAAAACATGAAGAGCCTGAAAAGTTGTGTAATATATGAAGAGCTTCAAAAGATGTGAAAAATATGAGGAGAATGATACGGGCAGAAAAGAAGGAGGAGCATGAAGCGGTGTTGAAAAACATGAACAGCCTGAAAATGTGTGAAAAACATGAAGAGCTTCAAAAGTGTCAAAAATATGAGGAGCATGAAACGGCCAGAAAAATAGGAGAGGCATGAAGCGGTGTTCAGAAATATGAAGCGCCTGAAAAGGTGGGAAACATATGAGGAGCATGAAACGGTTTGAAAAATAGGTGGAGCAAGAAGTGGTGTTGAAAAACTTGAAGACCTGAAAAGGTGTTAACAATATTAGGCGCCTGAAACGGTCTGAAAAATAGGAGGCGCATAAAGCGGTGTTGAAAAACTTGAAAAGCCTGAAAAGGTGTGAAAAACATGAAGAGCTTCAAGAAGTGTCAAAAATATGAGGAGCATGAAACGGTGTTGAAAAACATGAAGAGCCTGAAAAGAGTGAAATATATGAAGAGCTTCAAAAGGTGTCAAAAATATGAGGAACATGAAACGGTCTGAAAAATATGAGGAGCATGAAGCGGGGTTGAAAAACTTGAAGAGCCTGAAAAGAGTGAAATAAATGAAGAGCTTCAAAAGGTGTCAAAAATATGAGGAGCATGAAACGGTCTGAAAAATAGGTGGAGCATGAAGGGTGATGAAAAACATGAAGAGCCTGAAAAAGTGTGAAATACATGAAGAGCTTCAAAGGTGTTAAAATTTGAGGAGCATGATACTGTCTGAAAAATAGGAGGAGCATGAAGCGGTATTGAAAAACATGAAGACTCTGAAAAGGTGTGAAAAATATGAAGAGCTTCAAAAAGTGTCAAAAATATGAGGAGCATGAAACGGTCTGAAAAATAGGAGGAGCAAGAAGCGGTGTTGAAAAACCTGAAGAGCCTGAAAAGGTGTGAAATATATGAAGAGCTTAAAAAGGCGTGAAATATATAAGGATCCTGAAACGCTCTGAAAAACAGGAGGAGAATGAAGCGGTGTTGAAAAATATGAAGAGCCTGAAAAGTTGTGAAATATATGAAGAGCTTCAAAAGGTGTCAAAAATTTTAGGAGCATGAAACTGTCTGAAAAATTGGAGGAGCATGAAGCGGTGTTGAAAAATATGAAGAGCCTGAAAAGGTGTGAAAAATATGAAGAGCTTAAAAAGGCGGGAAATATATGAGGACCCTGAAACGCTCTGAGAAACAGGAGGAGAATGAATCGGTGTTGAAAAATATGAAGAGCCTGAAAAGGTGTGAAATATATGACGAGCTTAAAAAGGCGTGAAATATATGAGGAACCTGAAACGCTCTGAGAAACAGTAGGAGAATGAAGCGGTGTTGAAGAATATGAAGAGCCTGAAAAGGTGTTAACAATATTAGGAGCCTGAAACGGTCTGAAAAATAGGAGGCGCATAAAGCAGTGTTGAAAAACTTGAAAAGCCTGAAAAGGTGTGAAAAACATGAAGAGCTTCAAGAAGTGTCAAAAATATGAGGAGCATGAAACGGTCTGAAAAATAGGAGGAGCATGAAACGGTGTTGAAAAACATGAAGAGCCTGAAAAGAGTGAAATATATGAAGAGCTTCAAAAGGTGTCAAAAATATGAGGAACATGAAACGGTCTGAAAAATAGGAGGAGCATGAAGCGGGGTTGAAAAACATGAAGAGCCTGAAAAGTTGTGTAATATATGAAGAGCTTCAAAAGATGTGAAATATATGAGGAGAATGATACGGGCTGAAAAGAAGGAGGAGCATGAAGCGGTGTTGAAAAACATGAACAGCATGAAAAGTTGTGAAAAACATGAAGAGCTTCAAAAGGTGTCAAAAATATGAGGAGCATGAAACAGTCTGAAAAATAGGAGGAGAAAGAAGCGGTGTTGAAAAACCTGAAGAGACTGAAATGGTGTGAAATATATGAAGAGCTTCAAAAGGTGTCAAAAATATGAGGAGCATGAAACGATCTGAAAAATAGGAGGAGCATGAAGCGGTGTTCAAAAATATGAAGAGCATGTAAAGGTGTGAAAAACATGAAGAGCTTCAAAAAGTGTCAAAAATATGAGGTGTATGAAACGGTCTTAAAAATAGAAGGAGCATAAAACGGTGTTCAAAAATATGAAGAGCTTGAAAAGGTGTGAAAAATATGAAGAGCTTCAAAAAGTGTCAAAAATATGAGGAGCATGAAACGGTCTGAAAAATAGGAGAAGCATGAAGCGCTGTTGAAAAACATGAAGAGCCTGAAAAGGTGTGAAATATATGAAGAGCTTAAAAAGGCATGAAATATATGAGGAACCTGAAACGCTCTGAAAAACAGGAGAATGAAGCGGTGTTGAAAAATATGAAGAGGCTGAAAAGGTGTGAAAAATATGAAGAGCCTGAAAAGAGTGAAATATATGAAGAGCTTCAAAAGGTGTCAAAAATATGAGGAGCATGAAACGATCTGAAAAATAGGTGGGTCATGAAGCGGTGTTGAAAAACTTGAAGAGCCTGAAAAGGTGTTAAAATATTAGGAGCATGAAACGGTCTGAAAAATACGTGAAGCATGAAGTGGTGTTGAAAAACTTGAAGAGCCTGAAAAGGTGTTAACAATATTAGGAGCCTGAAACAGTCTGAAAAATAGGAGGCGCATGAAGCAGTGTTGCAAAACTTGAAAAGCCTGAAAAGGTGTGAAAAACATGAAGAGCTTCAAAAAGTATCAAACATATGAGGAGCATGAAACGGTCTAAAAAATAGGAGGAGCATGAAACGGTGTTGAAAAACATGAAGAGCCTGAAAAGAGTGAAATATATGAAGAGCTTCAAAAGGTGTCAAAAATATGAGGAACATGAAACGGTCTGAAAAATAGGAGGAGTATGAAGCGGGGTTGAAAAACATGAAGAGCCTGAAAAGTTGTGTAATATATGAAGAGCTTCAAAAGATGTGAAAAATATGAGGAGAATGATACGGGCTGAAAAGAAGGAGGAGCATGAAGCGGTGTTGAAAAACATGAACAGCCTGAAAAGGTGTGAAAAACATGAAAAGCTTCAAAAGGTGTCAAAAATATGAGGAGCATGAAACGGCCAGAAAAATAGGAGGAGCATGAAGCGGTGTTCAGAAATATGAAGCGCCTGAAAAGGTGGGAAAAATATGAGGAGCATGATACGGTCTGAAAAATAGGTGGAGCATGAAGCGGTGTTCAAATGAAGAGCATGAAAAAGTGTGAAAAATATGAAGAGCTTAAAAAAGTGTCAAAAATATGAGGAGCATGAAACGGTGTTGAAAAACATGAAGAGCCTGAAAAGAGTGAAAATAATGAAGATGTTCAAAAGGTGTCAAAAATATGAGGAGCATGAAACAGTCTGAAAAATAGGTGGAGCATGAAGCGGTGATGAAAAACATGAAGAGCCTGAAAAAGTCTGAAATACATGAAGAGCTTCAAAGGTGTTAAAATTTGAGGAGCATGATACGGTCTGAAAAATAGGAGGAGCATGAAGCGGTGTTGAAAAACATGAAGAGCCTGAAAAGGTGTGAAAAACATGAAGAGTCTGAAAAGGTGTGAAAAATATGAAGAGCCTCAAAAGGGGTCAAAAATATGAGGAGCATGAAACGGTCTGAAAAATAGGAGGAGCATGAAGCGGTGTTGAAAAAGATTAAGAGCCTGAAAATGTTTGAAAAATATGAAGAGCTTTAAAAGGTGTGGAAAATATGAAGAGCTTCAAAATGTGTCAAAAGCAAGATGAGTATGAAACGGTCTGAAAAATAGGAGGAGCATGAAGTGGTGTTGAAAAACATGAAGAGCCTGAAAATGTGTGAAATATATGAAGAGCTTTAAAATGTGTCAGAAATGAGAGAAGCATGAAACGGTCTGAAAAATAGGATGAGCAAGAAGGGGTGTTGAAAAACATGAAGAGCCTGAAAACGTTTGAGAAATATGAAGAGCTTCAAAAGCTGTGAAAAATATGAAGAGCTTCAAAAGTTGTTAAAAATGAGATGAGCATGACACAGTTTGAAAAAGAGGAGGAGCATGAAAGCGTGTTCAAAAACATGAAGAGACTAAAAAGGTTGAAAAATATGAAGAGCTTCAAAAGGTGTGAAAAATATGAGGAGCATAAAACGGTCTGAAAAATAGGAGAAGCATGAAGTGGTGTTGAAAAACATGAAGAGTCTGAAAACGTGTGAAATATATGAAGAGCTTCAAATGGTGTCAAAAATTTGAGGAGCATGAAACGGTCTGAAAAATAGGAGAAACACAAGTGGTGTTGAAAAACATGAAGAGCATGAAAAGGTGTGAAAAATATGAAGAGATTCAAAAGGTGTCAAAAATATGAGGAGCATGAATCGGTGTTGAAAAACATGAAGAGCCTGAAAATGTGTGAAAAATATGAAGAGCTTCAAAAGGTGTCAAAAATATGAGGAGCATGAAACGGTCTGAAAAATAGGAGAAGCATGAAGCGGTGTTGAAAAACATGAAGAACATGAAAAGGTGTGAAAAATATGAAGAGCTTCAAAAGGTGTCAAAATATGAGGAGCATGAACGGCTCTGAAAAATAGGAGGAGCATGAAGTGGTGTTCAAAAACATGAAGAGCATGAAAAGGTGTGAAAAATATGAAGAGCTTCAAAAGGTGACAAAAATATGAGGAGCATGAAATGGTCTGAAATATAGGAAGAGCATGAAGCGGTGTTGAAAAACATGAAGAGCCTGAAAAGGTGTGCAAAATATGAAGAGCTTCAAAAGGTGTCAAAAATATGAGGAGCATGAAATGGTCTGAAAAATGGGAAGAGCATGAAGCCGTGTTGAAAAACATGAAGAGCCTGAAAACGTGTGAAAAACATGAAGACCTTAAAAGTTGTGAGAAATATGAAGAGCTTCAAAAGGTGTCAAAAATGAGACGAGCATGAAATGGTCTGGAAAATAGGATGAGCATGAAGCGGTATTGAAAAACATGGGGAGCCTGAAAAGGTGTGAAAAATATGAAGAGCTTTAAAAGGTGTGAAATACATGAGGAGCATGAAACGGTCTGAAAAATAGGAGGAGCATGAAACCGTGTTCAAAAACATGAAGAGCCTGAAAAGTTGTGAAAAATATGAAGAGCTTCAAACGGTTGGAATTACATGAGGAGCATGAAACGGTGTTGAAAAACATGAAGAGCCTGAAAGGGTGGGTAAAATATGAAGAGCTTCAAAAGGTGTCAAAAATATGAGGAGCATGAAACTGTATGAAAAATAGGAGGAGCATTAAACGGTGTTCAAAAACATGAAGAGCCTGAAATGGTGTGAAATATGAAGAGCTTCAAAAGGTGTCAAAAATAGGAGGAGCATGAAACAGTCTGAAAAATAGGAGGAGCATGAAGCGGTGTAAAAAACATGAAGACCCTGAAAAGGTGTGAAAAATATGAAGAGCTTCAAAAGGTGTCAAAAATATGAGGACCATGAAACGGTCTGAAAAATAGGAGAAGCATGAAGTGAAGTGGAAAAACATGAAGAGCCTGAAAAGGTGTGAAAAATATGAAGAGCTTCAAAAGGTGTCAAAAATATGAAGAGCATGAAACGGTCTGAAAATTTGGAAGATCATGAGCGGTGTTCAAAAATATAAAGAGCCTGAAAAGGTGTGAAAAATATGAAGAGCTTCAAATGGTGTCAAAAATATGAGGAGCATGAAACGGTCTGAAAAATAGGAGAAGCGTGAAGCTGTGTTCAAAAACATGAAGAGCCTGAAAAGGTGTGAAAAATATGAAGAGCTTCAAAAGGTGTGAAAAATATGAGGAGCATGAAACGGTCTGAAAAATAGAAGCAGCATGAAATGGTGTTGAAAAACATGAAGAGCATGAAAACGTGTGAAAAATATGAAGAGCTTCAAAAATGTGAAAAATATGAAGAGCTTCCAAAGGTGTGAAATATATGAAGAGTTTCAAAAGTTGTTAAAAATTAGATGAGCATGAAACGGTCTGAAAAATAGGAGGAGCATGAAGTGGTTTTGAAAAATATGAAGAGCCTGAAAATGTGTGAAAAATATAAACAGCTTCAAAAGGTGTGAATTACATGAGGAGCATGAAACAGTCTGAAAATAAGGAGGAGCATAAGGCGGTGTTGAAAAACATGAAGAGCCTGAAAATGTGTGAAAAATATGAAGAGATTCAAATGGTGTCAATAATATGAGGAGCATGAAACGGTCTGAAAAATGGGAAGAGCATGAAGCTGTGTTCAAAAACATGAAGAGCCTGAAAAGGTGTGAAAAATATGAGGAGAATGAAATTGTCTGAAAAATATGAGGAGCATGAAGTGGTGTTCAAAAACATGAAGAGCCTGAAAAGTTGTGAAAAATATGAAGAGCTTCAAAAGGTGTCAAAAATACGAGAAGCATGAAACGGTCTGAAAAATAGGAAGAGCATGAAGTGGTGTTCAAAAACATGAAGAGCCTGAAAAGGTGTGAAAAATATGAAGAGCCTCAAAACGTGTCAAAAATATGAGGAGTATGAAACGGTATGAATAATAGCAGGAGCATGAACCGGTGTTGAAAAACATGAAGAGTCTGAAATCGTGTGAAAAATATGAAGAGCTTCAAAAATGGGAAAAATATGAAGAGCTTCAAAAGATGTGAATAATGTGCAAAGCTTCAAAAGATGTCAAAAATGAGAAGAGAATGAAACAGTCTGAAAAATAAGAGGGGCATGAAATCGTGTTCAAAAATATGAAGAGCCTGAAAAGGTGTGAAAAATATGAGGAGCATGATACGGTCTGAAAAATATGAGGAGCATGAAGCGGTGTTCAATAACATGAACAGCCTGAAAAGGTGTGGAAAATATGTGTAGCTTCAAAAGGTGTTAAATACATGAGGAGCATGAAACCGTCTGAAAAATAAGATTAGCATGAAGCAGTGTTCTAAAACATGAAGAGCCTGGAACGGTGTGAAAAATATGAAGAGCTTTAAAAGGTGTCAAAAATATGAGGAGCATGAAACGGTCTGAAAAATAGGAGGATTATGAAACGGTGTTCAAAAACATGAAGAGCCTGAAAAGGTGTGAAAAATATGAAGAGTTCAAAACGTGTCAAAAATATGAGGAGAACGAAACGGTTGGAAAAATAGGAGGAGCATGAAGCGGTGCTGAAAAACATGAAGAGTCTGAAAACGTGTGAAAAATATGAAGAGCTTCAAAAATGTGAAAAATATGAAGAGCTTCAAAAGGTGTGAAAAATATGTAGAGCTTCAAAAGGTGTCAAAAAAGAGATGAGCATGAAAAGTTCTGAAAAATACGAGGAGCATGAAGCGGTGTTGAAAATCATGAAGAGCCTGAAAAGGTATGAAAAATATGAAGAGCTTCATAAGGTGTGAAATATATGAAGAGATTCAAAAGGTGTCAAAATGAGATGAGCAGGAAACGATTTGAAAAATAGGAGGAGCATGAATTGGTGTTGAAAAAAATGAAGAGCCTGAAAAGGTGTGAAATATCTGAAGAGCTTCAAAAGGTGTCAAAGATATGAGGAGAATGAAACGGTCTGAAAAATAAGCGGAGCATGAAGCGGTGATCAAAAACATGAAGAGCATGAAAAGGTGTGAATAATATGAAGAGCTTCTAAAGGTGTCAAAAATGTGAGGAGCATGAAACGGCCTAAAAAATAGGCGAAGCATGAAGCGGTGTTGAAAAACATCAAGAGCCTGAAAAGTGTGAAAAATATGAAGAGCTTCAAAAGGTGTGAAAATATGAGGAGCATGAAACGTTCTGAAAAATAGGAGGAGCATGAAGCGGTGTTTAAAAACATGAAGAGCCTGAAAAGTTGTGAAAAATATGAAAAGCTTCAAAAGGTGTCAAATATATGAGGAGCATGAAACGGTCTGAAAAATAGCAGGAGCATGAAGCGGTGTTGAAAAACATGAAGAGCCTGAATACGTGTGAAAAATATGAAGAGCTTCAAAAGGTGTGAAAAATATGAAGAGCTTCAAAAGGTGTCAAAAATGAGATGAGCATGAAACGGTCTGAAAAATAGGAGGAGCATGAAGTGGTGTTGAAGAAAATGAAGAGCCTGAAAAGGTGTGATATATATGAAGAGCTTCAAAAGGTGTCAAAAATATGAGGAGATTGATACGGTTTGAAAAATAGGAGGAGCATGAAGTGGTGTTGAAAATCATGAAGAGCCTGAATAGCTGTGAGAAATAAGAAGAGCTTCAAAAGTTGTCAAAAATATGAGGAGCATGAAACGGTCTGAAAAATAGCAGGAGCATGAAGCGGTGTTGAAAAACATGAAGAGTCTGAAAACGTGTGAAAATTCGAAGAGCTTCAAAAATATGAAAAACATGAAGAGCTTCAAAAGGTGTCAAAAATATGAGGAGCATGAAACGGTCTGAAAAATAGGAGGATAATGAAGCGGTGTTGAAAAACCTCAAGAGCCTGAAAAGGTGTGAAAAATATGAAGAGCTTCAAAAAGTGTCAAAAATTAGATTAGCATGAATTGGTCTGAAAAATAGTAGGAGCCTGAAGTTTTGTTGAAAAACATGAAGAGCTTGAAAAAGTGTGAAAAATATGAAGAGCTTCAAAAATATGAAAATTATGAAGAGCTTCAAAAGGTGTGAAAAATATGAAGAGCTTCAAAAGATGTCAAAAATGAGATGAGCATGAAACGGTGTTAAAAATAGGAGGACCATGAAACGTTGTTGAAAAACATGAAGTGCCTGAAAAGGTGTGAAAAATATGAAGAGTTTCAAAAGGTGTCAAAAATATGAGGAGCATGAAACGGTGTTAAAAATAGGAGGAGCATGAAGCGGTGCCCTAAAGCATGAGGAGCCTGAAAAGATGTGAAATATATGAAGAGCTTCAAAATGTGTGAAATATATGAGGAGAATTAAAAGGTCTGAAAAATAGGAGGAGCATGAAGAAGTGTTGAATAACATGAAGAGCCTGAAAAGGTGTGAAAAATATGAAGAGTTTTAAAAGGTGTCAAAAATATGAGGAGCATGAAACGGTGTTAAAAATAGGAGGAGCATGAAACGTTGTTGAAAAACATGAAGTGCCTGAAAAGATGTGAAAAACATGAAGAGCCTGAAAAGGTGTGAAATATATGAAGAGCTTCAAAAAGTGTGAAAAATATGAGGAGCATGAAACGTTCTGAAAAATTGGAGGAGCATGAAGCGGTGTTGAAAAACAAGAAGAGCCTGAAAAGGTTTGAAAAATATGAAGAGCTTCAAAAGGTGTAAAAAATATGGGGACCATGAAATGGTCTGAAAAATAGGAGGAGCATCAAGTGGTGTTGAAAAACATGAAGAGCCTGAAAAAGTGTGAAATATATGAAGAGCTTCAAAAGGTGTCAAACAGATGAGGAGGATGAAACGGTCTGAAAAATAGGAGGAGCATGAAGCGGTGTTGAAAAACATGAAGAACCTGAAAAGGTGCAAAAAATATGAAGAGCTTCAAAAGGTGTCAAAAATAAAGGGAGCATGTAATGGTCTGAAAAACAGGAGGAGCATGAAGCGGTGTTGAAAAACATGAAGAGCCTGAAAAGGTGTGAAAAATATAAAGAGCTTCAAAAGGTGTGAAATACATGAGGAGCATGAAACGGTCTGAAAAACAGCAGGAGCATGAAACGGTATTCAAAACATGAAGAGCTTGAAAAGGTGTGAAAAATATGAAGAGCTTCAAAACCTGTCAAAAGAATGAGGAGCATGAAATGGTCTGAAAAGTAGGAGGAGCATGAAGCAGTGTTGAAGAACATGAAGAGCCTGAAAAGTTGTGAAATATATGAAGAGCTTCAAAAGGTGTCAAAAATATCAGGAGAGAGTAACCGTGTTCAAAAACGTGAAGAACCTTAAAAGGTGTGAAAAATACGAAGAGATTCAAAAGATGTCAAAAATAGGAGGAGCCTGAAACGGTGTTGATAAACATGAAGAGCATGAAAAGGTGTGAAAAATATGAAGAGCTTCAAAAGGTGTCAAAAATATGAGGAGCATGAAACGGTCTGAAATATAGGAGACGCATGATGCGGTGTTGAAAAACATGAAGAGTCTGAAAAAGTGTGAAACATATGAAGAGTTTCAAAAGGTGTGAAAAATATGGGGAGCTTCAAAAGGTGTCAATATATGAGGAGCATGAAACGGTCTGAAAAATAGGAGGAGCATGAAACAGCATTCAAAACATGAAGAGCTTGAAAATGTGTGAAATATATGAAGAGCTTCAGAAGGTGTCAAAAATATTAGATGCATGAAACAGTATGAAACATAGGATGAGCATGAAACTTTTTTGAAAAAGATGAAGAGCATGAAAAGGTGTGAAAAATATGAAGAGTTTCAAAAGATGTTAAAAATATGAGGAGCATGAAACTTTCTGAAAAATTGGAGGAGCATGAAGCGGTGTTGAAAAACATGAAGAGCCTGAAAAGGTGTGAAATGTATGAAGAGCTTCAAAATTTGTCAAAAATATGAGGAGCATGAAACGGTCTGAAAAATAGGAGAAGCATGAAGCGGTGTTGAAAAACATGAAAAGCCTGAAAAGGTGGAAAAATATGAAGAGCTTCAAAAAGTGTCAACAATATGAGGAGCATGAAACGGTCTGAAAATTAGGAAGAGCATGAAACTGTGTTGCTAAACATGAAGAGCCTGAAAAGGTGTGAAAAATATGAAGAGCTTCAAATGGTCTCAAATATATGAGGAGCATGAAACAGTGTGAAAAATAGGATGAGCATGAAACTGTTTTAAAAAGACGAAGAGCCTAAAAGGTGTGACATATATGAAGAGCTTCAAAAGGTGTGAAATACATGAGGAGGTCGAAACGGTCTGAAAATAGTAGGAGCATGAAGCGGCGTTGAAAAACATGAAGAGCCTGAAAACGTGTGAAAAATATGAAGAGCTTCAAAAGGTGTGAAATATATGAAGAGCTACAAAAGGTGTCAAAAATATGAGGAGCATGAACCGGTCTGAAATATAGGAGGAGCATGAAGAGGTGTTGAAAAACATGAAGAGCCTGAAAAGGTGTGAAAAATGTGAAGAGCTTCAAAAGGTGTCAAAAATATGAGGAGAATGAACCGGTCTGAAAAATAGGAGGAGCATGAAGTGGTGTTGAAAAACATGAAGTGCCTGAAAAGTTGTGAAATATATGAAGAGTTTCAAAAGGTGTGAAAAATATGAGGAGCTTCAAAAGGTGTCAAAAATATGAGGAGCCTGAAACGGTCTGAAAAATAGGAGGAGCATGATACGGTGTTCAAAAATATGAAGAGCCTGAAAAGGTGTGAAAAACATGAATATCTTCAAAAGGGGTCAAAAATATGAGGAGCATGAAACGATCTGAAAAATAGGAGGAGCATGAAGTGGTGTTCAAAAACATGAAGAGCCTGAAAAGGTGTGAAAAACATGAAGAGCCTCAAAACGTGTCAAAAATATGAAGAGCATGAAACGGCCTGAAAAATAGGAGGAGCATGAAGCGGTGTTGAAAAACATGAAGAGCCTGAAAACGTGTGAAAAATATGAAGAGCTTCAAAAGGTGTGAAATATATGAAGAGCTTCCAAAGGTGTCAAAAATGAGATGAGCATGAAAAGGTCTGAAAAATAGGAGGAGCATGAAGTGGTCGTGAAAATCATGAAGTGCCTGAAAAGGTGTGAAATATATGAAGAGCTTCAAAATGTGTCAAAAATGAGATGAGCATGAAACGGTCTGAAAAATAGGAGGAGCATGAAACGGCGATCAAAAACATGAAGAGCCTGAAAAGGTGTGAAAAATATGAAGAGCTTCAAAAGGTGTGAAATACATGAGGAGCATGAAACACTCTGAAAAATAGAAATAGCATGAAGCGGTGTTGAAAAACATGAAGAGCCTGAAAACGTATGAAAAATATGAAGAGCTTCAAAAATATGAAAAATATGAAGAGATTCAAAAGGTGTGAAAAATATGAAGAGCTTCAAAAGATGTCAAAAATGAGATGAGAATGAAACGGTCTGAAGAAAAGGAGGAGCATGAAGCGGAGTTCACAAAAATGAAGAGCCTGAAAAGGTGGAAAATATATGAAGAGCTTCAAAAGGTGTCAAAAATTTGAGGAGCATGAAACAGTCTGAAAAATAGGAGGAGCATGAATTTGTTTTGAAAAACATGAAGAGCCTGAAAACATGCGAAATATATGAAGCGCTTCAAAAGGTGTCAAAAATATGAGGAGCATGAAACGGTCTGAAAAATGTGAGGAGCATGAACTGGTATTGAAAAACATGAAGAGCCTGAAAAGGTGTGAAAAATATGAAGAGCTTCAAAATGTGTGAAAAAATATGAGGAGCATGAAACGTTCTGAAAAATAGGAGGATCATGAAACGTTGTTCAAAAACATGAAGAGCTTGAAAAGGTGTGAAAAATATGAAGAGCCTTAAAACGTGTCAAATATGAGGAGTATGAAACGGTCTGGAAAATAGCAGGAGCATGAAGCGGTGTTGAAAAAGATGAAGAGCCTGAAAACGTGTGAGAAATATGAAGAGTTTCAAAATTATGAAAAATATGAAAAGTTTCAATAGGTGTGAAAAATGTGAAGAGATTCAAAATGTGTCAAAAATGACATGAGCATGAAAGGGTCTGAAAAATACGAGGAGCATGAAGCGGTGTTGAAAATCATGAAGAGCCTGAAAAGGTGTTAAAAATATGAAGAGCCTCAAAAGGTGTGAAATACATGAGGAGCATGAAACGGTCTGAAAAATAGGAGGAGGATGAAGTGGTGTTGAAAAACATGAAGAGCCTGAAAAGGTGTGAGAAATATGAAGAGCTTCAAAAGGTGTCAAAAATATAAGGAGCATGATACTGTCTGCAAAATAGGAGGAGCAGGAAGTTGTGTTGAAAAACATGAAGAGCCTGAAAAAGTGTGAAAAATATGAAGAGCTTCAAAAGATGTCAAATATATGAGGAGTATGAAACGGTCTGAAAAATAGGAGGAGCATGAAGTGGTGTTGAAAAACATGAAGAGCCTGAAAAGGTGTGAAAAATATGAAGAGCTTCAAAAGGTACCAAAATATGAGGAGCATGAAACGGTCTGCAAATAGGACGAGCATGAAGCGGTGTTCAAAAACATGAAGAGCCTGAAAAGGTGTGAAAAATATGAAGAGCTTCAAAAGGTGTAAAAAATATGAAGAGCTTCAAAATGTGTCAAAAATGAGATGAGCATGAAACGGTCAAAAAAATAGGAAGAGCATGAAGCGGTCTTCAAAAAAATGCAGAGACTGAAAAATTGTGAAAAATATGAAGAGCTTCAAAAGGTGTAAAAAATAGGAGGAGCGTGAAACGGGTTGAAAAATAGGAGGAGCATGAACCGGTGTTCAAAAACATAAAGAGCATGAAAAGGTGTGAAAAACATGAAGAGCTTCATAAGGTGTCAAAATTAGTTTAGAATGAAAGGGTCTGAAAAATAGGAGGAGCATGAAGTGGTGTTGAAAACATGAAGAGCCTGAAAAGGTGTGAAATATACGAAGAGCTTCAAAAGGTGTGAAAAATATGAAGTGCATCAAAAGGTGTCAAAAATGAGATGAGCAACAAACGGTCTGAAAAATAGGAGTAGCATGAAGTGGTATTGAAAAACATGAAGAGACTGAAAACGTATGAAAAATATGAAGAGCTTCAAAAATATGAAAAATATGAAGAGATTCAAAAGGTGTGAAAAATATGAAGAGCTTCAAGAGATGTCAAAAATGAGATGAGCATGAAACGGTCTGAAGAAAAGGAGGAGCATGAAGCGGAGTTCACAAAAATGAAGAGCCTGAAAAGGTGGAAAATATATGAAGAGCTTCAAAAGGTGTCAAAAATTTGAGGAGCATGAAACGGTCAGAAAAATAGGAGGAGCATGAAATGTTGTTAAAAAACATGAAGAGCTTCAAAATGTGTGAAACATATGAAGAGCTTCAAAAGGTGTCAAAAATATGAGGAGCATGAAACGGTCTGAAAAATAGGAGAAGAATGAAGTGGTGTTGAAAAACATGAAGAGCCTGAAAAGGTGTGAAAAACATGAAGAGCTTCAAAAGGTGTCAAAAATATGAGGAGCATGAAACGGTCTGCAAAATAGGAGGAGCATGAAGCGGTTTTGAAAAACATGAAGAACCTGAAAAGGTGTGAAAAATATGAAGAGCTTCAAAAGGTGTCAAAAATATGAGGAGCATGAACGGTCTGAAAAATTGGAGGAGCATGAAGCAGTGTTGAAAAATATGAAGAGCCTGAAAATGTGTGACAAATATGAAGAGCTTCAAAAGGTGTCAAAAATATGAGGGGCATGAAACGGTCTGAAAAATTGGAAGAGCAAGAAACGAAGTTCAAAAACATGAAGAGCCAGAAGAGATGTGAAAAATATGAAGAGCTACAAAAGTTGTCAAAAATATGAGGAGCATGAACCGTCTGAAAAATAGGAGGAGCATGAAGCAGTGTTCAAAAACATGAAGAGCCTGAAAACGTGTGAAAAATATGAAGAGCTTCAAAAGGTGTCAAAAATATGAGGAGCATGAAACGGTCCGAAAAATAGGAGGAGCATGAAGCAGTGTTCAAAAACATGAAGAGCCTGAAAACGTGTGAAAAATATGAAGAGCTTCAAAAGGTGTGAAATACATGAGGAGCATGAAACGGTCTGAAAAATAGGAGCAGCATGAAGCGGTGTTGAAAAACATGAAGAGCCTGAAGGTGTGAAAAATATGAAGAGCTTCAAAAGGTGTCAAAAATACGAGGAGCATGAAACGGTCTGAAAAATAGGAGGAGCATGAAGCGGTGTTGAAAAACTTGAAAAGCCTGAAAACGTGTGAAAAATATGAAGAGCATCAAAAGGTGTGAAAAATATGAAGAGCTTCAAAAGGTGTAAAAAATGAGATGAGCATGAAACGGTCTGAAAAATAGGAGGAGCATGAAGTGATGTTGAAAAAAATGAAGAGCCTGAAAATGTGTGAAACATATGAAGAGCTTCAAAAGGTGTCAAAATTATGATGAGCATGTAACGGCCTGAAAAATTGGAGGAGCATGAAGCGGTGTTCAAAAATATGAAGAGCCTGAAAAGGTGTGAAAAATATGAAGAGCTTCAAAACGTGTCAAAAATATGAGTAGCATGAAACGGTCTGAAAAATAGGAGGAGCATGAAATGGTGTTCAAAAACATGAAGAGCCTGAAAAGGTGTGAAAAACATGAAGAGCCGGAAAAGGTGTGAAAAATATGAAGAGCTTCAAAAGGTGTGAAATACATGAGGAGTTTGAAAAGGGCAGAAAAATAGGAGAAGCATGAAGTGGTGTTGAAAAACATGAGGAGCCTGAAAACGTGTGAAAAATATGAAGAGCTTCAAAAATATGAAAAATATGAAGAGATTCAAAAGGTGTGAAAAATATGAAGAGCTTCAAAAGATGTCAAAAATTAGATGAGAATGAAACGGTCTGAAGAAAAGGAGGAGCATGAAGCGGAGTTCACAAAAATGAAGAGCCTGAAAAGGTGGAAAATATATGAAGAGCTTCAAAAGGTGTCAAAAATTTGAGGAGCATGAAACAGTCTGAAAAATAGGAGGAGCATGAATTGGTTTTGAAAAACATGAAGAGCCTGAAAACATGCGAAATATATGAAGCGCTTCAAAAGGTGTCAAAAATATGAGGAGCATGAAACGGTCTGAAAAATGTGAGGAGCATGAACTGGTGTTGAAAAACATGAAGAGCCTGAAAAGGTGTGAAAAATATGAAGAGCTTCAAAATGTGTGAAAAAATATGAGGAGCATGAAACGTTCTGAAAAATAGGAGGATCATGAAACGTTGTTCAAAAACATGAAGAGCTTGAAAAGGTGTGAAAAATATGAAGAGCCTTAAAACTTGTCAAAAATATGAGGAGTATGAAACGGTCTGGAAAATAGCAGGAGCATGAAGCGGTGTTGAAAAAGATGAAGAGCCTGAAAACGTGTGAGAAATATGAAGAGTTTCAAAATTATGAAAAATATGAAGAGTTTCAATAGGTGTGAAAAATGTGAAGAGATTCAAAATGTGTCAAAAATGACATGAGCATGAAAGGGTCTGAAAAATACGAGGAGCATGAAGCGGTGTTGAAAATCATGAAGAGCCTGAAAAGGTGTTAAAAATATGAAGAGCCTCAAAAGGTGTGAAATACATGAGGAGCATGAAACGGTCTGAAAAATAGGAGGAGGATGAAGTGGTGTTGAAAAACATGAAGAGCCTGAAAAGGTGTGAGAAATATGAGGAGCTTCAAAAGGTGTCAAAAATATAAGGAGCATGATACTGTCTGCAAAATAGGAGGAGCAGGAAGTTTTGTTGAAAAACATGAAGAGCCTGAAAAAGTGTGAAAAATATGAAGAGCTTCAAAAGATGTCAAATATATGAGGAGTATGAAAGGGTCTGAAAAATAGGAGGAGCATGAAGTGGTGTTGAAAAACATGAAGAGCCTGAAAAGGTGTGAAAAATATGAAGAGCTTCAAAAGGTACCAAAATATGAGGAGCATGAAACGGTCTGCAAATAGGACGAGCATGAAGCGGTGTTCAAAAACATGAAGAGCCTGAAAAGGTGTGAAAAATATGAAGAGCTTCAAAAGGTGTAAAAAATATGAAGAGCTTCAAAATGTGTCAAAAATGAGATGAGCATGAAACGGTCTAAAAAATAGGAGGAGCATGAAGCGGTCTTCAAAAAAATGCAGAGACTGAAAAATTGTGAAAAATATGAACAGCTTCAAAAGGTGTAAAAAATAGGAGGAGCGTGAAACGGGTTGAAAAATAGGAGGAGCATGAACCGGTGTTCAAAAACATAAAGAGCATGAAAAGGTGTGAAAAACATGAAGAGCTTCATAAGGTGTCAAAATTAGTTTAGAATGAAAGGGTCTGAAAAATAGGAGGAGCATGAAGTGGTGGTGAAAACATGAAGAGCCTGAAAAGGTGTGAAATATACGAAGAGCTTCAAAAGGTGTGAAAAATATGAAGTGCATCAAAAGGTGTCAAAAATGAGATGAGGAAGAAACGGTCTGAAAAATAGGAGTAGCATGAAGTGGTATTGAAAAACATGAAGAGCCTGAAAACGTATGAAAAATATGAAGAGCTTCAAAAATATGAAAAATATGAAGAGATTCAAAAGGTGTGAAAAATATGAAGAGCTTCAAGAGATGTCAAAAATGAGATGAGCATGAAACGGTCTGAAGAAAAGGAGGAGCATGAAGCGGAGTTCACAAAAATGAAGAGCCTGAAAAGGTGGAAAATATATGAAGAGCTTCAAAAGGTGTCAAAAATTTGAGGAGCATGAAACGGTCAGAAAAATAGGAGGAGCATGAAATGTTGTTAAAAAACATGAAGAGCTTCAAAATGTGTGAAACATATGAAGAGCTTCAAAAGGTGTCAAAAATATGAGGAGCATGAAACGGTCTGAAAAATAGGAGAAGAATGAAGTGGTGTTGAAAAACATGAAGAGCCTGAAAAGGTGTGAAAAACATGAAGAGCTTCAAAAGGTGTCAAAAATATGAGGAGCATGAAACGGTCTGCAAAATAGGAGGAGCATGAAGCGGTTTTGAAAAACATGAAGAACCTGAAAAGGTGTGGAAAATATGAAGAGCTTCAAAAGGTGTCAAAAATATGAGGAGCATGAACGGTCTGAAAAATTGGAGGAGCATGAAGCAGTGTTGAAAAACATGAAGAGCCTGAAAATGTGTGACAAATATGAAGAGCTTCAAAAGGTGTCAAAAATATGAGGGGCATGAAACGGTCTGAAAAATTGGAAGAGCAAGAAACGGAGTTCAAAAACATGAAGAGCCAGAAGAGATGTGAAAAATATGAAGAGCTACAAAAGTTGTCAAAAATATGAGGAGCATGAACCGTCTGAAAAATAGGAGGAGCATGAAGCGGTGTTGAAAAACATGAAGAGCCTGAAAAGGTGTGAACAATATGAAGAGCTTCAAAACGTGTCAAAAATATGAGGAGCATGAAACGGTCTGAAAAATAGTAGGAGCAAGAAATGGTGTTCAAAAACATAAAGAGCCAGAAAAGGTGTGAAAAATATGAAGAGCTTCAAAAGATGGGAAATACATGAGGAGCATTAAACGGTGTTCAAAAACATGAAGAGCCTGAAAAGGTGTGAAAAATAAGAAGAGCTTCAAAAGATGTGAAATACATGAGGAGCATTACACGGTCTGAAAAATATGAGGAGCATGAAGCGCTGTTCAAAAACATGAAGAGCCAGAAAAGGTGTGAAAAATATGAAGAGCTTCAAAAGGTGTGAAATGCATGAGGAGCATGAAACGGTCTGAAAAAAAGGAGGAGCATGAAGTGGTGTTGAAAAACATGAAGAGCCTGAAAAGGTGTGAAAAATATGAAGAGCTTCAAAAGGTGTCAGAAATTTGAGGAGCATGAAACGGTCTGAAAAATAGGAGGAGCATGAAGTGGTGTTCAAAACATGAAGAGCCTTAAAAGACGTGAAAAATATGAAGAGCGTCAAAAGGTGTCAAATATATGGGGATCATGAAACGGTCTGAAAAATAGGAGGAGCATGAAACGGTGTTCAAAATCATGAAGAGCCTGAAAAATTCTGAAAAGTATGAAGAGCTTCAAAAGGTGTGAAAAATATAAGGAGCATGAAACGTTCTGAAAAATAGGAGGAGCATGAAGCGCTGTTGAAAAACATGAAGAGCCTGAAAAGGTGTGAAAGATATGAAGAGTTTCAAAAGGTGTCAAAAATATGAGTAGCATGAAACAGTCTGAAAATTAGGAAGAGCATGAAGTGGTGTTCAAAAACATGAAGAGCCTGAAAAGGAGTGAAAAATATGAAGAGCTCCAAAGGTGTCAAAAATATGACGAGCCTGAAACAGTCTGAAAATTAGGAAGAGCATGAAGTAGTGTTCAAAAACAGGAAGAGCCTGAAAAGGGGTGAAAAATATGAAGAGCTACAAAAGTTGTCAAAAATATGACGAGCATGAACCGTCTGAAAAATAGGAGGAGCATGAAGCGGTGTTGAAAAACATGAAGAGCCTGAAAAGGTGTGAACAATATGAAGAGCTTCAAAACGTGTCAAAAATATGAGGAGCATGAAACGGTCTGAAAAATAGTAGGAGCAAGAAATGGTGTTCAAAAACATAAAGAGCCAGAAAAGGTGTGAAAAATATGAAGAGCTTCAAAAGGTGTCAAAAATATGAGGAGCATGAAACGGTCTGAAAAATAGGAGGAGCATGAATCGGTATTCAAAAACATGAAGAGCCTGAAAAGATTTGAAAAATGTGAAGAGCTTCAAAAGTGTCAAAAATATGACGAGCATGAAACGGTCTGAAAAATAGGAGGAGAATGAAGTGGTGTAGAAAAACATGAAGACCCGGAAGATGAGTGAAAAATATGAAGAGCTTCAATAGGTTTCAAAAATATGAGGAGCAAGAAACGGTTTGAAAAATAGGAAGAGCATGAAACAGTGTTAAAAAACATGAAGAGCTTCAAAAGGTGTGAAACATATGAAGAGCTTCAAAAGGTGTCAAAAATATGAGGATCATGAAACGGTCTGAACAATAGGAGGAGCATGAAGTTGTGTTGAAGAACATGTAGAAACTGAAAAGGTGTGAAAAATATGAACAGCTTGAAAATGTGTCAAAAATATGAGGAGAATGAACGGTCTGAAAAATAGGAGGAGCATGAATCGGTGTTGAAAAACATGAAGAGCCTGAAAATGTGTGAAAAATATGAAGCGCTTCAAAAGGTGTGAAAAATATGAGGAGAATGAAACGGTCTGAAATATTGGAGGAGCAAGAAACGGAGTTCAAAAACATGAAGAGCCAGAAAAGGTGTGAAAAATATGAAGAGCTTCAAAAGATGGGAAATACATGAGGAGCATTAAACGGTCTGAAAAATACGAGGAGCATGAAGCGCTGTTCAAAAACATGAAGAGCCAGAAAAGGTGTGAAAAATATGAAGAGCTTCAAAAGGTGTGAAATGCATGAGGAGCATGAAACGGTCTGAAAAAAAGGAGGAGCATGAAGTGGTGTTGAAAAACATGAAGAGCCTGAAAAGGTGTGAAAAATATGAAGAGCTTCAAAAGGTGTCAGAAATTTGAGGAGCTTGAAACGGTCTGAAAAATAGGAGGAGCATGAGGCGGTGTTCAAAACATGAAGAGCCTTAAAAGACGTGAAAAATATGAAGAGCGTCAAAAGGTGTCAAATATATGGGGATCATGAAACGGTCTGAAAAATAGGAGGAGCATGAAACGGTGTTCAAAATCATGAAGAGCCTGAAAAGTTCTGAAAAGTATGAAGAGCTTCTAAAGGTGTGAAAAATATAAGGAGCATGAAACGTTCTGAAAAATAGGAGGAGCATGAAGCGCTGTTGAAAAACATGAAGAGCCTGAAAAGGTGTGAAAGATATGAAGAGTTTCAAAAGGTGTCAAAAATATGAGTAGCATGAAACAGTCTGAAAATTAGGAAGAGCATGAAGTGGTGATCAAAAACATGAAGAGCCTGAAAAGGAGTGAAAAATATGAAGAGCTCCAAAGGTGTCAAAAATATGACGAGCCTGAAACAGTCTGAAAATTAGGAAGAGCATGAAGTGGTGTTCAAAAACAGGAAGAGCCTGAAAAGGGGTGAAAAATATGAAGAGCTTGAAAAGTTGTCAAAAATACGAGGAGCATGTAACGGTCTGAAAAACAGGGGGAGTATGAAGTGATGTTGAAAACATGAAGAGCCTGAAAACGTGTGAAAAATATGAAGAGCTTCAAAAATATGAAAAATATGAAAAGATTCAAAAGGTGTGAAAAATAGGAAGAGCTTCAAAAGATGTCAAAAATGAGATGAGCATGAAACGGTCTGAAAAATAGGAGGAGCATGAAGCGGTGTTGAAAATCATGAAGAGCCTGAAAAGGTGTGAAAAATAGGCCGAGCTTCAAAAGGTGTCAAAAAAATGAGGAGAATGAAACGGTCTGAAAAATACGAGGAGCATGAAGTGGTGTTGAAAAACATGAAGAGCCTAAAAGGTGTGAAAAATATGAAGAGCTTCAAAAAGTGTCAAAAATATGAGGAGCATGAAACGGTCTGAAAAATAGGAGAAGAATGAAGTGGTGTTGAAAAACATGAAGAGCCTGAAAAGGTGTGAAAAACATGAAGAGCTTCAAAAGGTGTCAAAAATATGAGGAGCATGAAACGGTCTGAAAAATAGGAGGAGCATGAAGTGGTGTTGAAAAACATGAAGAGCCTGAAAAGGTGTGAAAAACATGAAGAGCTTCAAAAGGTGTCAAAAATATGAGGAGCATGAAACGGTCTGCAAAATAGGAGGAGCATGAAGCGGTTTTGAAAAACATGAAGAACCTGAAAAGGTGTGGAAAATATGAAGAGCTTCAAAAGGTGTCAAAAATATGAGGAGCATGAACGGTCTGAAAAATTGGAGGAGCATGAAGCAGTGTTGAAAAACATGAAGAGCCTGAAAATGTGTGACAAATATGAAGAGCTTCAAAAGGTGTCAAAAATATGAGGGGCATGAAACGGTCTGAAAAATTGGAAGAGCAAGAAACGGAGTTCAAAAACATGAAGAGCCAGAAGAGATGTGAAAAATATGAAGAGCTACAAAAGTTGTCAAAAATATGAGGAGCATGAACCGTCTGAAAAATAGGAGGAGCATGAAGCGGTGTTGAAAAACATGAAGAGCCTGAAAAGGTGTGAACAATATGAAGAGCTTCAAAACGTGTCAAAAATATGAGGAGCATGAAACGGTCTGAAAAATAGTAGGAGCAAGAAATGGTGTTCAAAAACATAAAGAGCCAGAAAAGGTGTGAAAAATATGAAGAGCTTCAAAAGATGGGAAATACATGAGGAGCATTAAACGGTGTTCAAAAACATGAAGAGCCTGAAAAGGTGTGAAAAATATGAAGAGCTTCAAAAGATGTGAAATACATGAGGAGCATTACACGGTCTGAAAAATATGAGGAGCATGAAGCGCTGTTCAAAAACATGAAGAGCCAGAAAAGGTGTGAAAAATATGAAGAGCTTCAAAAGGTGTGAAATGCATGAGGAGCATGAAACGGTCTGAAAAAAAGGAGGAGCATGAAGTGGTGTTGAAAAACATGAAGAGCCTGAAAAGGTGTGAAAAATATGAAGAGCTTCAAAAGGTGTCAGAAATTTGAGGAGCATGAAACGGTCTGAAAAATAGGAGGAGCATGAAGTGGTGTTCAAAACATGAAGAGCCTTAAAAGACGTGAAAAATATGAAGAGCGTCAAAAGGTGTCAAATATATGGGGATCATGAAACGGTCTGAAAAATAGGAGGAGCATGAAACGGTGTTCAAAATCATGAAGAGCCTGAAAAATTCTGAAAAGTATGAAGAGCTTCAAAAGGTGTGAAAAATATAAGGAGCATGAAACGTTCTGAAAAATAGGAGGAGCATGAAGCGCTGTTGAAAAACATGAAGAGCCTGAAAAGGTGTGAAAGATATGAAGAGTTTCAAAAGGTGTCAAAAATATGAGTAGCATGAAACAGTCTGAAAATTAGGAAGAGCATGAAGTGGTGTTCAAAAACATGAAGAGCCTGAAAAGGAGTGAAAAATATGAAGAGCTCCAAAGGTGTCAAAAATATGACGAGCCTGAAACAGTCTGAAAATTAGGAAGAGCATGAAGTGGTGTTCAAAAACAGGAAGAGCCTGAAAAGGGGTGAAAAATATGAAGAGCTACAAAAGTTGTCAAAAATATGACGAGCATGAACCGTCTGAAAAATAGGAGGAGCATGAAGCGGTGTTGAAAAACATGAAGAGCCTGAAAAGGTGTGAACAATATGAAGAGCTTCAAAACGTGTCAAAAATATGAGGAGCATGAAACGGTCTGAAAAATAGTAGGAGCAAGAAATGGTGTTCAAAAACATAAAGAGCCAGAAAAGGTGTGAAAAATATGAAGAGCTTCAAAAGGTGTCAAAAATATGAGGAGCATGAAACGGTCTGAAAAATAGGAGGAGCATGAATCGGTATTCAAAAACATGAAGAGCCTGAAAAGATTTGAAAAATGTGAAGAGCTTCAAAAGTGTCAAAAATATGACGAGCATGAAACGGTCTGAAAAATAGGAGGAGAATGAAGTGGTGTAGAAAAACATGAAGACCCGGAAGATGAGTGAAAAATATGAAGAGCTTCAATAGGTTTCAAAAATATGAGGAGCAAGAAACGGTTTGAAAAATAGGAAGAGCATGAAACAGTGTTAAAAAACATGAAGAGCTTCAAAAGGTGTGAAACATATGAAGAGCTTCAAAAGGTGTCAAAAATATGAGGATCATGAAACGGTCTGAACAATAGGAGGAGCATGAAGTTGTGTTGAAGAACATGTAGAAACTGAAAAGGTGTGAAAAATATGAACAGCTTGAAAATGTGTCAAAAATATGAGGAGAATGAACGGTCTGAAAAATAGGAGGAGCATGAATCGGTGTTGAAAAACATGAAGAGCCTGAAAATGTGTGAAAAATATGAAGTGCTTCAAAAGGTGTGAAAAATATGAGGAGAATGAAACGGTCTGAAATATTGGAGGAGCAAGAAACGGAGTTCAAAAACATGAAGAGCCAGAAAAGGTGTGAAAAATATGAAGAGCTTCAAAAGATGGGAAATACATGAGGAGCATTAAACGGTCTGAAAAATACGAGGAGCATGAAGCGCTGTTCAAAAACATGAAGAGCCAGAAAAGGTGTGAAAAATATGAAGAGCTTCAAAAGGTGTGAAATGCATGAGGAGCATGAAACGGTCTGAAAAAAAGGAGGAGCATGAAGTGGTGTTGAAAAACATGAAGAGCCTGAAAAGGTGTGAAAAATATGAAGAGCTTCAAAAGGTGTCAGAAATTTGAGGAGCTTGAAACGGTCTGAAAAATAGGAGGAGCATGAGGCGGTGTTCAAAACATGAAGAGCCTTAAAAGACGTGAAAAATATGAAGAGCGTCAAAAGGTGTCAAATATATGGGGATCATGAAACGGTCTGAAAAATAGGAGGAGCATGAAACGGTGTTCAAAATCATGAAGAGCCTGAAAAGTTCTGAAAAGTATGAAGAGCTTCTAAAGGTGTGAAAAATATAAGGAGCATGAAACGTTCTGAAAAATAGGAGGAGCATGAAGCGCTGTTGAAAAACATGAAGAGCCTGAAAAGGTGTGAAAGATATGAAGAGTTTCAAAAGGTGTCAAAAATATGAGTAGCATGAAACAGTCTGAAAATTAGGAAGAGCATGAAGTGGTGATCAAAAACATGAAGAGCCTGAAAAGGAGTGAAAAATATGAAGAGCTCCAAAGGTGTCAAAAATATGACGAGCCTGAAACAGTCTGAAAATTAGGAAGAGCATGAAGTGGTGTTCAAAAACAGGAAGAGCCTGAAAAGGGGTGAAAAATATGAAGAGCTTGAAAAGTTGTCAAAAATACGAGGAGCATGTAACGGTCTGAAAAACAGGGGGAGTATGAAGTGATGTTGAAAACATGAAGAGCCTGAAAACGTGTGAAAAATATGAAGAGCTTCAAAAATATGAAAAATATGAAAAGATTCAAAAGGTGTGAAAAATAGGAAGAGCTTCAAAAGATGTCAAAAATGAGATGAGCATGAAACGGTCTGAAAAATAGGAGGAGCATGAAGCGGTGTTGAAAATCATGAAGAGCCTGAAAAGGTGTGAAAAATAGGCCGAGCTTCAAAAGGTGTCAAAAATATGAGGAGAATGAAACGGTCTGAAAAATACGAGGAGCATGAAGTGGTGTTGAAAAACATGAAGAGCCTAAAAGGTGTGAAAAATATGAAGAGCTTCAAAAAGTGTCAAAAATATGAGGAGCATGAAACGGTCTGAAAAATAGGAGAAGAATGAAGTGGTGTTGAAAAACATGAAGAGCCTGAAAAGGTGTGAAAAACATGAAGAGCTTCAAAAGGTGTCAAAAATATGAGGAGCATGAAACGGTCTGAAAAATAGGAGGAGCATGAATCAGTTTTGAAAAACATGAAGAACCTGAAAAGGTGTGAAAACTATGAAGAGCTTCAAAAGGTGTCAAAAATATGAGGAGCATGAACGGTCTGAAAAATTGGAGGAGCATGAAGCAGTGTTGAAAAACATGAAGAGCCTGAAAATGTGTGACAAATATGAAGAGCTTCAAAAGTGTCAAAAATATGAGGGGCATGAAACGGTCTTAAAAATTGGAAGAGCAAGAAACAGAGTTCAAAAACATGAAGAGCCAGAAGAGATTTGAAAAATATGAAGAGCTACAAAAGTTGTCAAAAATATGAGGAGCATGAACCGTCTGAAAAATAGGAGGAGCATGAAGCGGTGTTGAAAAACATGAAGAGCCTGAAAAGGTGTGAACAATATGAAGAGCTTCAAAACGTGTCAAAAATATGAGGAGCATGAAACGGTCTGAAAAATAGTAGGAGCAAGAAATGGTGTTCAAAAACATAAAGAGCCAGAAAAGGTGTGAAAAATATGAAGAGCTTCAAAAGGTGTCAAAAATATGAGGAGCATGAAACGGTCTGAAAAATAGGAGGAGCATGAATCGGTATTCAAAAACATGAAGAGCCTGAAAAGATTTGAAAAATATGAAGAGCTTCAAAAGGTGTCAAAAATATGACGAGCATGAAACGGTCTGAAAAATAGGAGGAGAATGAAGTGGTGTAGAAAAACATGAAGACCCGGAAGATGAGTGAAAAATATGAAGAGCTTCAATAGGTTTCAAAAATATGAGGAGCATGAAACGGTTTGAAAAATAGGAAGAGCATGAAACGGTGTTAAAAAACATGAAGAGTTTCAAAAGGTGTGAAACATATGAAGAGCTTCAAAAGGTGTCAAAAATATGAGGATCACGAAACGGTCTGAACAATAGGAGGAGCATGAAGTTGTGTTGAAGAACATGTAGAAACTGAAAAGGTGTGAAAAATATGAACAGCTTGAAAAGGTGTCTAAAATATGAGGAGCATGAACGGTCTGAAAAATAGGAGGAGCATGAATCGGTGTTGAAAAACATGAAGAGCCTGAAAATGTGTGAAAAATATGAAGAGCTTCAAAAGGTGTGAAAAATATGAGGAGAATGAAACGGTCTGAAATATTGGAGGAGCAAGAAACGGAGTTCAAAAACATGAAGAGCCAGAAAAGGTGTGAAAAATATGAAGAGCTTCAAAAGATGGGAAATACATGAGGAGCATTAAACGGTCTGAAAAATATGAGGAGCATGAAGCGCTGTTCAAAAACATGAAGAGCCAGAAAAGGTGTGAAAAATATGAAGAGCTTCAAAAGGTGTGAAATGCATGAGGAGCATGAAACGGTCTGAAAAAAAGGAGGAGCATGAAGTGGTGTTGAAAAACATGAAGAGCCTGAAAAGGTGTGAAAAATATGAAGAGCTTCAAAAGGTGTCAAATATATGGGGATCATGAAACGGTCTGAAAAATAGGAGGAGCATGAAACGGTTTTCAAAATCATGAAGAGCCTGAAAAGTTCTGAAAAGTATGAAGAGCTTCAAAAGGTGTCAAAAATATGAGGAGCATGAAACGGTCTGAAAAATAGGAGGAGCATGAAGCGGTTTTGAAAAACATGAAGAACCTGAAAAGGTGTGAAAAATATGAAGAGCTTCAAAAGGTGTCAAAAATATGAGGAGCATGAACGGTCTGAAAAATTGGAGGAGCATGAAGCAGTGTTGAAAAACATGAAGAGCCTGAAAATGTGTGACAAATATGAAGAGCTTCAAAAGGTGTCAAAAATATGAGGGGCATGAAACGGTCTGAAAAATTGGAAGAGCAAGAAACGGAGTTCAAAAACATAAAGAGCCAGAAGAGATGTGAAAAATATGAAGAGCTACAAAAGTTGTCAAAAATATGAGGAGCATGAACCGTCTGAAAAATAGGAGGAGCATGAAGCGGTGTTGAAAAACGTGAAGAGCCTGAAAAGGTGTGAAAAATATGAAGAGCTTCAAAACATGTCAAAAATATGAGGAGCATGAAACGGTCTGAAAAATAGGAGGAGCATGAATCGGTATTCAAAAACATGAAGAGCCTGAAAAGATTTGAAAAATATCAAGAGCTTCAAAAGGTGTCAAAAATATGACGAGCATGAAACGGTCTGAAGAATAGGAGGAGAATGAAGTGGTGTAGAAAAACATGAAGACCCGGAAAATGAGTGAAAAATATGAAGAGCTTCAATAGGTTTCAAAAATATGAGGAGCATGAAACGGTCTGAAAAATATGAGGAGCATAAAACTGTGTACAAAAACATGAAGAGCCTGAAAAGGTGTGAAAAATAAAGAGCTTCAAAAGGTGTCAAAAATATGTGGAGCAGGTAACGGTTTGAAAAATAGGAGGAGCATGAAGCGGTGTTCAAAAACATGAAGATCCTGAAAAGGTGTGAAAAATACGAAGAGCTTCAAAAGATGTGAAATACATGAGGAGCATGAAACTGTCTGAAAAATAGGAGGAGCATGAAGCGCTGTTCAAAAACATGAAGAGTTTGAAAAGGTGTAAAATATATGAAGAGCTACAAAAGGTGTGAAATACATGAGGAGCATGAAACGGTGTATAAAATAGGAGGAGCATGAAGCGGTGTTCAAAAACATGAAGAGCCTGAAACGGTGTGAAAAATATGAAGAGCTTCAAAAGATGTGAAATACATTAGGAGCATGAAACTGTCTGAAAAATAGGAGGAGCATGAGACGGTGTTGAAAAAAGTGAAGAGCCTGAAAAGGTGTGAAAAATATGAAGAGCTTCAAAAGGTGTGAAAAATATGAGGAGCATGAAACGGTCTGAAAAAGAGAAGGAGCATGAAGCATTGATGAAAAACATGAGGAGCCTGAAAACGTGTGAAAAATATGAAGAGCTTCAAAAGGTGTGAAATACATGAGGAGCATGAAACGGTCTGAAAAATAGGAGGATCATGAAGCGGTGTTGAAAAATATGAAGAGCCTGAAAAGGTGTGAAAAATATTAAGATCTTCAAAAGCTTTCAAAAATATGAGGAGCATGAAACGGTCTGAAAAATAGGAGCAGCATGAAGTGGTGTTGAAAAACATGAAGAGCCTGAAAAGGTGTGAAAAATATGAAGAGCTTCAAAAGGTGTGAAAAATATGAGGAGAATGAAACGGTCTGAAATATTGGAGGAGCAAGAAACGGAGTTCAAAAACATGAAGAGCCAGAAAAGGTGTGAAAAATATGAAGAGCTTCAAAAGATGGGAAGTACATGAGGAGCATTAAACGGTGTTCAAAAACATGAAGAGCCTGAAAAGGTGTGAAAAATATGAAGAGCTTCAAAAGATGTGAAATACATGAGGAGCATTAAACGGTCTGAAAAATACGAGGAGCATGAAGCGCTGTTCAAAAACATGAAGAGCCAGAAAAGGTGTGAAAAATATGAAGAGCTTCAAAAGGTGTGAAATGCATGAGCAGCATGAAACGGTCTGAAAAAAAGGAGGAGCATGAAGTGGTGTTGAAAAACATGAAGAGCCTTAAAAGATGTGAAAAATATGAAGAGCGTCAAAAGGTGTCAAATATATGGGGATCATGAAACGGTCTGAAAAATAGGAGGAGCATGAAACGGTGTTCAAAATCATGAAGAGCCTGAAAAGTTCTGAAAAGTATGAAGAGCTTCAAAAGGTGTGAAAAATATAAGGAGCATGAAACGTTCTGAAAAATAGGAGGAGCATGAAGCGCTGTTGAAAAACATGAAGAGCCTGAAAAGGTGTGAAAGATATGAAGAGTTTCAAAAGGTGTCAAAAATATGAGTAGCATGAAACAGTCTGAAAATTAGGAAAAGCATGAAGTGGTGTTCAAAAACATGAAGAGCCTGAAAAGGAGTGAAAAATATGAAGAGCTCCAAAGGTGTCAAAAATATGACGAGCATGAAACAATCTGAAAATTAGGAGGAGCATGAAGTGGTGTTCAAAAACAGGAAGAGCCTGAAAAGGGGTGAAAAATATGAAGAGCTTGAAAAGTTGTCAAAAATACGAGGAGCATGTAACGGTCTGAAAAACAGGGGGAGCATGAAGTGATGTTGAAAACATGAAGAGCCTGAAAACGTGTGAAAAATATGAAGAGCTTCAAAAATATGAAAAATATGAAAAGATTCAAAAGGTGTGAAAAATATGAAGAGCTTCAAAAGATGTCAAAAATGAGATGAGCATGAAACGGTCTGAAAAATAGGAGGAGCATGAAGCGGTGTTGAAAATCATGAAGAGCCTGAAAAGGTGTGAAAAATAGGCAGAGCTTCAAAAGGTGTCAAAAATATGACGAGAATGAAACGGTCTGAAAAATACGAGGAGCATGAAGTGGTGTTGAAAAACATGAAGAGCCTAAAAGGTGTGAAAAATATGAAGAGCTTCAAAAGGTGTCAAAAATATGAGGAGATTGAAATGGTCTGAAAAATAGGAGGTGCATGAAACGATGTTCAAAAATATGAAGAGCCTGAAAAGGTGTGTAAAATATGAAGAGCTTTAAAAGGTGTCAAAAATATGAGGAGCATGAAACGGTCTGAAAAATAGGAGGAGGATTGCTGCGATGTTCAAAAACATGAAGAGCATGAAAAGGTGTGAAAAATATGAAGAGCTTCCAAAAGTGTGAAATACAAGAGGAGCATGAAACAGCCTGAAAAATAGGAGGAGCATGAAGCGGTGTTGAAAAACATGATGAAACAGAAAAGGTGTGAAAAATATGAAGAGCTTCAAAGGTGTCAAAAATTAGATGAGCATGAAACGGTCTGAAAAATAGGAGGAGCATGAAGTGGTGTTGAAAAACAGGAAGAGCCTGAAAATGTGTGAAATATATGAAGAGCTTCAAAAGGTGTGAAAAATATGAAGAGCTTCAAAAGGTGTCAAAAAAATGAAGAGCATGAAACGGTCGCAAAAATAGGAGGAACTTGAAGTGGTGTTCGAAAACATGAAGAGTCTGAAAAGGTGTGAAATATAAGAAGAGCTTCAAAGGGTGTGAAAAATATGAAGAGCTTCAAAAGGTGTCAAAAATATGAAGAGCATGAAATGGTCTGAAAGGTAGGAGAAGCATGAAGTGGTGTTCAAAAACATGAAGAGCCTGAAAAGGTGTGAAAAAAGTGAAGAGCTTCAAAACGTGTCAAAAAAATGAGGAGCATGAAACGGTCTGAAAAATAGGAGGAGCATGAAACGGTGTTCAAAAACCTGAAGAGCCTGAAATGGTGCGAAAAATATGAAGAGTTTAAAAACGTGTGAAAATATGAAGACCTTCAAAACGAGTCAAAAAAATGAGGAGCATGAAACGGTCTGAAAAATAGGAGGAGCATGAAGTGGTGTTGAAAAACGTGAAGAGGATGAAAAGGAGTGAAATATATGAAGAGCTTCAAAAGATGTCAAAAATATGAGGAGCATGAAACGGTCTGAAAAATATGAGGAGCATAAAACTGTGTTCAAAAACATGAAGAGCCTGAAAAGGTGTGAAAAATAAAGAGCTTCAAAAGGTGTCAAAAATACGTGGAGCAGGTAACGGTTTGAAAAATAGGAGGAGCATGAAGCGGTGTTCAAAAACATGAAGATCCTGAAAAGGTGTGAAAAATACGAAGAGCTTCAAAAGATGTGAAATACATGAGGAGCATGAAACTGTCTGAAAAATAGGAGGAGCATGAAGCGCTGTTCAAAAACATGAAGAGTTTGAAAAGGTGTAAAATATATGAAGAGCTACAAAAGGTGTGAAATACATGAGGAGCATGAAACGGTGTATAAAATAGGAGGAGCATGAAGCGGTGTTCAAAAACATGAAGAGCCTGAAACGGTGTGAAAAATATGAAGAGCTTCAAAAGATGTGAAATACATTAGGAGCATGAAACTGTCTGAAAAATAGGAGGAGCATGAGACGGTGTTGAAAAAAGTGAAGAGCCTGAAAAGGTGTGAAAAATATGAAGAGCTTCAAAAGGTGTGAAAAATATGAGGAGCATGAAACGGTCTGAAAAAGAGAAGGAGCATGAAGCATTGATGAAAAACATGAGGAGCCTGAAAACGTGTGAAAAATATGAAGAGCTTCAAAAGGTGTGAAATACATGAGGAGCATGAAACGGTCTGAAAAATAGGAGGATCATGAAGCGGTGTTGAAAAATATGAAGAGCCTGAAAAGGTGTGAAAAATATTAAGATCTTCAAAAGCTTTCAAAAATATGAGGAGCATGAAACGGTCTGAAAAATAGGAGGAGCATGAAGTGGTGTTGAAAAACAGGAAGCCCTGAAAATGTGTGAAATATATGAAGAGCTTCAAAAGGTATGAAAAATATGAAGAGCTTCAAAAGGTGTCAAAAATATGAAGAGCATGAAAAGGTCGCACAAATAGGAGGAACTTGAAGTGGTGTTCGAAAACATGAAGAGTCTGAAAAGGTGTGAAATATAAGAAGAGCTTCAAAGGGTGTGAAAAATATGAAGAGCTTCAAAAGGTGTCAAAAATATGAAGAGCATGAAACGTTCTGAAAGGTAGGAGAAGCATGAAGTGGTGTTCAAAAACATGAAGAGCCTGAAAAGGTGTGAAAAAAGTGAAGAGCTTCAAAACGTGTCAAAAAAATGAGGAGCATGAAATGGTCTGAAAAATAGGAGGAGCATGAAACGGTGTTCAAAAACCTGAAGAGCCTGAAATGGTGCGAAAAATATGAAGAGTTTAAAAACGTTTGAAAATATGAAGACCTTCAAAACGAGTCAAAAAAATGAGGAGCATGAAACGGTCTGAAAAACAGGAGAAGAATGAAGTGGTGTTGAAAAACATGAAGAGCCTGAAAAGGTGTGAAAAACATGAAGAGCTTCAAAAGGTGTCAAAAATATGAGGAGCATGAAACGGTCTGAAAAACAGGAGAAGAATGAAGTGGTGTTGAAAAACATGAAGAGCCTGAAAAGCTGTGAAAAACATGAAGAGCTTCAAAAGGTGTCAAAAATATGAGGAGCATGAAACTGTCTGAAAAATAGGAGGAGCATGAAGCGGTTTTGAAAAACATGAAGAACCTGAAAAGGTGTGAAAAATATGAAGACCTTCAAAAGGTGTCAAAAATATGAGGAGCATGAACGTTCTGAAAAATTGGAGGAGCATGAAGCAGTGTTGAAAAACATGAAGAGCCTGAAAATGTGTGACAAATATGAAGAGCTTCAAAAGGTGTCAAAATATGAGGGGCATGAAACGTTCTGAAAAATTGGAAGAGCAAGAAACGGAGTTCAAAAACATGAAGAGCCAGAAGAGATGTGAAAAATATGAAGAGCTACAAAAGTTGTCAAAAATATGAGGAGCATGAACCGTCTGAAAAACAGGAGGAGCATGAAGCGGTGTTGAAAAACATGAAGAGCCTGAAAAGGTGTGAAAAATATGAAGAGCTTCAAAACGTGTCAAAAATATGAGGAGCATGAAACGGTCTGAAAAATAGTAGGAGCAAGAAATGGTGTTCAAAAACATAAAGAGCCAGAAAAGGTGTGAAAAATATGAACAGCTTGAAAAGGTGTCAAAAATATGAGGAGCATGAACGGTCTGAAAAATAGGAGGAGCATGAATCGGTGTTGAAAAACATGAAGAGCCTGAAAATGTGTGAAAAATATGAAGAGCTTCAAAAGGTGTGAAAAATATGAGGATCATGAAACGGTCTGAACAATAGGAGGAGCATGAAGTTGTGTTGAAGAACATGTAGAAACTGAAAAGGTGTGAAAAATATGAACAGCTTGAAAAGGTGTCAAAAATATGAGGAGCATGAACGATCTGAAAAATAGGAGGAGCATGAATCGGTGTTGAAAAACATGAAGAGCCTGAAAATGTGTGAAAAATATGAAGAGCTGCAAAAGGTGTGAAAAATATGAGGAGAATGAAACGGTCTGAAATATTGGAGGAGCAAGAAACGGAGTTCAAAAACATGAAGAGCCAGAAACGGTGTGAAAAATATGAAGAGCTTCAAAAGATGGGAAATACATGAGGAGCATTAAACGGTGTTCAAAAACATGAAGAGCCTGAAAAGGTGTGAAAAATATGAAGAGCTTCAAAAGATGTGAAATACATGAGGAGCATTAAACGGTCTGAAAAATACGAGGAGCATGAAGCGCTGTTCAAAAACATGAAGATCCAGAAAAGGTGTGAAAAATATGAAGAGCTCCAAAGGTGTCAAAAATATGACGAGCCTGAAACAGTCTGAAAATTAGGAAGAGCATGAAGTGGTGTTCAAAAACAGGAAGAGCCTGAAAAGGGGTGAAAAATATGAAGAGCTTGAAGAGTTGTCAAAAATACGAGGAGCATGTAACGGTCTGAAAACAGGGGGAGCATGAAGTGATGTTGAAAACATGAAGAGCCTGAAAACGTGTGAAAAATATGAAGAGCTTCAAAAATATGAAAAATATGAAAAGATTCAAAAGGTGTGAAAAATATGAAGAGCTTCAAAAGATGTCAAAAATCAGATGAGCATGAAACGGTCTGAATAATAGGAGGAGCATGAAGCGGAGTTGAAAATCATGAAGAGCCTGAAAAGGTGTGAAAAATAGGCAGAGCTTCAAAAGGTGTCAAAAATATGACGAGAATGAAACGGTCTGAAAAATACGAGGAGCATGAAATGGTGTTGAAAAACATGAAGAGCCTAAAAGGTGTGAAAAATATGAAGAGCTTCAAAAGGTGTCAAAAATATGAGGAGCATGAAACGGTCTGAAAAATAGGAGAAGAATGAAGTGGTGTTGAAAAACATGAAGAGCCTGAAAACGTGTGAAAAATTTGAAGAGCTTCAAAAATGTGAAAAATATGAAGAGCTTCAAAAGGTGTGAAATATATGAAGAGCTTCAAAAGGTGTCAAAAATTAGATGAGCATGAAACGGTCTGAAAAATAGGAGGAGCATGAAGTGGTGTTGAAAAACAGGAAGCCCTGAAAATGTGTGAAATATATGAAGAGCTTCAAAAGGTATGAAAAATATGAAGAGCTTCAAAAGGTGTCAAAAATATGAAGAGCATGAAACGGTCGCACAAATAGGAGGAACTTGAAGTGGTGTTCGAAAACATGAAGAGTCTGAAAAGGTGTGAAATATAAGAAGAGCTTCAAAGGGTGTGAAAAATATGAAGAGCTTCAAAAGGTGTCAAAAATATGAAGAGCATGAAACGTTCTGAAAGGTAGGAGAAGCATGAAGTGGTGTTCAAAAACATGAAGAGCCTGAAAAGGTGTGAAAAAAGTGAAGAGCTTCAAAACGTGTCAAAAAAATGAGGAGCATGAAATGGTCTGAAAAATAGGAGGAGCATGAAACGGTGTTCAAAAACCTGAAGAGCCTGAAATGGTGCGAAAAATATGAAGAGTTTAAAAACGTTTGAAAATATGAAGACCTTCAAAACGAGTCAAAAAAATGAGGAGCATGAAACGGTCTGAAAAACAGGAGAAGAATGAAGTGGTGTTGAAAAACATGAAGAGCCTGAAAAGGTGTGAAAAACATGAAGAGCTTCAAAAGGTGTCAAAAATATGAGGAGCATGAAACGGTCTGAAAAACAGGAGAAGAATGAAGTGGTGTTGAAAAACATGAAGAGCCTGAAAAGGTGTGAAAAACATGAAGAGCTTCAAAAGGTGTCAAAAATATGAGGAGCATGAAACTGTCTGAAAAATAGGAGGAGCATGAAGCGGTTTTGAAAAACATGAAGAACCTGAAAAGGTGTGAAAAATATGAAGACCTTCAAAAGGTGTCAAAAATATGAGGAGCATGAACGTTCTGAAAAATTGGAGGAGCATGAAGCAGTGTTGAAAAACATGAAGAGCCTGAAAATGTGTGACAAATATGAAGAGCTTCAAAAGGTGTCAAAAATATGAGGGGCATGAAACGTTCTGAAAAATTGGAAGAGCAAGAAACGGAGTTCAAAAACATGAAGAGCCAGAAGAGATGTGAAAAATATGAAGAGCTACAAAAGTTGTCAAAAATATGAGGAGCATGAACCGTCTGAAAAACAGGAGGAGCATGAAGCGGTGTTGAAAAACATGAAGAGCCTGAAAAGGTGTGAAAAATATGAAGAGCTTCAAAACGTGTCAAAAATATGAGGAGCATGAAACGGTCTGAAAAATAGTAGGAGCAAGAAATGGTGTTCAAAAACATAAAGAGCCAGAAAAGGTGTGAAAAATATGAACAGCTTGAAAAGGTGTCAAAAATATGAGGAGCATGAACGGTCTGAAAAATAGGAGGAGCATGAATCGGTGTTGAAAAACATGAAGAGCCTGAAAATGTGTGAAAAATATGAAGAGCTTCAAAAGGTGTGAAAAATATGAGGATCATGAAACGGTCTGAACAATAGGAGGAGCATGAAGTTGTGTTGAAGAACATGTAGAAACTGAAAAGGTGTGAAAAATATGAACAGCTTGAAAAGGTGTCAAAAATATGAGGAGCATGAACGATCTGAAAAATAGGAGGAGCATGAATCGGTGTTGAAAAACATGAAGAGCCTGAAAATGTGTGAAAAATATGAAGAGCTGCAAAAGGTGTGAAAAATATGAGGAGAATGAAACGGTCTGAAATATTGGAGGAGCAAGAAACGGAGTTCAAAAACATGAAGAGCCAGAAACGGTGTGAAAAATATGAAGAGCTTCAAAAGATGGGAAATACATGAGGAGCATTAAACGGTGTTCAAAAACATGAAGAGCCTGAAAAGGTGTGAAAAATATGAAGAGCTTCAAAAGATGTGAAATACATGAGGAGCATTAAACGGTCTGAAAAATACGAGGAGCATGAAGCGCTGTTCAAAAACATGAAGATCCAGAAAAGGTGTGAAAAATATGAAGAGCTCCAAAGGTGTCAAAAATATGAAGAGCCTGAAACAGTCTGAAAATTAGGAAGAGCATGAAGTGGTGTTCAAAAACAGGAAGAGCCTGAAAAGGGGTGAAAAATATGAAGAGCTTGAAGAGTTGTCAAAAATACGAGGAGCATGTAACGGTCTGAAAACAGGGGGAGCATGAAGTGATGTTGAAAACATGAAGAGCCTGAAAACGTGTGAAAAATATGAAGAGCTTCAAAAATATGAAAAATATGAAAAGATTCAAAAGGTGTGAAAAATATGAAGAGCTTCAAAAGATGTCAAAAATCAGATGAGCATGAAACGGTCTGAATAATAGGAGGAGCATGAAGCGGAGTTGAAAATCATGAAGAGCCTGAAAAGGTGTGAAAAATAGGCAGAGCTTCAAAAGGTGTCAAAAATATGACGAGAATGAAACGGTCTGAAAAATACGAGGAGCATGAAATGGTGTTGAAAAACATGAAGAGCCTAAAAGGTGTGAAAAATATGAAGAGCTTCAAAAGGTGTCAAAAATATGAGGAGCATGAAACGGTCTGAAAAATAGGAGAAGAATGAAGTGGTGTTGAAAAACATGAAGAGCCTGAAAACGTGTGAAAAATTTGAAGAGCTTCAAAAATGTGAAAAATATGAAGAGCTTCAAAAGGTGTGAAATATATGAAGAGCTTCAAAAGGTGTCAAAAATTAGATGAGCATGAAACGGTCTGAAAAATAGGAGGAGCATGAAGTGGTGTTGAAAAACAGGAAGCCCTGAAAATGTGTGAAATATATGAAGAGCTTCAAAAGGTATGAAAAATATGAAGAGCTTCAAAAGGTGTCAAAAATATGAAGAGCATGAAACGGTCGCACAAATAGGAGGAACTTGAAGTGGTGTTCGAAAACATGAAGAGTCTGAAAAGGTGTGAAATATAAGAAGAGCTTCAAAGGGTGTGAAAAATATGAAGAGCTTCAAAAGGTGTCAAAAATATGAAGAGCATGAAACGTTCTGAAAGGTAGGAGAAGCATGAAGTGGTGTTCAAAAACATGAAGAGCCTGAAAAGGTGTGAAAAAAGTGAAGAGCTTCAAAACGTGTCAAAAAAATGAGGAGCATGAAATGGTCTGAAAAATAGGAGGAGCATGAAACGGTGTTCAAAAACCTGAAGAGCCTGAAATGGTGCGAAAAATATGAAGAGTTTAAAAACGTTTGAAAATATGAAGACCTTCAAAACGAGTCAAAAAAATGAGGAGCATGAAACGGTCTGAAAAACAGGAGAAGAATGAAGTGGTGTTGAAAAACATGAAGAGCCTGAAAAGGTGTGAAAAACATGAAGAGCTTCAAAAGGTGTCAAAAATATGAGGAGCATGAAACGGTCTGAAAAACAGGAGAAGAATGAAGTGGTGTTGAAAAACATGAAGAGCCTGAAAAGGTGTGAAAAACATGAAGAGCTTCAAAAGGTGTCAAAAATATGAGGAGCATGAAACTGTCTGAAAAATAGGAGGAGCATGAAGCGGTTTTGAAAAACATGAAGAACCTGAAAAGGTGTGAAAAATATGAAGACCTTCAAAAGGTGTCAAAAATATGAGGAGCATGAACGTTCTGAAAAATTGGAGGAGCATGAAGCAGTGTTGAAAAACATGAAGAGCCTGAAAATGTGTGACAAATATGAAGAGCTTCAAAAGGTGTCAAAAATATGAGGGGCATGAAACGTTCTGAAAAATTGGAAGAGCAAGAAACGGAGTTCAAAAACATGAAGAGCCAGAAGAGATGTGAAAAATATGAAGAGCTACAAAAGTTGTCAAAAATATGAGGAGCATGAACCGTCTGAAAAACAGGAGGAGCATGAAGCGGTGTTGAAAAACATGAAGAGCCTGAAAAGGTGTGAAAAATATGAAGAGCTTCAAAACGTGTCAAAAATATGAGGAGCATGAAACGGTCTGAAAAATAGTAGGAGCAAGAAATGGTGTTCAAAAACATAAAGAGCCAGAAAAGGTGTGAAAAATATGAACAGCTTGAAAAGGTGTCAAAAATATGAGGAGCATGAACGGTCTGAAAAATAGGAGGAGCATGAATCGGTGTTGAAAAACATGAAGAGCCTGAAAATGTGTGAAAAATATGAAGAGCTTCAAAAGGTGTGAAAAATATGAGGATCATGAAACGGTCTGAACAATAGGAGGAGCATGAAGTTGTGTTGAAGAACATGTAGAAACTGAAAAGGTGTGAAAAATATGAACAGCTTGAAAAGGTGTCAAAAATATGAGGAGCATGAACGATCTGAAAAATAGGAGGAGCATGAATCGGTGTTGAAAAACATGAAGAGCCTGAAAATGTGTGAAAAATATGAAGAGCTGCAAAAGGTGTGAAAAATATGAGGAGAATGAAACGGTCTGAAATATTGGAGGAGCAAGAAATGGAGTTCAAAAACATGAAGAGCCAGAAACGGTGTGAAAAATATGAAGAGCTTCAAAAGATGGGAAATACATGAGGAGCATTAAACGGTGTTCAAAAACATGAAGAGCCTGAAAAGGTGTGAAAAATATGAAGAGCTTCAAAAGATGTGAAATACATGAGGAGCATTAAACGGTCTGAAAAATACGAGGAGCATGAAGCGCTGTTCAAAAACATGAAGATCCAGAAAAGGTGTGAAAAATATGAAGAGCTTCAAAAGGTGTGAAATGCATGAGGAGCATGAAACGGTCTGAAAAAAAGGAGGAGCATGAAGTGGTGTTGAAAAACATGAAGAGCCTGAAAAGGTGTGAAAAATATGAAGAGCTTCAAAAGGTATCAGAAATTTGAGGAGCATGAAACGGTCTGAAAAATAGGAGGAGCATGAAGCGGTGTTCAAAACATGAAGAGCCTTAAAAGATGTGAAAAATATGAAGAGCGTCAAAAGGTGTCAAATATATGGGGATCTTGAAACGGTCTGAAAAATAGGAGGAGCATGAAACGGTATTCAAAATCATGAAGAGCCTGAAAAGTTCTGAAAAGTATGAAGAGCTTCAAAAGGTGTGAAAAATATAAGGAGCATGAAACGTTCTGAAAAAAAGGAGGAGCATGAAGCGCTGTTGAAAAACATGAAGAGCCTGAAAAGGTGTGAAAGATATGAAGAGTTTCAAAAGGTGTCAAAAATATGAGTAGCATGAAACTGTCTGAAAATTAGGAAGAGCATGAAGTGGTGTTCAAAAACATGAAGAGCCTGAAAAGGAGTGAAAAATATGAAGAGCTCCAAAGGTGTCAAAAATATGACGAGCCTGAAACAGTCTGAAAATTAGGAAGAGCATGAAGTGGTGTTCAAAAACAGGAAGAGCCTGAAAAGGGGTGAAAAATATGAAGAGCTTGAAAAGTTGTCAAAAATACGAGGAGCATGTAACGGTCTGAAAACAGGGGGAGCATGAAGTGATGTTGAAAACATGAAGAGCCTGAAAACGTGTGAAAAATATGAAGAGCTTCAAAAATATGAAAAATATGAAAAGATTCAAAAGGTGTGAAAAATATGAAGAGCTTCAAAAGATGTCAAAAATCAGATGAGCATGAAACGGTCTGAATAATAGGAGGAGCATGAAGCGGAGTTGAAAATCATGAAGAGCCTGAAAAGGTGTGAAAAATAGGCAGAGCTTCAAAAGGTGTCAAAAATATGACGAGAATGAAACGGTCTGAAAAATACGAGGAGCATGAAATGGTGTTGAAAAACATGAAGAGCCTAAAAGGTGTGAAAAATATGAAGAGCTTCAAAAGCTGTCAAAAATATGAGGAGCATGAAACGGTCTGAAAAATAGGAGAAGAATGAAGTGGTGTTGAAAATCATGAAGAGCCTGAAAAGGTGTGAAAAACATGAAGAGCTTCAAAAGGTGTCAAAAATATGAGGAGCATGAAACGGTCTGAAAAATAGGAGAAGAATGAAGTGGTGTTGAAAATCATGAAGAGCCTGAAAAGGTGTGAAAAACATGAAGAGCTTCAAAAGGTGTCAGAAATTTGAGGAGCATGAAACGGTCTGAAAAATAGGAGGAGCATGAAGCGGTGTTCAAAACATGAAGAGCCTTAAAAGATGTGAAAAATATGAAGAGATTCAAAAGGTGTCAAATATATGGGGAGCATGAAACGGTCTGAAAAATAGGAGGAGCATGAAACGGTGTTCAAAATCATGAAGAGCCTGAAAATTTCTGAAAAGTATGAAGAGCTTCAAAAGGTGTGAAAAATATAAGGAGCATGAAACGTTCTGAAAAATAGGAGAAGCATGAAGCGCTGTTGAAAAACATGAAGAACCTGAAAAGGTGTGAAAGATATGAAGAGTTTCAAAAGGTGTCAAAAATATGAGTAGCATGAAACAGTCTGAAAATTAGGAAGAGCATGAAGTGGTGTTCAAAAACATGAAGAGCCTGAAAAGGAGTGAAAAATATGAAGAGCTCCAAAGGTGTCAAAAATATGACGAGCATGAAACAATCTGAAAATTAGGAGGAGCATGAAGTGGTGTTCAAAAACAGGAAGAGCCTGAAAAGGGGTGAAAAATATGAAGAGCTTGAAAAGTTGTCAAAAATACGAGGAGCATGTAACGGTCTGAAAAACAGGGGGAGCATGAAGTGATGTTGAAAACATGAAGAGCCTGAAAACGTGTGAAAAATATGAAGAGCTTCAAAAATATGAAAAATATGAAAAGATTCAAAAGGTGTGAAAAATATGACGAGCTTCAAAAGATGTCAAAAATGAGATGAGCATGAAACGGTCTGAAAAATAGGAGGAGCATGAAGCGGTGTTGAAAATCATGAAGAGCCTGAAAAGGTGTGACAAATAGGCAGAGCTTCAAAAGGTGTCAAAAATATGACGAGAATGAAACGGTCTGAAAAATACGAGGAGCATGAAGTGGTGTTGAAAAACATGAAGAGCCTAAAAGGTGTGAAAAATATGAAGAGCTTCAAAAGGTGTCAACAATATGAGGAGCATGAAACGGTCTGAAAAATAGGAGGAGCATGAAGCGATGTTGAAAATCATGAAGAGCCTGAAAAGGTTTGAAATATATGAAGAGCTTCAAAAGGTGTGAAAAATATGAAGAGCTTCAAAAGGTGTCAAAACTATGAGCAGCATGAAACGGTCTGAAAAATAGGAGGAGCATGAAGTTGTGTTGGAAAACATGAAGAGCCTGAAAAAGTGTGAAAAATATGAAGAGCTTCAAAAGGTGTAAAAAATAGGAGGAGAATGAAACGGGTTGAAAAATAAGAGGAGCATAAAGCGGTGTTCAAAAACATGAAGAGCCTGAAAAGGTATGAAAAATATGAAGAGCTCAAAAGATGTAAAAAATATGAAGAGCTTCAAAAGGTGTCAAAAATGAGATGAGCATGAAACGGTCGGAAAAATAGGAGGAGCATGAAGCGGTGTTCAAAAAAATGCAGAGACTGAAAAATTGTGAAAAATATGAAGAGCTTCAAAAGGTGTAAAAAGTAGGAGGAGCATGAAACTGGTTGAAAAATAGGAGTAGCATGAACCGGTGTTCAAAAACATAAAGAGCATGAAAAGGTGTGAAAAACATGAAGAGCTTCATAAGGTGTCAAAATTAGTTTAGCATGAAAGGGTCTGAAAAATAGGAGGAGCATGAAGTGGTGTTGAAAACATGAAGAGCCTGAAAAGGTGTGAAATATACGAAGAGCTTCAAAAGGTGTGAAAAATATGAAGTGAATCAAAAGTTGTCAAAAATGAGATGAGCATGAAACGGTCTGAAAAATAGGAGGAGCATGAAGTGGTATTGACAAACATGAAGAGCCTGAAAACGTGTGAAAAAAATGAAGAGCTTCAAAAATATGAAAAATATGAAGAGATTCAAAAGGTGTGAAAAATATGAGGAGCATGAAACGGTCTAAAAAATAGGAGGAGCATAAGCGGTGTTCAAAAACATGAACAGCCTGAAAAGGTGTGAAAAGAATGAAGAGCTTCAAAAGGTGTGAAAAATATGAAGAGCTTCAAAAGGTGTCAAAAATTAGATTAGCATGAAAGGATCTGAAAAATAGGAGCAGCATGAAGTGGTGTTGAAAAACATGAAGTGCCTGAAAAGGTGTGAAATATATGAACAGCTTCAAAAGGTGTGAAAAATATGAAGAGCTTCAAAAGGTGTGAAAAATATGAAGAGCTTCAAAATTTGTCAAAAATGAGATGAGCATGAAACGATCTGAAAAATAGGAAGATTATGAAGCGGTGTTCAAAAACATGGGGAGCCTGAAAAGGTGTGAAAAATATGAACAGCTTCAAAAGGTGTCAAACATATGAGGAGCATGAAACGGTCTGAAAAATAGGAGGAGCATTAAACGGTGTTCAAAAACATGAAGAGCCTGAAATGGTGTGAAAAATATGAAGAGCTTCAAAAGGTGTCAAAAATAGTAGGAGCATGAAACGGTCTGAAAAATAGGAGGACATGAAGCGGTGTAAAAAACATGAAGACCCTAAAACGTGTGAAAAATATGAAGAGCTTCAAAAGGTGTCAAAAATATGAGGATCATGAAACAGTCTGAAAAATAGGAGGAGCATGAAGCGGTGTTCAAAAACATGCAGAACCTGAAAAGGTGTGAAAAATATGAAGAGCTTCAAAAGGTGTGAAAAATACGAGGAGCATAAAACGGTCTGAAAAATAAGAGAAGCATGAAGTGGTGATGAAAAACATGAAGAGCCTGAAAACGTGTGAAATATATGAAGAGTTTCAAAAGGTGTCAAAAATATGAGGAGCATGAAACGGTGTGAAAAATAGGAGGACCACAAGTGGTGTTCAAAAATATGAACAGCCTGAAAAGGTGTGAAAATTTTGAGGAGATTCAAAAAGTGTCATAAATATGAGGAGCATGAATCGGTCTGAAAAATACGAGGAGCATGAAGTGGTGTTGAAAAACATGAAGAGCCTGAAAAAGTGTGAAAAATATGAAAAGCTTCAAAAGGTGTCAAAAATATGAGGAGGATGAAACGGTCTGAAAAGTAGGAGGAGCATGAAACGTTGTTGAAAAACATGAAGAGCCTGAAAAGGTGTGAAAAATATGAAGATCTTCAAAATGTGTGCAAAATATGAGTAGCATGAAACGGTCTGAAAAATAGGAGGGGCATGAAGCGGGTTTGAAAAAATTGAAGAGCCTGAAAATGTGTGAAATATATGAAGAACTTCAAAAGGTGTCAAAAATATGAAGAGCATCAAAGGGTCTGAAAAATAGGAGGAGCATGAAGCGGTGTTCAAAAACATGAAGAGCCTGAAAAGGTGTCAAAAATATGAAGAGCATCAAAGGGTCTGAAAAATAGGAGGAGCATGAATTGGTGTTGAAAAACATGAAGATCATGAAAAGGCGGGAAAAATATGAAGAGCTGCAAAATGTGTGAAAAATATGAGGAGCATGAAATGGTGTTCAAAAACATGAAAAGGTGTGAAAAATATGAAGAGCTTCAAAAGGTGTTAAAAATATGAGGAGCATGAAACGGTCTTAAAAATAGGAGGAGCATGAAACGGTGTTCAAAAATATGAAAGGCCTGAAAAGGTTTGAAAAATATGAAGAGCTTCAAAAGGTGTGAAAATTATGAGGAGCATGAAAAATAGGAGGAACATGAAGCGTTGTTGAAAAACGTGAAGAGCCTGAAAAGGTTTGAAAAATAGGAAGAGCTTCAAAAGGTGTCAAAAATATGAGTAGCATGAGACGGTCTGAAAAATAGGAGGAGCAAGAAGCGATGTTGAAAAACATGAAGCGCATGAAAAGGTATGAAATATATGAAGAGCTTCAAAAGATGTCAAAAATAATAGGAACATGAAACTTTCTGAAAAATAGAAGGAACATGAAGCGGTGTTCAAAAGCATGAAGAGCCTGAAAAGGTGTGAAAAATATGAAGAGCTTCAAAAGGTGTGAAAAATATGAGGAGTATGAAACGTTCTGAAAATAGGAGGATCATGAAGCGGTGTTCAAAAACTTGAAGAGCCTGAAAATATGTGAAATATATGAGGAGCATGAAACGGTCTGAAAAAGAGAGGAGCATGAAGTGGTATTGAAAAACATGAAGAGCCTGAAAATGTGTGAAAAATATGAAGAGCTTCAAAAGGTGTCAAAAATATGAGGAGGATGACACGGTCTGAAAAATAGGAGGAACATGAAGCGGAGTTCACAAAAATGAAGAGCCTGAAAAGGTGGAAAAAATATGAAGAGCTTCAAAAGGTCTCAAAAATTTGAGGAGCATGAAACGGTCTGAAAAATAGGAGGAGCATGAAACGGTGATAAAGAACATGAAGAGCCTGAAAAGGTGTGAAATATATGAAGAGCTTCAAAAGGTGTCCAAAATATGAGGCGCATGAAACTGTCTGAAAAATAGGAGGAGCATGAAACGGTGTTAAAAAACATGAAGAGCTTCAAAAGGTGTGAAACATATAAAGAGCTTCAAAAGGTGTCAAATATATGAGGAGCAGGAAACGGTCTGAAAAATAGGAGGAGCATGAAGTGGTGTAGAAAAACATGAAGACCCTGAAAAGGTGTGAAAAATATGAAGAGCTTCAAAAGGTGTCAAAATATGAGGAGCATGAAACTGTCTGAAATATAGGAGGAACGTGAAAAGGTGTTAAAAAACATGAAGAGCTTCAAAAGGTGTGAAAAATATGAAGAGCTTCAAATGGTGTGAAATACATGAGGAGCTTGAAACGGTCTAAAAATAGGAGGAGCATGAAATCTTGTTGAAAAACATGAAGAGCCTGAAAACGTGTGAAAATTATGAAGAGCTTCAAAATGTGAAAAATATGAGGAGCATGAAACGGTCTGAAAAATAGGAGGAGCATGAAACGGTGTTCGAAGACATGAAGAGCATGAAAATTTGTGAAAAATATGAAGACCTACAAAACCTGTCGAAAATGAGATGAGTATGAAACGGTCTGAAAAAAAGGAGGTGCATGAAGCGGTGTTGAAAAACATGAAGAGCCTGAGAACGTGAGAAAAATATGAAGAGCTTCTAAAGGTGTGAAAAATATGAAGAGCTTCAAAAGGTGTCAAAAATGAGATGAGCATGAAACGGCCTGAAAAATAGGAGGAGCATGAAGTGGTGTTGAAAAATATGATGAGCCTGAAAAAGTGGGAAATATATGAAGAGCTTCAAAAGGTGTCAAAAATATGAGGAGCATGAAACGGTCTGAAAAATAGGAGGAGCATGAAGCGGTGTTGAAAACCATGAAGAGCCTGAAAAGGTGTGACAAATATGAAGAGCTTCAAAAGGTGTCAAAAATATAAGGAACATGAAACAGTCTGAAAAATAGGAGGAGCATGAAGCGGTATTCAAAAACATGAAGAGCCTGAAAAGCTGTGCAATTATGTCAAGCTTCAAAAGGTGTGAAAAATATGAGCAGCATGAAACTGTCTGAAAAATAGGAGGAGCATGAAGCGGTGTTGAAAAACATGAAGAGCCTGAAAATGTGTGAAAAATATGAAGAGCTTCAAAAGGTGTCAAAAACATGAGGAGAATGAAACGGTCTGAAATATTGGAGGAGCAAGAAACGGAGTTCAAAAACATGAAGAGCCAGAAAAGGTGTGAAAAATATGAAGAGCTTCAAAGGTTGTCAAAAATATGAGGAGCATGAATGGTCTGAAAAATAGGAGGAGCATGAAGCGGTGTTCAAAAACATGAAGAGCCTTAAAAGGTGTGAAAAATATGAAGAGCTTCAAAAGGTGTCATATATATGAGGAGCATGAAACGGTCTGAAAAATAGGAGGAGCATGAAGCGGTATTCAAAAACATGAAGAGCCAGAAAAGGTGTGAAAAATATGAAGAGCTTCAAAAGGTGTCAAAAATACAAGGAGCATGAAACGGTCTGAAAATAGGAGGAGCATGAAGCGGTATTCAAAAATATGAAGAACCTGAAAAGCTGTGAAATTATGTCAAGCTTCAAAAGATGTGAAAAATATGAGGAGCAGTAAACGGTCTGAAAAATAGTAGGAGCATGAAGCGGTGATAAAGAACATGAAGAGCCTGAAAAGGTGTGAAGTATATGAAGAGCTTCAAAAGGTGTCAACAATATGAGGGGCATGAAACGGTCTGAAAAATAGGAGGAGCATTAAACGGTGTTCAAAAACATGAAGAGCCTGAAATGGTGTGAAAAATATGAAGAGCTTCAAAAGGTGTCAAAAATAGTAGGAGCATGAAACGTTCTGAAAAATAGGAGGACATGAAGCGGTGTAAAAAACATGAAGACCCTAAAACGTGTGAAAAATATGAAGAGATTCAAAAGGTGTCAAAAATATGAGGATCATGAAACAGTCTGAAAAATAGGAGGAGCATGAAGCGGTGTTAAAAAACATGCAGAACATGAAAAGGTGTGAAAAATATGAAGAGCTTCAAAAGGTGTGAAAAATACGAGGAGCATAAAACGGTCTGAAAAATAAGAGAAGCATGAAGTGGTGATGAAAAACATGAAGAGCCTGAAAACGTGTGAAATATATGAAGAGTTTCAAAAGGTGTCAAAAATATGAGGAGCATGAAACGGTGTGAAAAATAGGAGGACCACAAGTGGTGTTCAAAAATATGAACAGCCTGAAAAGGTGTGAAAATTTTGAGGAGATTCAAAAAGTGTCATAAATATGAGGAGCATGAATCAGTCTGAAAAATACGAGGAGCATGAAATGGTGTTGAAAAACATGAAGAGCCTGAAAAAGTGTGAAAAATATGAAAAGCTTCAAAAGGTGTCAAAAATATGAGGAGGATGAAACGGTCTGAAAAGTAGGAGGAGCATGAAACGTTGTTGAAAAACATGAAGAGCCTGAAAAGGTGTGAAAAATATGAAGATCTTCAAAATGTGTGCAAAATATGAGTAGCATGAAACGGTCTGAAAAATAGGAGGGGCATGAAGCGGGTTTGAAAAAATTGAAGAGCCTGAAAATGTGTGAAATATATGAAGAACTTCAAAAGGTGTCAAAAATATGAAGAGCATCAAAGGGTCTGAAAAATAGGAGGAGCATGAAGCGGTGTTCAAAAACATGAAGAGCCTGAAAAGGTGTCAAAAATATGAAGAGCATCAAAGGGTCTGAAAAATAGGAGGAGCATGAATTGGTGTTGAAAAACATGAAGATCATGAAAAGGCGGGAAAAATATGAAGAGCTGCAAAATGTGTGAAAAATATGAGGAGCATGAAATGGTGTTCAAAAACATGAAAAGGTGTGAAAAATATGAAGAGCTTCAAAAGGTGTTAAAAATATGAGGAGCATGAAACGGTCTTAAAAATAGGAGGAGCATGAAACGGTGTTCAAAAATATGAAAGGCCTGAAAAGGTTTGAAAAATATGAAGAGCTTCAAAAGGTGTGAAAATTATGAGGAGCATGAAAAATAGGAGGAACATGAAGCGTTGTTGAAAAACGTGAAGAGCCTGAAAAGGTTTGAAAAATAGGAAGAGCTTCAAAAGGTGTCAAAAATATGAGTAGCATGAGACGGTCTGAAAAATAGGAGGAGCAAGAAGCGATGTTGAAAAACATGAAGCGCATGAAAAGGTGTGAAATATATGAAGAGCTTCAAAATTGTCAAAAATAATAGGAACATGAAACTTTCTGAAAAATAGAAGGAACATGAAACGGTGTTCAAAAGCATGAAGAGCCTGAAAAGGTGTGAAAAATATGAAGAGCTTCAAAAGGTGTGAAAAATATGAGGAGTATGAAACGTTCTGAAAAATAGGAGGATCATGAAGCGGTGTTCAAAAACTTGAAGAGCCTGAAAATATGTGAAATATATGAGGAGCATGAAACGGTCTGAAAAAGAGAGGAGCATGAAGTGGTATTGAAAAACATGAAGAGCCTGAAAAGGTGTGACAAATATGAAGAGCTTCAAAATGTGTCAAAAATATAAGGAGCATGAAACAGTCTGAAAAATAGGAGGAGCATGAAGCGGTATTCAAAAACATGAAGAGCCTGAAAAGCTGTGCAATTATGTCAAGCTTCAAAAGGTGTGAAAAATATGAGGAGCATGAAACTGTCTGAAAAATAGGAGGAGCATGAAGCGGTGTTGAAAAACATGAAGAGCCTGAAAATGTGTGAAAAATATGAAGAGCTTCAAAAGGTGTCAAAAACATGAGGAGAATGAAACGGTCTGAAATATTGGAGGAGCAAGAAACGGAGTTCAAAAACATGAAGAGCCAGAAAATGTGTGAAAAATATGAAGAGCTTCAAAGGTTGTCAAAAATATGAGGAGCATGAATGGTCTGAAAAATAGGAGGAGCATGAAGCGGTGTTCAAAAACATGAAGAGCCTGAAAAGGTGTGAAAAATATGAAGAGCTTCAAAAGGTGTCATATATATGAGGAGCATGAAACAGTCTGAAAAATAGGAGGAGCATGAAGCGGTATTCAAAAACATGAAGAGCCAGAAAAGGTGTGAAAAATATGAAGAGCTTCAAAAGGTGTCAAAAATACAAGGAGCATGAAACGGTCTGAAAATAGGAGGAGCATGAAGCGGTATTCAAAAATATGAAGAACCTGAAAAGCTGTGAAATTATGTCAAGCTTCAAAAGATGTGAAAAATATGAGGAGCAGTAAACGGTCTGAAAAATAGTAGGAGCATGAAGCGGTGATAAAGAACATGAAGAGCCTGAAAAGGTGTGAAGTATATGAAGAGCTTCAAAAGGTGTCAACAATATGAGGGGCATGAAACGGTCTGAAAAATAGGAGGAGCATGAAATGGTGTTAAAAAACATGAAGAGCTTCAAAAGGTGTGAAACATATAAAGAGCTTTAAATGGTGTCAAAAATATGAGGAGCAGGAAACTGTCTGAAAAATAGGAGGAGCATGAAGTGGTGTAGAAAAACATGAAGACCCTGAAAAGGTGTGAAAAATATGAAGATCTTCAAAAGGTGTCAAAATATGAGGAGCATGAAACTGTCTGAAATATAGGAGGAGCATGAAAAGGTGTTAAAAAACATGAAGAGCTTCAAAACGTGTGAAACATATGAGGAGCGGGAAACGATCAGAAAAATAGGAGGAGCATGAAACGGTGTTAAAAAACATGAAGAGCTTCAAAAGTTGTGAAACATATGAAGAGCTTCAAAAGGTGTCAAAAATATGAGGAGCATGAAACGGTATGAAAAATAGGAGGAGCATGAAGCGGTGTTGAAAAATAAGAAGAGCCTGAAAAGGTGTGAAAAATATGAAGAGCTTCAAAAGGTGGCAAAAATATGAGGAGCATGAAACGGTCTGAAAAAGAGGAGGAGCATGAAATGGTGTTGAAAAACATGAAGAGCCTGAAAAGGTGTGAAAAATATGAAGAGCTTCAAAAGGTGTCAAAAATATGAGGAGCATGAAAAGGTCTGAAAAATAGGAGTAGCATGAAACGGTGTTGAAATACATGAAGAGCCTGAACAGGTGTGAAATATATGAAGAGCTTCAAAAGGTTTCAAAAATATGAGGAGCATGTAACGGTCTGAAAATTACGAGGAGCAGGAAGTTGTGGTGAAAAACATGAAGAACCTGAAAAGGTGTGAAAAATAGGAAGAGCTTCAAAAGGTGTCAAAAATATGAGGAGCATGAAACGGTCTGAAAAATAGGAGGAGCATGAAGCGGTGTAGAAAAACATGAAGAGCCTGAAAATGTGTGAAAAATATGAAGAGCTTCAAAAGGTGTCAAAAATATGAGGAGAATGAAACGGTCTGAAATATCGGAGGAGCAAGAAAAGGAGTTCAAAAACATGAAGAGCGTGAAAAGGTGTGAAAAATATGAAGAGCCTCAAAATGTGTCATATATATGAGGAGCATGAAACGGTCTGAAAAATAGGAGGAGCATGAATCGGTATTCAAAAACATGAAGAGCCTGAAAATCTGTGAAATTATGTCAAGCTTCAAAAGGTGTGAAAAATATGAGGAGCAGGAAACGGTCTGAAAAATAGTAGGAGCATGAAGCGGTGTTAAAGAACATGAAGAGCCTGAAAAGGTGTGAAGTATATGAAGAGCTTCAAAAGGTGTCAAAAATATGAGGGGCATGAAACGGTCTGAAAAATAGGAGGAGCATGAAATGGTGTGAAAAAACATGAAGAGCTACAAAAGGTGTGAAACATATAAAGAGCTTCAAAAGGTGTCAAAAATATGAGGAGCAGGAAACGGTCTGAAAAATAGGAGGAGCATGAAGTGGTGTAGAAAAACATGAAGACCGTGAAAAGTGTGAAAAATATGAAGAGCTTCAAAAGGTGTCAAAATATGAGGAGCATGAAACTGTCTGAAATATAGGAGGAGGATGAAAAGTTGTTAAAAAACATGAAGAGCTTCAAAAGGTGTGAAACATATGAGAAGCGGGAAACGATCAGAAAAATAGGAGGAGCATGAAGCCGTGTTGAAAAACATGAAGAGCCTGAAAACGTGTGAAAATTCTGAAGAGCTTCAAAAGGTGTGAAATATATGAAAAGCTTCAAAAGCTGTCAAAAATGAGATGAGCATGAAATGGTCTGAAAGATAGGAGGAGCATGAAGCGGTGTTGAAAAACATGAAGAGCCTGAAAAGGTGTGGAAAATATGAAGAGCTTCAAATGGTGTGAAATACATGAGGAGCATGAAACGGTCTGAAAAATAGGAGGAGCAAGAAGCGGTGTTCAAAAACATGAAGAGCCTGAAAAGGGGTGAAAAATATGAAGAGCTTCAAAAAGTTTGAAAAATAAGAAGAGCTTCAAAAGCTGTCAAATGAGATGAGCATGAAACGGTCTGAAAAATAGCAGGAGCATGAAGCGGTGTTCAAAAACATGAAGAGCCTGAAAAGGGGTGAAAAATATGAAGAGCTTCAAAAGGTGTCAAGAATAAGACGTGCATGAAACAGTCTGAAAAATAGGAGGAGCATGAAACGGTCTGAAATAAAGGAGGAGCATGAATCTGTGCTCAAATACATGAAGCGCCTGAGAAGGTGCGAAAAATATGAAGAGCTTCAAAATGTGTCAAAAATATGAGGAGCATGAAACGGTCTGAAATATTGGAGGAGCAAGAAACGGAGTTCAAAAACATGAAGAGCCAGAAAAGGTGTGAAAAATATGAAGAGCTTCAAAGGTTGTGAAAAATATGAGGAGCATGAATGGTCTGAAAAATAGGAGGAGCATGAAGCGGTGTTCAAAAACATGAAGAGCCTGAAAAGGTGTGAAAAATATGAAGAGCTTCAAAGGTTGTCAAAAATATGAGGAGCATGAATGGTCTGAAAAATAGGAGGAGCATGAAGCGGTGTTCAAAAACATGAAGAGCCTGAAAAGGTGTGAAAAATATGAAGAGCTTCAAAAGGTGTCATATATATGAGGAGCATGAAACAGTCTGAAAAATAGGAGGAGCATGAAGCGGTATTCAAAAACATGAAGAGCCAGAAAAGGTGTGAAAAATATGAAGAGCTTCAAAAGGTGTCAAAAATACAAGGAGCATGAAACGGTCTGAAAATAGGAGGAGCATGAAGCGGTATTCAAAAATATGAAGAACCTGAAAAGCTGTGAAATTATGTCAAGCTTCAAAAGATGTGAAAAATATGAGGAGCAGTAAACGGTCTGAAAAATAGTAGGAGCATGAAGCGGTGATAAAGAACATGAAGAGCCTGAAAAGGTGTGAAGTATATGAAGAGCTTCAAAAGGTGTCAACAATATGAGGGGCATGAAACGGTCTGAAAAATAGGAGGAGCATGAAATGGTGTTAAAAAACATGAAGAGCTTCAAAAGGTGTGAAACATATAAAGAGCTTTAAATGGTGTCAAAAATATGAGGAGCAGGAAACTGTCTGAAAAATAGGAGGAGCATGAAGTGGTGTAGAAAAACATGAAGACCCTGAAAAGGTGTGAAAAATATGAAGATCTTCAAAAGGTGTCAAAATATGAGGAGGATGAAACTGTCTGAAATATAGGAGGAGCATGAAAAGGTGTTAAAAAACATGAAGAGCTTCAAAACGTGTGAAACATATGAGGAGCGGGAAACGATCAGAAAAATAGGAGGAGCATGAAACGGTGTTAAAAAACATGAAGAGCTTCAAAAGTTGTGAAACATATGAAGAGCTTCAAAAGGTGTCAAAAATATGAGGAGCATGAAACGGTATGAAAAATAGGAGGAGCATGAAGCGGTGTTGAAAAATAAGAAGAGCCTGAAAAGGTGTGAAAAATATGAAGAGCTTCAAAAGGTGGCAAAAATATGAGGAGCATGAAACGGTCTGAAAAAGAGGAGGAGCATGAAATGGTGTTGAAAAACATGAAGAGCCTGAAAAGGTGTGAAAAATATGAAGAGCTTCAAAAGGTGTCAAAAATATGAGGAGCATGAAAAGGTCTGAAAAATAGGAGTAGCATGAAACGGTGTTGAAATACATGAAGAGCCTGAACAGGTGTGAAATATATGAAGAGCTTCAAAAGGTTTCAAAAATATGAGGAGCATGTAACGGTCTGAAAATTACGAGGAGCAGGAAGTTGTGTTGAAAAACATGAAGAACCTGAAAAGGTGTGAAAAATAGGAAGAGCTTCAAAAGGTGTCAAAAATATGAGGAGCATGAAACGGTCTGAAAAATAGGAGGAGCATGAAGCGGTGTAGAAAAACATGAAGAGCCTGAAAATGTGTGAAAAATATGAAGAGCTTCAAAAGGTGTCAAAAATATGAGGAGAATGAAACGGTCTGAAATATCGGAGGAGCAAGAAAAGGAGTTCAAAAACATGAAGAGCGTGAAAAGGTGTGAAAAATATGAAGAGCCTCAAAATGTGTCATATATATGAGGAGCATGAAACGGTTTGAAAAATAGGAGGAGCATGAATCGGTATTCAAAAACATGAAGAGCCTGAAAATCTGTGAAATTATGTCAAGCTTCAAAAGGTGTGAAAAATATGAGGAGCAGGAAACGGTCTGAAAAATAGTAGGAGCATGAAGCGGTGTTAAAGAACATGAAGAGCCTGAAAAGGTGTGAAGTATATGAAGAGCTTCAAAAGGTGTCAAAAATATGAGGGGCATGAAACGGTCTGAAAAATAGGAGGAGCATGAAATGGTGTGAAAAAACATGAAGAGCTACAAAAGGTGTGAAACATATAAAGAGCTTCAAAAGGTGTCAAAAATATGAGGAGCAGGAAACGGTCTGAAAAATAGGAGGAGCATGAAGTGGTGTAGAAAAACATGAAGACCGTGAAAAGTGTGAAAAATATGAAGAGCTTCAAAAGGTGTCAAAATATGAGGAGCATGAAACTGTCTGAAATATAGGAGGAGGATGAAAAGTTGTTAAAAAACATGAAGAGCTTCAAAAGGTGTGAAACATATGAGAAGCGGGAAACGATCAGAAAAATAGGAGGAGCATGAAGCCGTGTTGAAAAACATGAAGAGCCTGAAAACGTGTGAAAATTCTGAAGAGCTTCAAAAGGTGTGAAATATATGAAAAGCTTCAAAAGCTGTCAAAAATGAGATGAGCATGAAATGGTCTGAAAGATAGGAGGAGCATGAAGCGGTGTTGAAAAACATGAAGAGCCTGAAAAGGTGTGGAAAATATGAAGAGCTTCAAATGGTGTGAAATACATGAGGAGCGTGAAACGGTCTGAAAAATAGGAGGAGCAAGAAGCGGTGTTCAAAAACATGAAGAGCCTGAAAAGGGGTGAAAAATATGAAGAGCTTCAAAAAGTTTGAAAAATAAGAAGAGCTTCAAAAGCTGTCAAATGAGATGAGCATGAAACGGTCTGAAAAATAGCAGGAGCATGAAGCGGTGTTCAAAAACATGAAGAGCCTGAAAAGGGGTGAAAAATATGAAGAGCTTCAAAAGGTGTCAAGAATAAGACGTGCATGAAACAGTCTGAAAAATAGGAGGAGCATGAAACGGTCTGAAATATAGGAGGAGCATGAATCTGTGCTCAAATACATGAAGCGCCTGAGAAGGTGCGAAAAATATGAAGAGCTTCAAAAGGTGTGAAAAATATGAGGAGCATGAAACGTTCTGAAAAATAGGAGGAGCATGAAACGGTGTTCAAAAATATGAAGAGCCTGGAAATGGTGTGAAAAATATGAGAGCCCCAAAACGTGTTAAAAATATGAGGAGCATGAAATGGTCTGAAACATACGAGGAGCATGAAGTGGCGTTCAAAAACATAAAGAGCCTGAAAAGGTGTGAAATATATGAAGAGCTTCAAAAGGTGTAAAAAATTTGAGCAGCATGAAACGGTCTGAAAAATAGGAGGAGCATGAAGTGGAGCTGAAAAACATGAAGTGCCTGAAAAGGTGTGCAAAATATGAAGAGCTTCAAAAGGTGTAAAAAACGAGATGAGCATGAAACGGTGTGAAAAATAGGAGGACCACAAGTGGTGTTCAAAAATATGAACAGCCTGAAAAGGTGTGAAAATTTTGAGGAGATTCAAAAAGTGTCATAAATATGAGGAGCATGAATCGGTCTGAAAAATACGAGGAGCATGAAGTGGTGTTGAAAAACATGAAGAGCCTGAAAAAGTGTGAAAAATATGAAAAGCTTCAAAAGGTGTCAAAAATATGAGGAGGATGAAACGGTCTGAAAAGTAGGAGGAGCATGAAACGTTGTTGAAAAACATGAAGAGCCTGAAAAGGTGTGAAAAATATGAAGATCTTCAAAATGTGTGCAAAATATGAGTAGCATGAAACGGTCTGAAAAATAGGAGGGGCATGAAGCGGGTTTGAAAAAATTGAAGAGCCTGAAAATGTGTGAAATATATGAAGAACTTCAAAAGGTGTCAAAAATATGAAGAGCATCAAAGGGTCTGAAAAATAGGAGGAGCATGAAGCGGTGTTCAAAAACATGAAGAGCCTGAAAAGGTGTCCCAAATATGAAGAGCATCAAAGGGTCTGAAAAATAGGAGGACCATGAATTGGTGTTGAAAAACATGAAGATCATGAAAAGGCGGGAAAAATATGAAGAGCTGCAAAATGTGTGAAAAATATGAGGAGCATGAAATGGTGTTCAAAAACATGAAAAGGTGTGAAAAATATGAAGAGCTTCAAAAGGTGTTAAAAATATGAGGAGCATGAAACGGTCTTAAAAATAGGAAGAGCATGAAACGGTGTTCGAAAATATGAAAGGCCTGAAAAGGTTTGAAAAATATGAAGAGCTTCAAAAGGTGTGAAAATTATGAGGAGCATGAAAAATAGGAGGAACATGAAGCGTTGTTGAAAAACGTGAAGAGCCTGAAGAGGTTTGAAAAATAGGAAGAGCTTCAAAAGGTGTCAAAAATATGAGTAGCATGAGACGGTCTGAAAAATAGGAGGAGCAAGAAGCGATGTTGAAAAACATGAAGCGCATGAAAAGGTGTGAAATATATGAAGAGCTTCAAAAGATGTCAAAAATAATAGGAACATGAAACTTTCTGAAAAATAGAAGGAACATGAAGCGGTGTTCAAAAGCATGAAGAGCCTGAAAAGGTGTGAAAAATATGAAGAGCTTCAAAAGGTGTGAAAAATATGAGGAGTATGAAACGTTCTGAAAAATAGGAGGATCATGAAGCGGTGTTCAAAAACTTGAAGAGCCTGAAAATATGTGAAATATATGAGGAGCATGAAACGGTCTGAAAAAGAGAGGAGCATGAAGTGGTATTGAAAAACATGAAGAGCCTGAAAATGTGTGAAAAATATGAAGAGCTTCAAAAGGTGTCAAAAATATGAGGAGGATGACACGGTCTGAAAAATAGGAGGAACATGAAGCGGAGTTCACAAAAATGAAGAGCCTGAAAAGGTGGAAAAAATATGAAGAGCTTCAAAAGGTCTCAAAAATTTGAGGAGCATGAAACGGTCTGAAAAATAGGAGGAGCATGAAACGGTGATAAAGAACATGAAGAGCCTGAAAAGGTGTGAAATATATGAAGAGCTTCAAAAGGTGTCAAAAATATGAGGCGCATGAAACTGTCTGAAAAATAGGAGGAGCATGAAACGGTGTTAAAAAACATGAAGAGCTTCAAAAGGTGTGAAACATATAAAGAGCTTCAAAAGGTGTCAAATATATGAGGAGCAGGAAACGGTCTGAAAAATAGGAGGAGCATGAAGTGGTGTAGAAAAACATGAAGACCCTGAAAAGGTGTGAAAAATATGAAGAGCTTCAAAAGGTGTCAAAATATGAGGAGCATGAAACTGTCTGAAATATAGGAGGAACGTGAAAAGGTGTTAAAAAACATGAAGAGCTTCAAAAGGTGTGAAAAATATGAAGAGCTTCAAATGGTGTGAAATACATGAGGAGCTTGAAACGGTCTAAAAATAGGAGGAGCATGAAATCTTGTTGAAAAACATGAAGAGCCTGAAAAAGTGTGAAAATTATGAAGAGCTTCAAAAGGTGTGAAATATATGAAGAGCTTCAAAAGGTATCAAAAATGAGATGAGCATGAAATGGTCTGAAAGATAGGAGGGGCATGAAGCGGTGTTGAAAAACATGAAGAGCCTGAAAAGGTGTGAGAAATATGAAGATCTTCAAAATGTGTCAAAAATATGAGGAGCATTAAATGGTCTGAAAAATAGGAGGAGCAAGAAGTGATGTTTAAAAACATGAAGAGCCTGAAAAGGTGTGAAAAATATGAAGAGCATCAAAAGATGTGAAAAATATGAGGAGCATGAACCGGTCTGAAAAATAGGAGGAGCATGAAGCGGTTTTGAAAAGCATGAAGAGTCTGAAAATGTGTGGAAAATATTAAGAGCTTCATAAGTTGTCAAAAATATTAGGAGTATGAAACTGTCTGAAAAATAGGAGGAGCATGAAGTGGTGTTGAAAAACATGAAGAGCCTAAAAATGTGTGAAAAATATGAAGAGCTTCAAAATGTGAAAAATATGAGGAGCATGAAACGGTCTGAAAAATAGGAGGAGCATGAAACGGTGTTCGAATACATGAAGAGCATGAAAATTTGTGAAAAATATGAAGACCTACAAAACGTGTCGAAAATGAGATGAGTATGAAACGGTCTGAAAAAAAGGAGGTGCATGAAGCGGTGTTGAAAAACATGAAGAGCCTGAGAACGTGTGAAAAATATGAAGAACTTCTAAAGGTGTGAAAAATATGAAGAGCTTCAAAAGGTGTCAAAAATGAGATGAGCATGAAACGGCCTGAAAAATAGGAGGAGCATGAAGTGGTGTTGAAAAATATGATGAGCCTGAAAAAGTGGGAAATATATGAAGAGCTTCAAAAGGTGTCAAAAATATGAGGAGCATGAAACGGTCTGCAAAATAGGAGGAGCATGAAGCGGTGTTGAAAACCATGAAGAGCCTGAAAAGGTGTGACAAATATGAAGAGCTTCAAAAGGTGTCAAAAATATAAGGAGCATGAAACAGTCTGAAAAATAGGAGGAGCATGAAGCGGTATTCAAAAACATGAAGAGCCTGAAAAGCTGTGCAATTATGTCAAGCTTCAAAAGGTGTGAAAAATATGAGCAGCATGAAACTGTCTGAAAAATAGGAGGAGCATGAAGCGGTGTTGAAAAACATGAAGAGCCTGAAAATGTGTGAAAAATATGAAGAGCTTCAAAAGGTGTCAAAAACATGAGGAGAATGAAACGGTCTGAAATATTGGAGGAGCAAGAAACGGAGTTCAAAAACATGAAGAGCTAGAAAAGGTGTGAAAAATATGAAGAGCTTCAAAGGTTGTCAAAAATATGAGGAGCATGAATGGTCTGAAAAATAGGAGGAGCATGAAGCGGTGTTCAAAAACATGAAGAGCCTGAAAAGGTGTGAAAAATATGAAGAGCTTCAAAAGGTGTCATATATATGAGGAGCATGAAACGGTCTGAAAAATAGGACGAGCATGAAGCGGTATTCAAAAACATGAAGAGCCAGAAAAGGTGTGAAAAATATGAAGAGCTTCAAAAGGTGTCAAAAATACAAGGAGCATGAAACGGTCTGAAAATAGGAGGAGCATGAAGCGGTATTCAAAAATATGAAGAACCTGAAAAGCTGTGAAATTATGTCAAGCTTCAAAAGATGTGAAAAATATGAGGAGCAGTAAACGGTCTGAAAAATAGTAGGAGCATGAAGCGGTGATAAAGAACATGAAGAGCCTGAAAAGGTGTGAAGTATATGAAGAGCTTCAAAAGGTGTCAACAATATGAGGGGCATGAAACGGTCTGAAAAATAGGAGGAGCATGAAATGGTGTTAAAAAACATGAAGAGCTTCAAAAGGTGTGAAACATATAAAGAGCTTTAAATGGTGTCAAAAATATGAGGAGCAGGAAACTGTCTGAAAAATAGGAGGAGCATGAAGTGGTGTAGAAAAACATGAAGACCCTGAAAAGGTGTGAAAAATATGAAGATCTTCAAAAGGTGTCAAAATACGAGGAGCATGAAACTGTCTGAAATATAGGAGGAGCATGAAAAGGTGTTAAAAAACATGAAGAGCTTCAAAACGTGTGAAACATATGAGGAGCGGGAAAAGATCAGAAAAATAGGAGGAGCATGAAACGGTGTTAAAAAACATGAAGAGCTTCAAAAGTTGTGAAACATATGAAGAGCTTCCAAAGGTGTCAAAAATATGAGGAGCCTGAAACGGTATGAAAAATAGGAGGAGCATGAAGCGGTGTTGAAAAACAAGAAGAGCCTGAAAAGGTGTGAAAAATATGAAGAGCTTCAAAAGGTGGCAAAAATATGAGGAGCATGAAACGGTCTGAAAAAGAGGAGGAGCATGAAATGGTGTTGAAAAACATGAAGAGCCTGAAAAGGTGCGAAAAATATGAAGAGCTTCAAAAGGTGTCAAAAATATGAGAAGCATGAAAAGGTCTGAAAAATAGGAGTAGCATGAAACGGTGTTGAAATACATGAAGAGCCTGAACAGGTGTGAAATATATGAAGAGCTTCAAAAGGTTTCAAAAATATGAGGAGCATGTAACGGTCTGAAAATTACGAGGAGCATGAAGTTGTGTTGAAAAACATGAAGAACCTGAAAAGGTGTGAAAAATAGGAAGAGCTTCAAAAGGTGTCAAAAATATGAGGAGCATGAAACGGTCTGAAAAATAGGAGGAGCAAGAAAAGGAGTTCAAAAACATGAAGAGCGTGAAAAGGTGTGAAAAATATGAAGAGCCTCAAAATGTGTCATATATATGAGGAGCATGAAACGGTCTGAAAAATAGGAGGAGCATGAAGCGGTATTCAAAAACATGAAGAGCCTGAAAAGCTGTGAAATTATGTCAAGCTTCAAAAGGTGTGAAAAATATGAGGAGCAGGAAACGGTCTGAAAAATAGTAGGAGCATGAAGCGGTGTTAAAGAACATGAAGAGCCTGAAAAGGTGTGAAGAATATGAAGAGCTTCAAAAGGTGTCAAAAATATGAGGGGCATGAAACGGTCTGAAAAATAGGAGGAGCATGAAACGGTGTTAAAAAACATGAAGAGCTACAAAAGGTGTGAAACATATAAAGAGCTTCAAAAGGTGTCAAAAATATGAGGAGCAGGAAACGGTCTGAAAAATAGGAGGAGCATGAAGTGGTGTAGAAAAACATGAAGACCGTGAAAAGGTGTGAAAAATATGAAGAGCTTCAAAAGGTGTCAAAATATGAGGAGCATGAAACTGTCTGAAATATAGGAGGAGGATGAAAAGTTGTTAAAAAACATGAAGAGCTTCAAAAGATGTGAAACATATGAGAAGCGGGAAACGATCAGAAAAATAGGAGGAGCATGAAGCCGTGTTGAAAAACATGAAGAGCCTGAAAACGTGTGAAAATTCTGAAGAGCTTCAAAAGGTGTGAAATATATGAAAAGCTTCAAAAGCTGTCAAAAATGAGATGGGCATGAAATGGTCTGAAAGATAGGAGGAGCATGAAGCGGTGTTGAAAAACATGAAGAGCCTGAAAAGGTGTGGAAAATATGAAGAGCTTCAAATGGTGTGAAATACATGAGGAGCGTGAAACGGTCTGAAAAATAGGAGGAGCAAGAAGCGGTGTTCAAAAACATGAAGAGCCTGAAAAGGGGTGAAAAATATGAAGAGCTTCAAAAAGTTTGAAAAATATGAAGAGCTTCAAAAGCTGTCAAATGAGATGAGCATGAAACGGTCTGAAAAATAGCAGGAGCATGAAGCGGTGTTCAAAAACATGAAGAGCCTGAAAAGGGGTGAAAAATATGAAGAGCTTCAAAAGGTGTCAAGAATAAGACGTGCATGAAACAGTCTGAAAAATAGGAGGAGCATGAAACGATCTGAAATATAGGAGGAGCATGAATCTCTGCTCAAATACATGAAGCGCCTGAGAAGGTGCGAAAAATATGAAGAGCTTCAAAAGGTGTGAAAAATATGAGGAGCATGAAACGTTCTGAAAAATAGGAGGAGCATGAAACGGTGTTCAAAAATATGAAGAGCCTGGAAATGGTGTGAAAAATATGAGAGCCCCAAAACGTGTTAAAAATATGAGGAGCATGAAATGGTCTGAAACATACGAGGAGCATGAAGTGGCGTTCAAAAACATAAAGAGCCTGAAAAGGTGTGAAATATATGAAGAGCTTCAAAAGGTGTAAAAAATTTGAGCAGCATGAAACGGTCTGAAAAATAGGAGGAGCATGAAGTGGAGCTGAAAAACATGAAGTGCCTGAAAAGGTGTGCAAAATATGAAGAGCTTCAAAAGGTGTAAAAAACGAGATGAGCATGAAACGGTCTGAAAAATAGGAGGAGCATGAACTGGTGCTGAAAAACATGAAGAGCCTGAAAAGGTGTGAAAAATATGAAGAGCTTCAAAAGGTGTGAAAAATACGAGGAGCATGAAACGGTCTGAAAAATAGGAGGAGCATGAACTGGTGCTGAAAAACATGAAGAGCCTGAAAAGGTGTGAAAAATATGAAGAGCTTCAAAAAGTGTCAAATATATGAGGAGAAAGAAACGGTCTGAAAAAAAGGAGGAGCATGAAGTGGTGTTCAAAAACATGAAGAGCCTGAAAAGGTGTGAAAAATATGAAGAGCTTCAAAAGCTGTCAAAAATGAGATGAGCATGAAACGGTCTGAAAAAAAGCAGGAGCATGAAGCGTTGTTGAAAATCTTGAAGAGCTTGAAAAGGTGTGAAAAATATGAAGAGCTTCAAAAGGTTTCAAAAATATGAGGATCATGAAACGGTCTGAAAAATAGGAGCAACATGAAATGGTCTTAAAAATAAGAGGAGCATGAAATGGTTTTGAAAAACATGAAGAGCCTGAAAAGATGTGAAAAATATGAAGACGTTTAAAAGGTGTCAAAAATATGAGGAGCATGAAACTTTCTGAAAAATAGGAGGATCATGAAGTGGTGTTGAAAAACATGAAGAGCCTGAAAAGGTGTGAAAAATATGAAGAGCTTCAAAAGTTGTGAAATATATTAGGAGCATGAAACGATCTGAAAAATAGGACGAGCATGAAACGGTGTTCAAAAACATGAAGAGCCTGAAAAGGTGTGAAAAATATGAAGAGCTTCAAAAGGTGTCAAAAATATGAGGAGCATGAAATGGCCTCAAAAATAGGAGGAGTATGAATCGCTGATGAAAAACATGGAGAGCCTGAAAAGGTGTGAAAAATATGAAGAGCTTCAAAACGTGTCAAAAATATGAGGAGCATGAAACGGTCTCAAGAATAGGAGGAGCATGAAGCGGTTTTGAAAAACATGAAGAGCCTGAAAAGGTATGGGAAATATGAAGAGCTTCAAAAGGTGTGAAATACATGAGGAGCATGAAACGGTCTGAAAAATAGGAGGAGCATGAAGCTGTGTTCAAAAACATGAAGAGACTGAAAAGGTGCGAAAAATATGAAGAGCCTGAAAAGGTGTGAAAATTATGAAGAGCTTCAAAAAGTGTCAAATATAAGAGGATCATGAAACGGTCGGAAAATAGGAGCAACGTGAAACTGTCTGAAAAATAAGAGGAGCATGAAATGGTGTTGAAAAACAGGAAGAGCCTGAAAATGTGAGAAAAATATGAACAGCTTCAAAAGGTTTCAAAAATATGAGGAGCATGAAACGGTCTGAAAAATAGCAGGAGCATGAAGCGGTGTTCAAAAACATGAAGAGCCTGAAAAGGGGTGAAAAATGTGAAGAGCTTAAAAAGGTGTCAAAATTATGAGGAGCATTAAACGGTCTGAAAAATAGGAGGAGCATGAAGCTGTGTTGAAAAACATGAAGAGCCAGACAAAGTCTGAAAAATATGAAGAGCTTCAAAAAGTGTCAAAAATATGAGCAGCAAGAAACGGTCTGAAAAAGAGGAGTAGCATGAAACGATCTGAAAAATAGGAGGAGCATGAAGCTGTGTTGAAAACCATGAAGAGCCTGAAAAGTAGTGAAAAATATGAAGAGCTTCAAAAGGTGTAAAAACTGAGAGCAGCATGAAACGGTCTGAAAAATAGGAGGAGCATGAAGTGGAGCTGAAAAACATGAAGTGCCTGAGAGGTGTGCAAAATATGAAGAGCTTCAAAAGGTGTAAAAATTGAGATGAGCATGAAACGGTCTGAAAAATAGGAGGAGCATGAACTGGTGCTGAAAAACATGAAGAGCCTGAAAAGGTGAGAAAAATATGAAGAGCTTTAATAGGTGTGAAAAATATGACGAGCATTTAACGGTCTGAAAAATTGGAGGAGCATGAAGCGTTGTTGAAAATCTTGAAGCGCTTGAAAAGGTGAGAAAAATATGAAGAGCTTCAAAAGGTTTCAAAAATATGAGGATCATGAAACGGTCTGAAAAATAGGAGCAACATGAAACGGTCTGAAAAATAAGAGGAGCATGAAATGGTGTTGAAAAACAGGAAGAGCCTGAAAATGTGAGAAAAATATGAAGAGCTTCAAAAGGTTTCAAAAATATGAGGAGCATGAAACTTTCTGAAAAAGAGGAGGAGCATGAACCGGTGTTGAAAAACATGCAGAGCCTGAAAAGGTGTGAAAAATATGAAGAGGTTTAAAAGGTGTCAAAAATATGAGGAGCATGAAACTTTCTGAAAAATAGGAAGATCATGAAACCGTGTTCAAAAACATGAAGAGCCTGAAAAGGTGTGAAAAATATGAAGAGCCTTAAAAAATGTCAAAAATATGAGGAGTATGAAACTGTCTGAAAAATAGCACGAGCATGAAGCGGTGTTGAAAAACATGAAGAGCCTGAAAAGGTGTGAAAAATATGAAGAGCTTCAAAAGGTGTAAAAAATGAGAGCAGCATGAAACGGTCTGAAAAATAGGAGGAGCATGAAGTGGAGCTGAAAAACATGAAGTGCCTGAAAAGGTGTGCAAAATATGAAGAGCTTCAAAAGGTGTAAAAAATGAGATGAGCATGAAACGGTCTGAAAAATAGGAGGAGCATGAAATGGTGCTGAAAAACATGAAGCGCCTGAAAAGGTGTGAAAAATATGAAGAGCTTTAAAAGGTGTGAAAAATATGACGAACATGAAACGGTCTGAAAAATAGGAGGAGCATGAAGCTGTGTTCAAAAACATGAAGAGCCAGAAAAGGTGTGAAAAATATGAAGAGCTTCAAAATGTGTCAAAAATATGAGGAGCAAGAAACGGTCGGAAAATAGGAGGAGCATGAAACGATCTGAAAAATAGGAGGAGCATGAAGCTGTGTTCAAAAACATGAAGAGCCTGAAAAGGTGTGAAAAATATGAAGAGCTTCAAAATTTGTAAAAAATTTGAGCAGCATGAAACGGTCTGAAAAATAGGAGGAGCATGAAGTGGAGCTGAAAAACCTGAAGAGCCTGAAAAGGTGTGAAAAATATGAAGAGCTTCAAAATGTGTGAAAAATATGAGGAGCATGAAACAGTCTGAAAAATAGGAGGAGCATGGATCGGTGTTCAAAAACATGAAGAGCCTGAAAAGGTGTGAAAAATATGAAGAGCTTCAAAAAGTGTCAAATATATGAGGAGAAAGAAACGGTCTGAAAAAAAGGAGGAGAATGAAGCGGTGTTCAAAAACATGAAGAGCCTGAAAAGGTGTGAAAAATATGAAGAGCTTCAAAAGCTGTCAAAAATGAGATGAGCATGAAACGGTCTGAAAAAAAGGAGGAGCATGAAGCGTAGTTGAAAATCTTGAAGAGCTTGAAAAGGTGTGAAAAATATGAAGAGGTTTAAAAGGTGTCAAAAATATGAGGAGCATGAAACTTTCTGAAAAATAGGAGGATCATGAAACCGTGTTCAAAAACATGAAGAGCCTGAAAAGGTGTGAAAAATATGAAGAGCCTTAAAAAATGTCAAAAATATGAGGAGTATGAAACGGTCTGAAAAATAGCAGGAGCATGAAGCGGTGTTGAAAAACATGCACTGCCTGAAAAGCTGTGAAAAATATGAAGAGCTTCAAAAGGTGTGAAAAATATGAAGAGCTCAAAAGCTGTCAAATGAGATGAGCATGAAACGGGCTGAAAAATAGCAGGAATATGAAGCGGTGTTCAAAAACATGAAGAGCCTGAAAAGGGGTGAAAAATATGAAGAGCTTAAAAAGGTGTCAAAATTATGAGGAGCATTAAACGGTCTGAAAAATAGGAGGAGCATGAAGCTGTGTTCAACAACATGAAGAGCCTGAAAAGGTGCGAAAAATATGAAGAGCCTGAAAAGGTGTGAAAATTATGAAGAGCTTCAAAAGGTGGAAAAATGAGATGAGCATGAAACGGTCTGAAAAATAGGAGGAGCATTAAGCGGTGTTGAAAATCATGAAGAGGCTGAAAAGGTGTAAAAAATATGAAGAGCTTCAAAAATGTGAAAAATATGAAGAGCTTCAAAAGCTCTCAAAAATTAGATGAGCATGAAACGGTCTGAAAAATAGGAGGAGCATTAAACGGAGTGGAAAAACATGAAGAGCCTGAAAAGGTGTGGAAAAATAGGAAGAGCTTCAAAATGTGTCAAATATATGAGGAGAAGGAAACGGTCTGAAAAATATGAGGAGCATGAAACGGTCTGAAAAATAGGAAGAGCATGAAACGGACTGAAAAAATAGGAGGATCATGAAGTGGTGTTGAAAATCGTGAAGAGCCTGAAATGGTGTGAAAAATGTGAAGAGCTTCAACAGGTGTCAAAAACTTGAGGAGAATGAAACGGTCTAAAAAATAGGAGGAGCATGAAGCTGTGTTGAAAAACATGAAGAGCCAGACAAGGTGTGAAAAATATGAAGAGCTTCAAAAAGTGTCAAAAATATGAGGAGCAAGAAACGGTCTGAAAAATAGGAGTAGCATGAAACGATCTGAAAAATAGGAGGAGCATGAAGCTGTGTTGAAAAACATGAAGAGCCTGAAAAGGTGTGAAAAATATGAAGAGCTTCAAAAGGTGTAAAATATGAGAGCAGCATGAAACGGTCTGAAAAATAGGAGGAGCATGAAGCGTTGTTGAAAATCTTGAAGAGCTTGAAAAGGTGTGAAAAATATGAAGAGCTTCAAAAGGTGTGAAAAATATGAAGAGCTTCAAAAGCTGTCAAATGAGATGAGCATGAAACGGTCTGAAAAATAGGAGGAGCATGAAGCGGTGTTCAAAAACATGAAGAGCCTGAAAAGGTGTGAAATATATGAAGAGCTTGAAAAGGTGTGAAAATTATGAGGAGCATGAAACGGTCTGAAAAATAGGAGGAGCATGAAGTGGAGCTGAAAAACATGAAGAGCCTGGAAAGGTGTGCAAAATATGAAGAGCTTCAAAAGGTGTAAAAAATGAGATGAGCATGAAATGGTCTGAAAAATAGGAGGAGCATGAAGCGGTGTTCAAAAACATGAAGAGCCTGAAAAGGTGTGAAATATATGAAGAGCTTGAAAAGGTGTAAAAATATGAGCAGCATGAAACCGTCTGCAAAATAGGAGGAGCATGAAATGGTGTTCAAAAACATGAAGAGCATGAAAAGATGTGAAAATTATGAAGAGCTTCAAAAGGTGTGAAATACATGAGGAGGATTAAACGGTCTGAAAAATAGGAGGAGCATGAAGTGGTGTTCAAAAACATGAAGACCATGAAAAGGTGTGAAAAATATGAAGAGCCTCAAAAGTGTGAAAAATATGATGAACATGATATGGTTTGAAAAATAGGATTAGCCTGAAGCGGTGTTCAAATACATGAAGAGCCTGAAAAGTTGTGAAAAATATGCAAAGCTTCAAAAGGTGTCAAAAAAGAGATGAGCATGAAACGGTCTGAAAAATAGGAGCAGCATGAATCGGTGCTGAAAAACATGAAGAGCCTGAAAAGGTGTGAGAAATATGAAGAGCTTCAAAAGGTGTCAAAAATATGAGGAGTATGAAACGATCTGCAAAAAATAAGGAGCAAGAAGTGGTGTTCAAAAAATGAAGAGCCTGAAAAGATGTCAAAAATATGAAGAGCTTCAAAAGGTGTCAAAAATACGAGGAGCATGAAACGGTTTGACAAATTGGAAGAGCATGAAACGGTGTTCAAAAACATGAAGAGACTGAAAAGTGGTGAAAAATATGAAGAGCTTCAAAACGTGTCAAATATATGAGGAGCATGAAACGGTCTGAAAAATAGGAGGAGCATGAAGCGGTGTTGAAAAACGTGAAGAGCCTGAAAACGTGTGAAAAATATTAAGAGCTTCAAAAGGTGTGAAAAATATGAAGACCTTCAAAGTGTCAAAAATCGATGAGCAGGAAATGGTCTAAAAAATAGGAGAGCATGAAATGGTGTTAAAAACATGAAGAGCCTGAAAAGGTGTGAAATATATGAAGAGCTTCAAAAGGTATCAAAAATATGAGGAGAATGAAACGGTCGGAAAAATAGGAGGGGCATGAAGCGGTGTTCAAAAACATGAAGATCCTGAAAAGGTGTGAAAAATACGAAGAGCTTCAAAAGGTGTGAAATACATGAGGAGCATGAAACCATCTGAAAAATAGGAGGAGCATGAAGCGATGTTCAAAAACATGAAGACCCTGAAAAGGTGTGAAAAATATGAAGAGCTTCAAAAGCTGTCAAGAATATGAGGAGCACGAAATGGTATGAAAAATAGGAGGAGCATGAAATGGTGTTGAAAAAATTGAAGAGCATGAAAAGGTGTGAGAAATATGAAGAGCTTCAAAATGTGTCAAAAATATGAGGAGCATGAAACGGTATGAAAAATAGGAGGAGCATGAAATGGTGTTGAAAAACATGAAGAGCCTGAAAAGGTGTGAGAAATATGAAGAGTTTCAAAAGGTGTGAAAAATATGAAGAGCTTCAAAAGGTGTCAAAAAGTAGATGAGCATGAAACGGTCTGAAAAATAGGAGGAGCATGAAGTGGTTTTGAAAAACATGAAGAGCCTGAAAAGGTGTGAAAAATATGAAGAGCTTCAAAAGTGTGAAAAAAATGAAGAGCTTCAAAAGGTGTCAAAATTATGCGCAGCATGAAACGGTCTGAAAAAAAGGAGGAGCATGAAGTGGTGTTCAAAAACATGAAGAGCCTGAAAAGGTGTGAAAAATATGAAGAGCCTCAAAAGGTGTCAAAAATATGAGGAGCATGAAACGGTCTGAAATATAAAGGAGCATGAAACGCTGATCAAATACATGAAGAGTCTGAAAAGGTGTGAAAAATATGAAGAGCTTCAAAATGTCTCAAAAATATGAGGAGTATGAAACGATCTGAAAAATAGAAGGAGCATGAAGCGGTGTTCAAAAACATGAAGAGACTGAAAAGTTGTGAAAAATATGAAGAGCTTCAAAAATATTAAAGATATGAAGAGCTTCAAATGGTGTGAAATATATGAAGAGCTTCAAAAGATGTCAAAAATTAGATGAGCATGAAACGGTCTGAAAAATAGGAGGAGCATGAAGTGGTGTTGAAAAACATGAAGAGCCTGTAAAGGTGTGAAATATATGAAGAGTTTGAAAAGGTGTGAAAAATATGGGGAGCTTAAAACGTGTCAAAAATATGAGGAGAATGAAACGGTCTGAAAAATAGGAGGAGCATGAAGCGGTGTTGAAAAACATGCACTGCCTGAAAAGCTGTGAAAAATATGAAGAGCTTCAAATGGTGTGAAAAATATGAAGAGCTTCAACAGGTGTCAAAAATATGAGGAGCATGAAACGTTCTGAAAAATAGGAGGGGCATGAAACGTTGTTCAAAAACATGAAGAGCTTGAAAAGGTGTGAAAAATATGAAGAGCTTCAAAACCTGTCAAAAGTATGAGGAGCATGAAATGGTCTGAAAAGTAGGAGGAGCATGAAGCAGTGTTGAAAAACATGAAGAGCCTGAAAAGTTGTGAAAAATACAAAGAGATTCAAAAGATGTCAAAAATAGGAGGAGCCTGAAACGGTGTTGAGAAACATGAAGAGCATGAAAAGGTGTGAAAAATATGAAGAGCTTCAAAAGGTGTCAAAAATATGAGGAGTATGAAAAGGTCAGAAAAATAGGAGGAGCATGAAGCGGTGTTGAAAAACATGAACAGCCTAAAAAGGTGTGAAAAATATGAAGAGCTTCAAAAGGTGTGAAAAATATGAGGTGCATAAAACGGTCTGAAAAATAGGAGAAGCATGAAGCGGTGTTGAAAAACATGAACAGCCTGAAAAGGTGTGCAAAATATGAAGAGCTTCAAAAGGTGTGAAAATTATGAAGAGCTTCAAGGGGTGAAAAATATGAGGAGCATGAAACAGTCGGAAAAATAGGAGAAGCATAAAGCGGTGTTGAAAAACATGAACAGCCTGAAAAGGTGTGAAAAATATGAAGAGCTTCAAAAGGTGTGAAAAATATGAGGTGCATAAAACGGTCTGAAAAATAGGAGGAGCATGATGCTTTGTTGAAAAACATGAAGAGCCTGAAAAGGTGGGAAATATATGAAGAGCTTCAAAAGGTGTCAAAAATATGAGGAGCATGAAACGGTCTGAAAAATAGGAGGAGCATGAAGTGGTGTTGAAAAACATGAAGAGCCAGAAAAGATGTGAAATATATGAAGAGCTTCAAAAGTTGTCAAAAATATGAGGAGCATGAAACGGTCTGAAAAATAGGAGGAGCATGAAACATTGTTCAAAAACATGAAGAGCCTGAAAAGGTGTGAAAAATATGAAGAGCTTCAAAAGGTTTAAAAAATATGAAGAACTTCAAAAGCTGTGAAATAGATGAGGAGCATGAAACGGTCTGAAAAATAGGAGGAGCATGAAGCGGTGTTCCAAAACATGAAGAGCCTGAAAAGGTGTGAAATATATGAAGAGCTTCAAAAGGTGTGAAATACATGAGGAGCATGAAACGGTCTGAAAAATAGGAGGAGCATGAAGTGGTGTTGAAAAACATGAAGAGCCTGAAAAGGTGTGAAAAATATGAAGAGCTTCTAAAGGTGTGAAAAATATGAGGAGCATGAAGCGGTCTGTAAAATAGGAGGAGCATGAAGCGGTGTTGAGAAACATGGAGAGCCTGAAAAGGTGTGAAAAATATGAAGAGCTTCAAAAGGTGTGAAATACATGAGGAGCGTGAAACGGTCTGAAAAATAGCAGGAGCATGAAGCGGTGTTGAGAAACATGGAGAGCCTGAAAAAGTGTGAAAAATATGAAGAGCTTCAAAAGGTGTGAAATACATGAGGAGCATGAAACGGTCTGAAAAATAGGAGGAGCATAAAACGGTGTTCAAAAACCTGAAGAGAATGAAAAGGTGTGAAAAATATCAAGAGCTTCAAAAGTTGTCAAAAAGATGAGGAGGATTAAACGGTCTGCAAAATAGGAGGAGCATGAAGCGGTCTTGAAAAACATGAAGAGCCTGAAAAGGTGTGAAGTACATGAAGAGCTTCAAAAGTTGTCAAAAATATGAGGAGCATGAAAATGTATGAAAAATAGGAGGAGCATGAACCGGTGTTGAAAAATATGAATAACTGAAAAGGTGTGAAAAATATGAAGAGCTTCAAAGATGTCAAAAATACGAGGAGCATGAAACGGTGTTCAAAAACATGGAAAGCAAGAAAAGGTGTGAAAAATATGAAGAGCTTCAAAAGGTGTCAAAAATATGAGGAGCATGAAACGGTCTGCAAAATAGGAGGAAAATGAAGCGGTGTTGAAAAACATGAAGAGCTTGAAAAGGTTTGAAAAATATGAAGAGCTCCAAAAGGTGTCAAAAATATGAGGAGCATGAAACGGTATGAAAAATAGGAGGAGCATGAACTGGTGTTGAAAAACATGAAGAGCCTGTAAAGGTGTGAAAAATATGAAGAGTTGGAAAATGTGTCAAAAATATGAGGAGCAGGAAACGGTCCGAAAAATAGGAGGAGCATGAAGTGGTGTTGAAAAACATGAAGAGCCTGAAAAGCTGTGAAAAATATGAAGAGCATCAAAACCTGTTAAAATATGAGGAGCATAAAATGGTGGTCAAAAACATGAAACACCTGAAAAGGTGTGCAATATATGAACAGCTTCAAAAGGTGTCAAAAATAGGAGGAGCATGAAGCGGTGTAGAAAAACATGAAGACCCTGAAAAGGTGTGAAAAATATGAAGACCTTCAAATCGTGTCAAAAATATGAGGAGCATGAAACGGTCTGAAAATTGGAGGAGCATGAAGCAGTGTTGAAAAACATGAAGACCCTGAAAAGGTGTGAAAAATATGAAGAGCTTCAAATCGTGTCAAAAATATGAGGAGCATGAAACGGTCTGAAAATTGGAGGAGCATGAAGCGGTGTTGAAAAACATGAAAAGCCTGAAAAGGTGTAAAAAATATGAAGAGGTTCAAAAGGTGTGAAAAATAGGAGGAACATGAAGCGGTGTTGAAAAACATGAAAAGCCTGAAAAGGTGTGAAAAATATGAAGAGCTTCAAAGGTGTCAAAAATATGAGGAGCATGAAACGGTCTGAAAAATAGGAGGAGAATGAAACGGTGTTCAAAAACATGAAGAGCCTTAAAAGGTGTGAAAAATATGAAGAGCTTCAATAGGTGTGAAAAATATGAGGAGCATGAAGCCGTGTTCAAAAATATGAAGAGCCTGAAAAGAGGTAAAAATATGAAGAGCTTCCAAAGGTGTCAAATATATGAGGAGCATGAAACGGTCTGAAAAATAGGAGGAGCATGAAGCCGTGTTCAAAAATATGAAGAGCCTGAAAAGAGGTAAAAATATGAAGAGCTTCCAAAGGTGTCAAATATATGAGGAGCATGAAACGGTCTGAAAAATAGGAAGAGCAAAAAGCGGTGCTGAAAAACATGAAGAGCATGAAAAGGTGTGAAAAATATGAAGAGCTAGAATGGTGTCAAATATATGAGGAGCATGAAACGGTCTGAAAATATGAGGAGCATGAAGCGGTGCTCTAAAACATGAGGAGCCTGAAAAAATGTGAAATATATGAAGAGCTTCAAAATGTGTGGAGAATATGAGGAGAATTAAAAGGTCTGAAAAATAGGAGGAGCATGAAGAGGTGTTGAATAATATGAAGAGCATGAAAAGGTGTGAAAAATATGAAGAGTTTTAAAAGGTGTCAAAAATATGAGGAGCATGAAACGGTGTGAAAAATAGGAGGAGCATGAATCATTGTTGAAAATCATGAAATGCCTGAAAAGGTGTGAAAAACATGAAGAGACTGAAAAGGTGTGAAATATATGAAGAGCTTCAAAAAGTGTGAAAAATATGAGGAGCATGAAACGTTCTGAAAAACAGGAGGAGCATGAAGCGGTGTTGAGAAACATGAAGAGCCTGAAAAGGTGTGAAAAATATAAAGAGCTTCAAAAGGTGTGAAATACATGAGGAGCATGAAATGGTCTGAAAAATAGGAGGAGCATGAAGCGGTGTTCAAAAACATGAAGAGCCTGAAAAGCTGTGAAAAATATGAAGAGCTTCAAAAGGTGTGAAAAATATGAAGAGCTTCAAAAGGTGTGAAAAATATGAAGAGCTTCAAAAGGTGTCAAAAATGAGATGAGCATCAAAAGGTCTGAAAAATAGGAAGAGCATGGAGTGGAGTTGAAAAACATGAAGAGCTTGAAAAAGTGTGAAATATATGAAGAGTTTCAAAAGGTGTGAAAAATATGGGGAGCTTAAAACGTATCAAAAATATGAGCAGCATGAAACGGTCTGAAAAATAGGAGGAGCATGAAACAGCATTCAAAACATGAAGAGCTTGAAAAGGTGTGAAAAATATGAAGAGCTTCAAAAGGTGTGAAATACATGAGGAACATGAAACGGTTTGAAAAATAGGAGGAGCTTGAAGCGGTGTTCAAAAACATGAAGACCCTGAAAAGGTGTGAAAAATATGAAGACCTTCAAATCGTGTCAAAAATATGAGGAGCATGAAACGGTCTGAAAATTGGAGGAGCATGAAGCGGTTTTGAAAAACATGAAGAGCCTGAAAAGGTGTGAAATATATGAAGAGCTTCAAAAGGTGTCAAAAATAGGAGGAGCATGAAACGGTCTGAAAAATAGGAGCAGCATGAAGCGGTGTAAAAAACATGAGGAGCCTGAAAACGTGTGAAAGATATGAAGACCTTCAAAAGGTGTCAAAAATATGAGGAGCATGAAACGGTCTGAAAAATAGGAGCAGCATGAAGCGGTGTAATAAACATGAAGAGCCTGAAAAGGTGTGAAAAATATGAAGAGCTTCAAAAGGTGTGAAAAAAATGAAGAGCTTCAAAACGTGTCAAAAATATGAGGAGCATGAAACGGTCTGATAAATAGAAGGAGCCAGAAGCGGTGTTGAAAAACATTAAGAGCCTGAAAACGTTTGAAAAATATGAAGAGCTTCAAAAGGTGTGGAAAATATGAAGAGCTTCAAAAGGTGTGGAAAATATGAAGAGCTTCAAAATGTGTCAAAAGCGAGATGAGTATGAAACGGTCTGAAAAATAGGAGGAACATGAAATGGTTTTGAAAAACATGAAGAGCCTGAAAATGTGTGAAATATATGAAGAGCTTCAAAATGTGTCAGAAATGAGAGAAGCATGAAACGGTCTGAAAAATAGGAGGAGCATGAAGCAGTCGTCAAAAACATGGAGAACCTGAAAAGTTTTGAAAAATATGAAGAGCTTCAAAAGGTGTGAAAAATATGAGGAACATGAAACGGTCTGAAAAATAGGAGGAGCATGAAACAGTCTGAAAAATAGGAGCAGCATGAAACAGTGTTGAAAGACATGAAGAGCTTCAAAAGTGTCAAAAATATGAGGAGCATGAAACGGTCTGAAAAATAAGAGGATCATGAAACGGTCTGAAAAATAGGAGCAGCAGGAAACGGTGTTGAAAGACATGAAGAGCTTCAAAAGGTGTCAAAAATATGAGGAGAATGAAACGGTTTGAAAAATAGGAGTAGCATGAAACGGTCTGAAAAATAGAGGCAGCATGGAATGGTGTGGAAAAACATGAAGAGCTTCAAAAGTTGTGAAAAAATGAGGAGGTTCAAAAGGTGTCAAAAATATGAGGAGCATGAAACGGTCTGAAAAATAGGAGGAGCATGAAAAGGTTTTCAAATATATGAAGAGCCTGAAAAGGTGTGAAAAATAGGAAGAGCTTCAAAAGGTGTGAAATACATGAGGAGCATGAAACGGTCTGAAAAATAGGAGGAGCATGAAGCTGTATTCAAAAACATGAGAGCTTGAAAAGGTGTGAAAAATATGAAGAGCTTTAAAAGGTGTGAAAAATACGAGGAGCATGAAACGGTCTGAAAAATAGGAGGAGCATGAAACGGTGTTCAAAAACATGAAGAGCCTGAAAAGGTGTGAAAAATATGAAGAGCTTCAAAAGGTGTGAAAAATATGAAGAGCATGAAACGGTCTGAAAAATAGGAGGAGCATGAAACGGTGTTGAAAAACATGAAGAGCCTGAAAACGTGTGAAAAATACGAAGAGCTTTAAAAGGTATGAAAGATATGAAGAGCGTCACAAGGTGTCAAAAATATGAGGAGCATGAAACGGTCTGAAAAATAGGAGGAGCATGAAGCGGTGTTGAAAAACATGCAAAGCCTGAAAAGGTGTGAAAAATATGATGAGCTTCAAAAGGTGTCAAATATATGAGGAGCATGAAACGGTCTGAAAATTAGGAGGAGCATGAAACGGTGATCAAAAACATGAAGAGTCTGAAAAGGTGTGAAAATTATGAAGAGCTTCAAAAGGTGTCAAAAATATGAGGAGCATGAAACGGTCTGAAAAATAGGAGGAGCATGAAACGGTGTTCAAAAACATGAAGAGCCTGAAAAAGTGTGAAAAATACGAAGAGCTTCAAAAGATGTGAAATATATGAGGAAAATGAAATGGCGTGAAAAATAGGAGGAGCATGAAGCTGTGTTCAAAACCATGAGAGCCTGAAAAAGTGTGAAATATATGAAGAGCTTCAAAAGGTGTGAAATACATGAGGAGCATGAAACAGTTTGAAAAATAGGAGGAACATGAAGCGGTGTTCAAAAACATGAAGAGCCTGAAAAGTTGTGAAAAATATGAAGAGCTTCAAATCGTGTCAAATATGTGAGGAGCATGAAACGGTCTGAAAAATAGGAGTCGCAAGAAGCGGTGTTCAAAAACATGAAGAGCCTGAAAACGTGTGAAAAATATAAAGAGCTTTAAAAGGTATGAAAGATATGAAGAGCGTCACAAGGTGTCAAAAATATGAGGAGCATGAAACGGTCTGAAAAATAGGAGGAGCATGAAGCGGTGTTGAAAAACATGCAAAGCCTGAAAAGGTGTGAAAAATATGATGAGCTTCAAAAGGTGTCAAAAATATGAGGAGCATGAAACGGTCTGAAAAATAGGAGTCGCAAGAAGCGGTGTTCAAAAACATGAAGAGCCTGAAAACGTGTGAAAAATATAAAGAGCTTCAAAAGCTGTGAAAAATATGAAGAGCTTCAAAAGGTGTCAAAAATATGAGGAGCATGAAACGATCTGAAAAATAGGAGTCGCAATAAGCGGTGTTCAAAAACATGAAGAGCCTGAAAACGTGTGAAAAATATGAAGAGCTTCAAAAGTTGTGAAAAATATGAAGAGCTTCAAACCGTGTCAAAAATGAGATGAGTATGAAACGGTCTGAACAATAGGAGGAGCAAGAAGCGTTTTTGAAAAACATGAAGAGACTGAAAAGGTGTGAAAAATATGAAAAGCTTCAAAAGATGTCAAAAATATGAGGAGCATGAAATGGTCTGAAATATAGCAGGGGCATGAAGCGGTGTTCAAAAACATGAAGAGCCTGAAAAGGTGAGAAAAATCTGAAGAGCTTCAAAAGGTGTCAAAAATATAAGGAGCATGAAACGGTCTGAAAAATAGGAGGAGCATGAAGCGGTGTTCAAAAACATGAAAAGCCTGAAAAGGTGTGAAAAATATGAAGAGCTTCAAAAGGTGTGAAATATATGAGGAGCATGAAACTCTCTGAAAAATAGGAGGAGCATGAAGTGTTGTTCAAAAACATGAAGACCTGAAAAGTTGTGAAAAATCTGAAAAGCTGCAAAAGGTGTCAAAAATGTGATGAGCATGAAACGGTCTGAAAAATAGGAGGACCATGAAGTGGTGTTCAAAAAATGAAGAGCCTGAAAAGGTGGAATTTATATGAAGAGTTTCAAAAGCTGTCAAAAATACGAGGAGCATGAAATGGTCTGAAAAATAGGAGGAGCATGAAGCGGTGTTGAAATACATGAAAAGCCTGAAAAGGTGTGAAAAATATGAAGAGCTTCAAAAGGTGTCAAAAATTAGAGGAGCAAGAAAAGTTCTGAAAAATAGGAGGAGCATGAAGTGGTGTTCAAAACATGAAGAGCCTGAAAAGGTGTGAAAAATATGAAGAGCTTCAAAATGTGTCAAAAATATGAGGAGCATGAAACGGTCTGCAAAACACGAGGAGCATGAAGTGGTTTTGAAAAACATGAAGAGCGTGAAAACGTGTGATAAATATGAAGAGCTTCAAAAGGTGTCAAAAATATGAGGAGCATGAAACGGTCTGAAAATTCGGAGGAGCAAGAAACGGTGTTCAAAAACATGAAGAGCCTGAAAAGGTGTGAAAAATATGAAGAGCTACAAAAGATGTGAAATATATGAGGAGCATGAAATGATCTGAAAAATAGGAGGAGCATGAAATGGTGTTAAAAAACATGAAGAGCCTGAAAAGGTTTGAAAATTATGAAGACCTTCAAAATGTGTCATAAAAAAGGAGGAGCATGAAATGGTGTTCAAAAACATGAAGAGCCTGAAAAGGTGTGAAAAATATTAAGATCTTCAAAAGGTGTCAAAAACATGAGGAGCATGAAACGATCTGAAAAATAGGAGGAACATGAAGCACGGTTGAAAAACATAAAGAGCCTGAAAAGGTGTGAAAAATACGAAGAGCTTCAAAAGTTGTCAAAAATATTAGGAGCATAAAACACTCTTAAAAATAGGAGGAGCATGAAGCGGTGTTGAAAAACATGAAGAGCCTGAAAAGTTGTGAAAAATATGAAGAGCATTAAAAGGTGTCAAAAATATGAGGAGCATGAAACGGTCTGAAAAAAAGGAGGAGTATGAAGCGGTGTTGAAAACATGAAAAGCCTGAAAATGTGTGAAAAATATGAAGAGCTTCCAAAGGTGTGAAAAATATGATTAGCTTTGAAATGTGTCAATAATGAGAGGAGCATGAAACGGTGTGAAAAATAGGAGGAGCTTGAAGCGGTGTGGAAAAAGATGAAGAGCCTGAAAATGTGTGAAATATATGAAGAGCTTCAAAAGGTGTCAAATATATGAGGAGCATGAAACGGTCTGAAAATTAGGAGGAGCATGAAACGGTGATCAAAAACATGAAGAGTCTGAAAAGGTGTGAAAAATATGAAGATCTTCAGAAGGTGTAAAAAATATGAGGAGCATGAAACGGTCTGAAATATAGGAGGAGCATGAAACGGTGTTGAAAAACATGAAGAGCCTGAAAAGGTGTGAAAAATATGAAGAGCGTAAAAAGGTGTGAAATACATGAGGAGCATTAAACGGTCTGAAAATAGTAGAAGCATGAAGTGGTGTTCAAAAACATGAAGAGCCTGAAAAGGTGTGAAAAATATGAAGAGCTTCAAAATGTGTTAAAAACATGACGAGCATGAAACGGTCTGAAAAATAGGTGGAGCATGAAACGGTGTTGAGAACATGAAGAGCCTGAAAAGGTGTGAAAAATATGAAGAGCTTCAAAAGATGTCAAAAATATGAGGAGCATGAAGCGGTCCGAAAAATAGGATGAGCATGAAGCGGTGTTGAAAACATTAAGAGCCTGAAAAGGTGGGAAATATATAAAGAGCTTGAAAAGGTGTCAAAAATATGAGGAGCATGAAACGGTGTGAAAAATAGGAGAAGCATGAAGTGATGTTGAGAAACCTGAAGAGACTGAAAAGGTGTGAAAAATATGAAGAGCTACAAAAGATGTGAAATATATGAGGAGCATGAAATGATCTGAAAAATAGGAGGAGCATGAAATGGTGTTAAAAAACATGAAGAGCCTGAAAAGGTTTGAAAATTATGAAGACCTTCAAAATGTGTCATAAAAAAGGAGGAGCATGAAATGGTGTTCAAAAACATGAAGAGCCTGAAAAGGTGTGAAAAATATTAAGATCTTCAAAAGGTGTCAAAAACATGAGGAGCATGAAACGATCTGAAAAATAGGAGGAACATGAAGCACGGTTGAAAAACATAAAGAGCCTGAAAAGGTGTGAAAAATACGAAGAGCTTCAAAAGTTGTCAAAAATATTAGGAGCATAAAACACTCTTAAAAATAGGAGGAGCATGAAGCGGTGTTGAAAAACATGAAGAGCCTGAAAAGTTGTGAAAAATATGAAGAGCATTAAAAGGTGTCAAAAATATGAGGAGCATGAAACGGTCTGAAAAAAAGGAGGAGTATGAAGCGGTGTTGAAAACATGAAAAGCCTGAAAATGTGTGAAAAATATGAAGAGCTTCCAAAGGTGTGAAAAATATGATTAGCTTTGAAATGTGTCAATAATGAGAGGAGCATGAAACGGTGTGAAAAATAGGAGGAGCTTGAAGCGGTGTGGAAAAAGATGAAGAGCCTGAAAATGTGTGAAATATATGAAGAGCTTCAAAAGGTGTCAAATATATGAGGAGCATGAAACGGTCTGAAAATTAGGAGGAGCATGAAACGGTGATCAAAAACATGAAGAGTCTGAAAAGGTGTGAAAAATATGAAGATCTTCAGAAGGTGTCAAAAATATGAGGAGCATGAAACGGTCTGAAATATAGGAGGAGCATGAAACGGTGTTGAAAAACATGAAGAGCCTGAAAAGGTGTGAAAAATATGAAGAGCGTAAAAAGGTGTGAAATACATGAGGAGCATTAAACGGTCTGAAAGTAGTAGAAGCATGAAGTGGTGTTCAAAAACATGAAGAGCCTGAAAAGGTGTGAAAAATATGAAAAGCGTCAAAAGGTGTCAAAAATATGAGGAGAATGAAACGATCTGAAAAATATGAGGAGCATGAAGCGGTGTTCAAAAATATGAGAAGCCTGAAAAGGTGTGAAAAATATGAAGAGCGTCAAAAGGTGTCAAAAATATGAGGAGGATGAAACGATCTGAAAAATATGAGGAGCATGAAGCGGTGTTCAAAAACATGACAAGCCTCAAAAGGTGTGAAAAATATGAGGAGCTTCAAAGCTGTCAGAAATATGTGGAGCATGAAACGGTCTGAAAAATAGGAGGAGCATGAAAAGGTTTTCAAATATATGAAGAGCCTGAAAAGGTGTGAAAAATAGGAAGAGCTTCAAAAGGTGTGAAATACATGAGGAGCATGAAACGGTCTGAAAAATAGGAGGAGCATGAAGCTGTATTCAAAAACATGAGAGCTTGAAAAGGTGTGAAAAATATGAAGAGCTTTAAAAGGTGTGAAAAATACGAGGAGCATGAAACGGTCTGAAAAATAGGAGGAGCATGAAACGGTGTTCAAAAACATGAAGAGCCTGAAAAGGTGTGAAAAATATGAAGAGCTTCAAAAGGTGTGAAAAATATGAAGAGCATGAAACGGTCTGAAAAATAGGAGGAGCATGAAACGGTGTTGAAAAACATGAAGAGCCTGAAAACGTGTGAAAAATACGAAGAGCTTTAAAAGGTATGAAAGATATGAAGAGCGTCACAAGGTGTCAAAAATATGAGGAGCATGAAACGGTCTGAAAAATAGGAGGAGCATGAAGCGGTGTTGAAAAACATGCAAAGCCTGAAAAGGTGTGAAAAATATGATGAGCTTCAAAAGGTGTCAAATATATGAGGAGCATGAAACGGTCTGAAAATTAGGAGGAGCATGAAACGGTGATCAAAAACATGAAGAGTCTGAAAAGGTGTGAAAATTATGAAGAGCTTCAAAAGGTGTCAAAAATATGAGGAGCATGAAACGGTCTGAAAAATAGGAGGAGCATGAAACGGTGTTCAAAAACATGAAGAGCCTGAAAAAGTGTGAAAAATACGAAGAGCTTCAAAAGATGTGAAATATATGAGGAAAATGAAATGGCGTGAAAAATAGGACGAGCATGAAGCTGTGTTCAAAACCATGAAGCCTGAAAAAGTGTGAAATATATGAAGAGCTTCAAAAGGTGTGAAATACATGAGGAGCATGAAACAGTTTGAAAAATAGGAGGAACATGAAGCGGTGTTCAAAAATATGAAGAGCCTGAAAAGTTGTGAAAAATATGAAGAGCTTCAAATCGTGTCAAAAATGTGAGGAGCATGAAACGGTCTGAAAAATAGGAGGAGCATGAAACGGTGTTCAAAAACATGAAGAGCCTGAAAAGGTGTGAAAAATATGAAGAGCTTCAAAAGGTGTGAAAAATATGAAGAGCATGAAACGGTCTGAAAAATAGGAGGAGCATGAAACGGTGTTGAAAAACATGAGGAGACTGAAAACGTGTGAAAAATACGAAGAGCTTTAAAAGGTATGAAAGATATGAAGAGCGTCACAAGGTGTCAAAAATATGAGGAGCATGAAACGGTCTGAAAAATAGGAGGAGCATGAAGCGGTGTTGAAAAACATGCAAAGCCTGAAAAGGTGTGAAAAATATGATGAGCTTCAAAAGGTGTCAAAAATATGAGGAGCATGAAACGGTCTGAAAAATAGGAGTCGCAAGAAGCGGTGTTCAAAAACATGAAGAGCCTGAAAACGTGTGAAAAATATAAAGAGCTTCAAAAGCTGTGAAAAATATGAAGAGCTTCAAAAGGTGTCAAAAATATGAGGAGCATGAAACGATCTGAAAAATAGGAGTCGCAATAAGCGGTGTTCAAAAACATGAAGAGCCTGAAAACGTGTGAAAAATATGAAGAGCTTCAAAAGTTGTGAAAAATATGAAGAGCTTCAAACCGTGTCAAAAATGAGATGAGTATGAAACGGTCTGAACAATAGGAGGAGCAAGAAGCGTTTTTGAAAAACATGAAGAGACTGAAAAGGTGTGAAAAATATGAAAAGCTTCAAAAGATGTCAAAAATATGAGGAGCATGAAATGGTCTGAAATATAGCAGGGGCATGAAGCGGTGTTCAAAAACATGAAGAGCCTGAAAAAGTGAGAAAAATCTGAAGAGCTTCAAAAGGTGTCAAAAATATAAGGAGCATGAAACGGTCTGAAAAATAGGAGGAGCATGAAGCGGTGTTCAAAAACATGAAAAGCCTGAAAAGGTGTGAAAAATATGAAGAGCTTCAAAAGGTGTGAAATATATGAGGAGCATGAAACTCTCTGAAAAATAGGAGGAGCATGAAGTGTTGTTCAAAAACATGAAGACCTGAAAAGTTGTGAAAAATCTGAAAAGCTGCAAAAGGTGTCAAAAATGTGATGAGCATGAAACGGTCTGAAAAATAGGAGGACCATGAAGTGGTGTTCAAAAAATGAAGAGCCTGAAAAGGTGGAATTTATATGAAGAGTTTCAAAAGCTGTCAAAAATACGAGGAGCATGAAATGGTCTGAAAAATAGGAGGAGCATGAAGCGGTGTTGAAATACATGAAAAGCCTGAAAAGGTGTGAAAAATATGAAGAGCTTCAAAAGGTGTCAAAAATTAGAGGAGCAAGAAAAGTTCTGAAAAATAGGAGGAGCATGAAGTGGTGTTCAAAACATGAAGAGCCTGAAAAGGTGTGAAAAATATGAAGAGCTTCAAAATGTGTCAAAAATATGAGGAGCATGAAACGGTCTGCAAAACACGAGGAGCATGAAGTGGTTTTGAAAAACATGAAGAGCGTGAAAACGTGTGATAAATATGAAGAGCTTCAAAAGGTGTCAAAAATATGAGGAGCATGAAACGGTCTGAAAATTCGGAGGAGCAAGAAACGGTGTTCAAAAACATGAAGAGCCTGAAAAGGTGTGAAAAATATGAAGAGCTACAAAAGATGTGAAATATATGAGGAGCATGAAATGATCTGAAAAATAGGAGGAGCATGAAATGGTGTTAAAAAACATGAAGAGCCTGAAAAGGTTTGAAAATTATGAAGACCTTCAAAATGTGTCATAAAAAAGGAGGAGCATGAAATGGTGTTCAAAAACATGAAGAGCCTGAAAAGGTGTGAAAAATATTAAGATCTTCAAAAGGTGTCAAAAACATGAGGAGCATGAAACGATCTGAAAAATAAGAGGAACATGAAGCACGGTTGAAAAACATAAAGAGCCTGAAAAGGTGTGAAAAATACGAAGAGCTTCAAAAGTTGTCAAAAATATTAGGAGCATAAAACACTCTTAAAAATAGGAGGAGCATGAAGCGGTGTTGAAAAACATGAAGAGCCTGAAAAGTTGTGAAAAATATGAAGAGCATTAAAAGGTGTCAAAAATATGAGGAGCATGAAACGGTCTGAAAAAAAGGAGGAGTATGAAGCGGTGTTGAAAACATGAAAAGCCTGAAAATGTGTGAAAAATATGAAGAGCTTCCAAAGGTGTGAAAAATATGATTAGCTTCGAAATGTGTCAATAATGAGAGGAGCATGAAACGGTGTGAAAAATAGGAGGAGCTTGAAGCGGTGTGGAAAAAGATGAAGAGCCTGAAAATGTGTGAAATATATGAAGAGCTTCAAAAGGTGTCAAATATATGAGGAGCATGAAACGGTCTGAAAATTAGGAGGAGCATGAAACGGTGATCAAAAACATGAAGAGTCTGAAAAGGTGTGAAAAATATGAAGATCTTCAGAAGGTGTCAAAAATATGAGGAGCATGAAACGGTCTGAAATATAGGAGGAGCATGAAACGGTGTTGAAAAACATGAAGAGCCTGAAAAGGTGTGAAAAATATGAAGAGCGTAAAAAGGTGTGAAATACATGAGGAGCATTAAACGGTCTGAAAATAGTAGAAGCATGAAGTGGTGTTCAAAAACATGAAGAGCCTGAAAAGGTGTGAAAAATATGAAGAGCGTCAAAAGGTGTCAAAAATATGAGGAGAATGAAACGATCTGAAAAATATGAGGAGCATGAAGCGGTGTTCAAAAACATGAGAAGCCTGAAAAGGTGTGAAAAATATGAAGAGCGTCAAAAGGTGTCAAAAATATGAGGAGGATGAAACGATCTGAAAAATATGAGGAGCATGAAGCGGTGTTCAAAAACATGACGAGCCTCAAAAGGTGTGAAAAATATGAGGAGCTTCAAAGCTGTCAGAAATATGTGGAGCATGAAACGGTCTGAAAAATAGGAGGAGCATGAAAAGGTTTTCAAATATATGAAGAGCCTGAAAAGGTGTGAAAAATATGAAGAGCGTAAAAAGGTGTGAAATACATGAGGAGCATTAAACGGTCTGAAAGTAGTAGAAGCATGAAGTGGTGTTCAAAAACATGAAGAGCCTGAAAAGGTGTGAAAAATATGAAAAGCGTCAAAAGGTGTCAAAAATATGAGGAGAATGAAACGATCTGAAAAATATGAGGAGCATGAAGCGGTGTTCAAAAATATGAGAAGCCTGAAAAGGTGTGAAAAATATGAAGAGCGTCAAAAGGTGTCAAAAATATGAGGAGGATGAAACGATCTGAAAAATATGAGGAGCATGAAGCGGTGTTCAAAAACATGACAAGCCTCAAAAGGTGTGAAAAATATGAGGAGCTTCAAAGCTGTCAGAAATATGTGGAGCATGAAACGGTCTGAAAAATAGGAGGAGCATGAAAAGGTTTTCAAATATATGAAGAGCCTGAAAAGGTGTGAAAAATAGGAAGAGCTTCAAAAGGTGTGAAATACATGAGGAGCATGAAACGGTCTGAAAAATAGGAGGAGCATGAAGCTGTATTCAAAAACATGAGAGCTTGAAAAGGTGTGAAAAATATGAAGAGCTTTAAAAGGTGTGAAAAATACGAGGAGCATGAAACGGTCTGAAAAATAGGAGGAGCATGAAACGGTGTTCAAAAACATGAAGAGCCTGAAAAGGTGTGAAAAATATGAAGAGCTTCAAAAGGTGTGAAAAATATGAAGAGCATGAAACGGTCTGAAAAATAGGAGGAGCATGAAACGGTGTTGAAAAACATGAAGAGCCTGAAAACGTGTGAAAAATACGAAGAGCTTTAAAAGGTATGAAAGATATGAAGAGCGTCACAAGGTGTCAAAAATATGAGGAGCTTGAAACGGTCTGAAAAATAGGAGGAGCATGAAGCGGTGTTGAAAAACATGCAAAGCCTGAAAAGGTGTGAAAAATATGATGAGCTTCAAAAGGTGTCAAATATATGAGGAGCATGAAACGGTCTGAAAATTAGGAGGAGCATGAAACGGTGATCAAAAACATGAAGAGTCTGAAAAGGTGTGAAAATTATGAAGAGCTTCAAAAGGTGTCAAAAATATGAGGAGCATGAAACGGTCTGAAAAATAGGAGGAGCATGAAACGGTGTTCAAAAACATGAAGAGCCTGAAAAAGTGTGAAAAATACGAAGAGCTTCAAAAGATGTGAAATATATGAGGAAAATGAAATGGCGTGAAAAATAGGACGAGCATGAAGCTGTGTTCAAAACCATGAAGCCTGAAAAAGTGTGAAATATATGAAGAGCTTCAAAAGGTGTGAAATACATGAGGAGCATGAAACAGTTTGAAAAATAGGAGGAACATGAAGCGGTGTTCAAAAATATGAAGAGCCTGAAAAGTTGTGAAAAATATGAAGAGCTTCAAATCGTGTCAAAAATGTGAGGAGCATGAAACGGTCTGAAAAATAGGAGGAGCATGAAACGGTGTTCAAAAACATGAAGACCCTGAAAAGGTGTGAAAAATATGAAGAGCTTCAAAAGGTGTGAAAAATATGAAGAGCATGAAACGGTCTGAAAAATAGGAGGAGCATGAAACGGTGTTGAAAAACATGAGGAGACTGAAAACGTGTGAAAAATACGAAGAGCTTTAAAAGGTATGAAAGATATGAAGAGCGTCACAAGGTGTCAAAAATATGAGGAGCATGAAACGGTCTGAAAAATAGGAGGAGCATGAAGCGGTGTTGAAAAACATGCAAAGCCTGAAAAGGTGTGAAAAATATGATGAGCTTCAAAAGGTGTCAAAAATATGAGGAGCATGAAACGGTCTGAAAAATAGGAGTCGCAAGAAGCGGTGTTCAAAAACATGAAGAGCCTGAAAACGTGTGAAAAATATAAAGAGCTTCAAAAGCTGTGAAAAATATGAAGAGCTTCAAAAGGTGTCAAAAATATGAGGAGCATGAAACGATCTGAAAAATAGGAGTCGCAATAAGCGGTGTTCAAAAACATGAAGAGCCTGAAAACGTGTGAAAAATATGAAGAGCTTCAAAAGTTGTGAAAAATATGAAGAGCTTCAAACCGTGTCAAAAATGAGATGAGTATGAAACGGTCTGAACAATAGGAGGAGCAAGAAGCGTTTTTGAAAAACATGAAGAGACTGAAAAGGTGTGAAAAATATGAAAAGCTTCAAAAGATGTCAAAAATATGAGGAGCATGAAATGGTCTGAAATATAGCAGGGGCATGAAGCGGTGTTCAAAAACATGAAGAGCCTGAAAAAGTGAGAAAAATCTGAAGAGCTTCAAAAGGTGTCAAAAATATAAGGAGCATGAAACGGTCTGAAAAATAGGAGGAGCATGAAGCGGTGTTCAAAAACATGAAAAGCCTGAAAAGGTGTGAAAAATATGAAGAGCTTCAAAAGGTGTGAAATATATGAGGAGCATGAAACTCTCTGAAAAATAGGAGGAGCATGAAGTGTTGTTCAAAAACATGAAGACCTGAAAAGTTGTGAAAAATCTGAAAAGCTGCAAAAGGTGTCAAAAATGTGATGAGCATGAAACGGTCTGAAAAATAGGAGGACCATGAAGTGGTGTTCAAAAAATGAAGAGCCTGAAAAGGTGGAATTTATATGAAGAGTTTCAAAAGCTGTCAAAAATACGAGGAGCATGAAATGGTCTGAAAAATAGGAGGAGCATGAAGCGGTGTTGAAATACATGAAAAGCCTGAAAAGGTGTGAAAAATATGAAGAGCTTCAAAAGGTGTCAAAAATTAGAGGAGCAAGAAAAGTTCTGAAAAATAGGAGGAGCATGAAGTGGTGTTCAAAACATGAAGAGCCTGAAAAGGTGTGAAAAATATGAAGAGCTTCAAAATGTGTCAAAAATATGAGGAGCATGAAACGGTCTGCAAAACACGAGGAGCATGAAGTGGTTTTGAAAAACATGAAGAGCGTGAAAACGTGTGATAAATATGAAGAGCTTCAAAAGGTGTCAAAAATATGAGGAGCATGAAACGGTCTGAAAATTCGGAGGAGCAAGAAACGGTGTTCAAAAACATGAAGAGCCTGAAAAGGTGTGAAAAATATGAAGAGCTACAAAAGATGTGAAATATATGAGGAGCATGAAATGATCTGAAAAATAGGAGGAGCATGAAATGGTGTTAAAAAACATGAAGAGCCTGAAAAGGTTTGAAAATTATGAAGACCTTCAAAATGTGTCATAAAAAAGGAGGAGCATGAAATGGTGTTCAAAAACATGAAGAGCCTGAAAAGGTGTGAAAAATATTAAGATCTTCAAAAGGTGTCAAAAACATGAGGAGCATGAAACGATCTGAAAAATAAGAGGAACATGAAGCACGGTTGAAAAACATAAAGAGCCTGAAAAGGTGTGAAAAATACGAAGAGCTTCAAAAGTTGTCAAAAATATTAGGAGCATAAAACACTCTTAAAAATAGGAGGAGCATGAAGCGGTGTTGAAAAACATGAAGAGCCTGAAAAGTTGTGAAAAATATGAAGAGCATTAAAAGGTGTCAAAAATATGAGGAGCATGAAACGGTCTGAAAAAAAGGAGAAGTATGAAGCGGTGTTGAAAACATGAAAAGCCTGAAAATGTGTGAAAAATATGAAGAGCTTCCAAAGGTGTGAAAAATATGATTAGCTTCGAAATGTGTCAATAATGAGAGGAGCATGAAACGGTGTGAAAAATAGGAGGAGCTTGAAGCGGTGTGGAAAAAGATGAAGAGCCTGAAAATGTGTGAAATATATGAAGAGCTTCAAAAGGTGTCAAATATATGAGGAGCATGAAACGGTCTGAAAATTAGGAGGAGCATGAAACGGTGATCAAAAACATGAAGAGTCTGAAAAGGTGTGAAAAATATGAAGATCTTCAGAAGGTGTCAAAAATATGAGGAGCATGAAACGGTCTGAAATATAGGAGGAGCATGAAACGGTGTTGAAAAACATGAAGAGCCTGAAAAGGTGTGAAAAATATGAAGAGCGTAAAAAGGTGTGAAATACATGAGGAGCATTAAACGGTCTGAAAATAGTAGAAGCATGAAGTGGTGTTCAAAAACATGAAGAGCCTGAAAAGGTGTGAAAAATATGAAGAGCGTCAAAAGGTGTCAAAAATATGAGGAGAATGAAACGATCTGAAAAATATGAGGAGCATGAAGCGGTGTTCAAAAACATGAGAAGCCTGAAAAGGTGTGAAAAATATGAAGAGCGTCAAAAGGTGTCAAAAATATGAGGAGGATGAAACGATCTGAAAAATATGAGGAGCATGAAGCGGTGTTCAAAAACATGACGAGCCTCAAAAGGTGTGAAAAATATGAGGAGCTTCAAAGCTGTCAGAAATATGTGGAGCATGAAACGGTCTGAAAAATAGGAGGAGCATGAAAAGGTTTTCAAATATATGAAGAGCCTGAAAAGGTGTGAAAAATAGGAAGAGCTTCAAAAGGTGTGAAATACATGAGGAGCATGAAACGGTCTGAAAAATAGGAGGAGCATGAAGCTGTATTCAAAAACATGAGAGCTTGAAAAGGTGTGAAAAATATGAAGAGCTTTAAAAGGTGTGAAAAATACGAGGAGCATGAAACGGTCTGAAAAATAGGAGGAGCATGAAACGGTGTTCAAAAACATGAAGAGCCTGAAAAGGTGTGAAAAATATGAAGAGCTTCAAAAGGTGTGAAAAATATGAAGAGCATGAAACGGTCTGAAAAATAGGAGGAGCATGAAACGGTGTTGAAAAACATGAAGAGCCTGAAAACGTGTGAAAAATACGAAGAGCTTTAAAAGGTATGAAAGATATGAAGAGCGTCACAAGGTGTCAAAAATATGAGGAGCATGAAACGGTCTGAAAAATAGGAGGAGCATGAAGCGGTGTTGAAAAACATGCAAAGCCTGAAAAGGTGTGAAAAATATGATGAGCTTCAAAAGGTGTCAAATATATGAGGAGCATGAAACGGTCTGAAAATTAGGAGGAGCATGAAACGGTGATCAAAAACATGAAGAGTCTGAAAAGGTGTGAAAATTATGAAGAGCTTCAAAAGGTGTCAAAAATATGAGGAGCATGAAACGGTCTGAAAAATAGGAGGAGCATGAAGCTGTGTTCAAAAACATGAAGAGCCTGAAAAAGTGTGAAAAATACGAAGAGCTTCAAAAGATGTGAAATATATGAGGAAAATGAAATGGCGTGAAAAATAGGACGAGCATGAAGCTGTGTTCAAAACCATGAAGCCTGAAAAAGTGTGAAATATATGAAGAGCTTCAAAAGGTGTGAAATACATGAGGAGCATGAAACAGTTTGAAAAATAGGAGGAACATGAAGCGGTGTTCAAAAACATGAAGAGCCTGAAAAGTTGTGAAAAATATGAAGAGCTTCAAATCGTGTCAAAAATGTGAGGAGCATGAAACGGTCTGAAAAATAGGAGGAGCATGAAACGGTGTTCAAAAACATGAAGAGCCTGAAAAGGTGTGAAAAATATGAAGAGCTTCAAAAGGTGTGAAAAATATGAAGAGCATGAAACGGTCTGAAAAATAGGAGGAGCATGAAACGGTGTTGAAAAACATGAGGAGACTGAAAACGTGTGAAAAATACGAAGAGCTTTAAAAGGTATGAAAGATATGAAGAGCGTCACAAGGTGTCAAAAATATGAGGAGCATGAAACGGTCTGAAAAATAGGAGGAGCATGAAGCGGTGTTGAAAAACATGCAAAGCCTGAAAAGGTGTGAAAAATATGATGAGCTTCAAAAGGTGTCAAAAATATGAGGAGCATGAAACGGTCTGAAAAATAGGAGTCGCAAGAAGCGGTGTTCAAAAACATGAAGAGCCTGAAAACGTGTGAAAAATATAAAGAGCTTCAAAAGCTGTGAAAAATATGAAGAGCTTCAAAAGGTGTCAAAAATATGAGGAGCATGAAACGATCTGAAAAATAGGAGTCGCAATAAGCGGTGTTCAAAAACATGAAGAGCCTGAAAACGTGTGAAAAATATGAAGAGCTTCAAAAGTTGTGAAAAATATGAAGAGCTTCAAACCGTGTCAAAAATGAGATGAGTATGAAACGGTCTGAACAATAGGAGGAGCAAGAAGCGTTTTTGAAAAACATGAAGAGACTGAAAAGGTGTGAAAAATATGAAAAGCTTCAAAAGATGTCAAAAATATGAGGAGCATGAAATGGTCTGAAATATAGCAGGGGCATGAAGCGGTGTTCAAAAACATGAAGAGCCTGAAAAAGTGAGAAAAATCTGAAGAGCTTCAAAAGGTGTCAAAAATATAAGGAGCATGAAACGGTCTGAAAAATAGGAGGAGCATGAAGCGGTGTTCAAAAACATGAAAAGCCTGAAAAGGTGTGAAAAATATGAAGAGCTTCAAAAGGTGTGAAATATATGAGGAGCATGAAACTCTCTGAAAAATAGGAGGAGCATGAAGTGTTGTTCAAAAACATGAAGACCTGAAAAGTTGTGAAAAATCTGAAAAGCTGCAAAAGGTGTCAAAAATGTGATGAGCATGAAACGGTCTGAAAAATAGGAGGACCATGAAGTGGTGTTCAAAAAATGAAGAGCCTGAAAAGGTGGAATTTATATGAAGAGTTTCAAAAGCTGTCAAAAATACGAGGAGCATGAAATGGTCTGAAAAATAGGAGGAGCATGAAGCGGTGTTGAAATACATGAAAAGCCTGAAAAGGTGTGAAAAATATGAAGAGCTTCAAAAGGTGTCAAAAATTAGAGGAGCAAGAAAAGTTCTGAAAAATAGGAGGAGCATGAAGTGGTGTTCAAAACATGAAGAGCCTGAAAAGGTGTGAAAAATATGAAGAGCTTCAAAATGTGTCAAAAATATGAGGAGCATGAAACGGTCTGCAAAACACGAGGAGCATGAAGTGGTTTTGAAAAACATGAAGAGCGTGAAAACGTGTGATAAATATGAAGAGCTTCAAAAGGTGTCAAAAATATGAGGAGCATGAAACGGTCTGAAAATTCGGAGGAGCAAGAAACGGTGTTCAAAAACATGAAGAGCCTGAAAAGGTGTGAAAAATATGAAGAGCTACAAAAGATGTGAAATATATGAGGAGCATGAAATGATCTGAAAAATAGGAGGAGCATGAAATGGTGTTAAAAAACATGAAGAGCCTGAAAAGGTTTGAAAATTATGAAGACCTTCAAAATGTGTCATAAAAAAGGAGGAGCATGAAATGGTGTTCAAAAACATGAAGAGCCTGAAAAGGTGTGAAAAATATTAAGATCTTCAAAAGGTGTCAAAAACATGAGGAGCATGAAACGATCTGAAAAATAGGAGGAACATGAAGCACGGTTGAAAAACATAAAGAGCCTGAAAAGGTGTGAAAAATACGAAGAGCTTCAAAAGTTGTCAAAAATATTAGGAGCATAAAACACTCTTAAAAATAGGAGGAGCATGAAGCGGTGTTGAAAAACATGAAGAGCCTGAAAAGTTGTGAAAAATATGAAGAGCATTAAAAGGTGTCAAAAATATGAGGAGCATGAAACGGTCTGAAAAAAAGGAGGAGTATGAAGCGGTGTTGAAAACATGAAAAGCCTGAAAATGTGTGAAAAATATGAAGAGCTTCCAAAGGTGTGAAAAATATGATTAGCTTCAAAATGTGTCAATAATGAGAGGAGCATGAAACGGTGTGAAAAATAGGAGGAGCTTGAAGCGGTGTGGAAAAAGATGAAGAGCCTGAAAATGTGTGAAATATATGAAGAGCTTCAAAAGGTGTCAAATATATGAGGAGCATGAAACGGTCTGAAAATTAGGAGGAGCATGAAACGGTGATCAAAAACATGAAGAGTCTGAAAAGGTGTGAAAAATATGAAGATCTTCAGAAGGTGTAAAAAATATGAGGAGCATGAAACGGTCTGAAATATAGGAGGAGCATGAAACGGTGTTGAAAAACATGAAGAGCCTGAAAAGGTGTGAAAAATATGAAGAGCGTAAAAAGGTGTGAAATACATGAGGAGCATTAAACGGTCTGAAAATAGTAGAAGCATGAAGTGGTGTTCAAAAACATGAAGAGCCTGAAAAGGTGTGAAAAATATGAAGAGCGTCAAAAGGTGTCAAAAATATGAGGAGAATGAAACGATCTGAAAAATATGAGGAGCATGAAGCAGTGTTCAAAAACATGAGAAGCCTGAAAAGGTGTGAAAAATATGAAGAGCGTCAAAAGGTGTCAAAAATATGAGGAGGATGAAACGATCTGAAAAATATGAGGAGCATGAAGCGGTGTTCAAAAACATGACGAGCCTCAAAAGGTGTGAAAAATATGAGGAGCATCAAAGCTGTCAGAAATATGTGGAGCATGAAACGGTCTGAAAAATAGGAGGAGCATGAAAAGGTTTTCAAATATATGAAGAGCCTGAAAAGGTGTGAAAAATAGGAAGAGCTTCAAAAGGTGTGAAATACATGAGGAGCATGAAACGGTCTGAAAAATAGGAGGAGCATGAAGCTGTATTCAAAAACATGAGAGCTTGAAAAGGTGTGAAAAATATGAAGAGCTTTAAAAGGTGTGAAAAATACGAGGAGCATGAAACGGTCTGAAAAATAGGAGGAGCATGAAACGGTGTTCAAAAACATGAAGAGCCTGAAAAGGTGTGAAAAATATGAAGAGCTTCAAAAGGTGTGAAAAATATGAAGAGCATGAAACGGTCTGAAAAATAGGAGGAGCATGAAACGGTGTTGAAAAACATGAAGAGCCTGAAAACGTGTGAAAAATACGAAGAGCTTTAAAAGGTATGAAAGATATGAAGAGCGTCACAAGGTGTCAAAAATATGAGGAGCTTGAAACGGTCTGAAAAATAGGAGGAGCATGAAGCGGTGTTGAAAAACATGCAAAGCCTGAAAAGGTGTGAAAAATATGATGAGCTTCAAAAGGTGTCAAATATATGAGGAGCATGAAACGGTCTGAAAATTAGGAGGAGCATGAAACGGTGATCAAAAACATGAAGAGTCTGAAAAGGTGTGAAAATTATGAAGAGCTTCAAAAGGTGTCAAAAATATGAGGAGCATGAAACGGTCTGAAAAATAGGAGGAGCATGAAACGGTGTTCAAAAACATGAAGAGCCTGAAAAAGAGTGAAAAATACGAAGAGCTTCAAAAGATGTGAAATATATGAGGAAAATGAAATGGCGTGAAAAATAGGAGGAGCATGAAGCTGTGTTCAAAACCATGAAGCCTGAAAAAGTGTGAAATATATGAAGAGCTTCAAAAGGTGTGAAATACATGAGGAGCATGAAACAGTTTGAAAAATAGGAGGAACATGAAGCGGTGTTCAAAAACATGAAGAGCCTGAAAAGTTGTGAAAAATATGAAGAGCTTCAAATCGTGTCAAAAATGTGAGGAGCATGAAACGGTCTGAAAAATAGGAGGAGCATGAAACGGTGTTCAAAAACATGAAGAGCCTGAAAAGGTGTGAAAAATATGAAGAGCTTCAAAAGGTGTGAAAAATATGAAGAGCATGAAACGGTCTGAAAAATAGGAGGAGCATGAAACGGTGTTGAAAAACATGAGGAGACTGAAAACGTGTGAAAAATACGAAGAGCTTTAAAAGGTATGAAAGATATGAAGAGCGTCACAAGGTGTCAAAAATATGAGGAGCATGAAACGGTCTGAAAAATAGGAGGAGCATGAAGCGGTGTTGAAAAACATGCAAAGCCTGAAAAGGTGTGAAAAATATGATGAGCTTCAAAAGGTGTCAAAAATATGAGGAGCATGAAACGGTCTGAAAAATAGGAGTCGCAAGAAGCGGTGTTCAAAAACATGAAGAGCCTGAAAACGTGTGAAAAATATAAAGAGCTTCAAAAGCTGTGAAAAATATGAAGAGCTTCAAAAGATGTCAAAAATATGAGGAGCATGAAACGATCTGAAAAATAGGAGTCGCAATAAGCGGTGTTCAAAAACATGAAGAGCCTGAAAACGTGTGAAAAATATGAAGAGCTTCAAAAGTTGTGAAAAATATGAAGAGCTTCAAACCGTGTCAAAAATGAGATGAGTATGAAACGGTCTGAATAATAGGAGGAGCAAGAAGCGTTTTTGAAAAACATGAAGAGACTGAAAAGGTGTGAAAAATATGAAAAGCTTCAAAAGATGTCAAAAATATGAGGAGCATGAAATGGTCTGAAATATAGCAGGGGCATGAAGCGGTGTTCAAAAACATGAAGAGCCTGAAAAGGTGAGAAAAATCTGAAGAGCTTCAAAAGGTGTCAAAAATATAAGGAGCATGAAACGGTCTGAAAAATAGGAGGAGCATGAAGCGGTGTTCAAAAACATGAAAAGCCTGAAAAGGTGTGAAAAATATGAAGAGCTTCAAAAGGTGTGAAATATATGAGGAGCATGAAACTCTCTGAAAAATAGGAGGAGCATGAAGTGTTGTTCAAAAACATGAAGAGCCTGAAAAGTTGTGAAAAATCTGAAAAGCTGCAAAAGGTGTCAAAAATGTGATGAGCATGAAACGGTCTGAAAAATAGGAGGACCATGAAGTGGTGTTCAAAAAATGAAGAGCCTGAAAAGGTGGAATTTATATGAAGAGTTTCAAAAGCTGTCAAAAATACGAGGAGCATGAAATGGTCTGAAAAATAGGAGGAGCATGAAGCGGTGTTGAAATACATGAAAAGCCTGAAAAGGTGTGAAAAATATGAAGAGCTTCAAAAGGTGTCAAAAATTAGAGGAGCAAGAAAAGTTCTGAAAAATAGGAGGAGCATGAAGTGGTGTTCAAAACATGAAGAGCCTGAAAAGGTGTGAAAAATATGAAGAGCTTCAAAATGTGTCAAAAATATGAGGAGCATGAAACGGTCTGCAAAACACGAGGAGCATGAAGTGGTTTTGAAAAACATGAAGAGCGTGAAAACGTGTGATAAATATGAAGAGCTTCAAAAGGTGTCAAAAATATGAGGAGCATGAAACGGTCTGAAAATTCGGAGGAGCAAGAAACGGTGTTCAAAAACATGAAGAGCCTGAAAAGGTGTGAAAAATATGAAGAGCCTAAAAACGTGTCAAAATTATGAGGAGAATGAAACGGTCTGAAAAAATGAGGAGCATGAAGTGGTGTTGAAAAAAATGAAAAGCCTGAAAACATGTGAAAAATATGAAGAGCTTCAAAAATGTGAAAAATATGAAGAGCTTCAAAATGTGTCAAAATATGAGGAGCATGAAACGGCCTGAAAAATAGGAGGAGCATGAAACGGTCTGAAAAATAGGAGGAGCCAGAATCGGTGTTGAAAACATGAAGAGCATGAAAAGGTGTGAAAAATATGAAGAGCTTCAAAAGGTATCAAAAATATGAGGAGCATGAAACGTTCTGAAAAATAGGAGGAGCATAAAGCGGTTTTGAAAAACATGAAGAGCCTGAAAACGTGTGACATATATGAAGAGCTTCAAAACTTGTCAAATATGAGGAGCATGAAACGGTCTGAAAATTAGGAGGAGAATGAAGCCGTGTTGAAAAACATGAAGAGCCTGAAAAGGTGTGAAATATATGAAAGCTTCAAAACGTTTCAAATATGAGGAGCATGAAACGGTCTGAAAAATAGGAAGAGCATGAAGCCGTGTTCAAAAACATGAAGAGCCTGAAGAGGTGTGAAAAAAATGAAGAGCTTCAAAAGCTGTCAAAAATATGAGGAGTATGAAAGGGTCTGAAACCTAGGAGGAGCATGAAATGCTGTTGAAAAACATGAAGAGCTGAAAAGGTCTGAAAAAAAGAAGAGCTTCAAAAGGTGTGAAATATATGAGGAGCATGAAACGGTCTGAAAAATAGGAGAAGCATGAAGCTGTGTTCAAAAACATGAGAACCAGAAAAGGTGTGAAAAATATGAAGAACTTCAAAAGGTGTGAAATATATGAGGAGCATGAAACGGTCTGAAATATAGGAGGATCATGAAGCGGTGTTCAAAACCTGAAGAGACTGAAAAGGTGTGAAAAATATGAAGAGCTTCAAAAGGTGTGAAAAATATGAAGAGCATGAAACGGTCTGAAAAATAGGAGGAGCATGAAACGGTGTTGAAAAACATGAGGAGACTGAAAACGTGTGAAAAATACGAAGAGCTTTAAAAGGTATGAAAGATATGAAGAGCGTCACAAGGTGTCAAAAATATGAGGAGCATGAAACGGTCTGAAAAATAGGAGGAGCATGAAGCGGTGTTGAAAAACATGCAAAGCCTGAAAAGGTGTGAAAAATATGATGAGCTTCAAAAGGTGTCAAAAATATGAGGAGCATGAAACGGTCTGAAAAATAGGAGTCGCAAGAAGCGGTGTTCAAAAACATGAAGAGCCTGAAAACGTGTGAAAAATATAAAGAGCTTCAAAAGCTGTGAAAAATATGAAGAGCTTCAAAAGGTGTCAAAAATATGAGGAGCATGAAACGATCTGAAAAATAGGAGTCGCAATAAGCGGTGTTCAAAAACATGAAGAGCCTGAAAACGTGTGAAAAATATGAAGAGCTTCAAAAGTTGTGAAAAATATGAAGAGCTTCAAACCGTGTCAAAAATGAGATGAGTATGAAACGGTCTGAACAATAGGAGGAGCAAGAAGCGTTTTTGAAAAACATGAAGAGACTGAAAAGGTGTGAAAAATATGAAAAGCTTCAAAAGATGTCAAAAATATGAGGAGCATGAAATGGTCTGAAATATAGCAGGGGCATGAAGCGGTGTTCAAAAACATGAAGAGCCTGAAAAGGTGAGAAAAATCTGAAGAGCTTCAAAAGGTGTCAAAAATATAAGGAGCATGAAACGGTCTGAAAAATAGGAGGAGCATGAAGCGGTGTTCAAAAACATGAAAAGCCTGAAAAGGTGTGAAAAATATGAAGAGCTTCAAAAGGTGTGAAATATATGAGGAGCATGAAACTCTCTGAAAAATAGGAGGAGCATGAAGTGTTGTTCAAAAACATGAAGAGCCTGAAAAGTTGTGAAAAATCTGAAAAGCTGCAAAAGGTGTCAAAAATGTGATGAGCATGAAACGGTCTGAAAAATAGGAGGACCATGAAGTGGTGTTCAAAAAATGAAGAGCCTGAAAAGGTGGAATTTATATGAAGAGTTTCAAAAGCTGTCAAAAATACGAGGAGCATGAAATGGTCTGAAAAATAGGAGGAGCATGAAGCGGTGTTGAAATACATGAAAAGCCTGAAAAGGTGTGAAAAATATGAAGAGCTTCAAAAGGTGTCAAAAATTAGAGGAGCAAGAAAAGTTCTGAAAAATAGGAGGAGCATGAAGTGGTGTTCAAAACATGAAGAGCCTGAAAAGGTGTGAAAAATATGAAGAGCTTCAAAATGTGTCAAAAATATGAGGAGCATGAAACGGTCTGCAAAACACGAGGAGCATGAAGTGGTTTTGAAAAACATGAAGAGCGTGAAAACGTGTGATAAATATGAAGAGCTTCAAAAGGTGTCAAAAATATGAGGAGCATGAAACGGTCTGAAAATTCGGAGGAGCAAGAAACGGTGTTCAAAAACATGAAGAGCCTGAAAAGGTGTGAAAAATATGAAGAGCCTAAAAACGTGTCAAAATTATGAGGAGAATGAAACGGTCTGAAAAAATGAGGAGCATGAAGTGGTGTTGAAAAAAATGAAAAGCCTGAAAACATGTGAAAAATATGAAGAGCTTCAAAAATGTGAAAAATATGAAGAGCTTCAAAATGTGTCAAAATATGAGGAGCATGAAACGGCCTGAAAAATAGGAGGAGCATGAAACGGTCTGAAAAATAGGAGGAGCCAGAATCGGTGTTGAAAACATGAAGAGCATGAAAAGGTGTGAAAAATATGAAGAGCTTCAAAAGGTATCAAAAATATGAGGAGCATGAAACGTTCTGAAAAATAGGAGGAGCATAAAGCGGTTTTGAAAAACATGAAGAGCCTGAAAACGTGTGACATATATGAAGAGCTTCAAAACTTGTCAAATATGAGGAGCATGAAACGGTCTGAAAATTAGGAGGAGAATGAAGCCGTGTTGAAAAACATGAAGAGCCTGAAAAGGTGTGAAATATATGAAAGCTTCAAAACGTTTCAAATATGAGGAGCATGAAACGGTCTGAAAAATAGGAAGAGCATGAAGCCGTGTTCAAAAACATGAAGAGCCTGAAGAGGTGTGAAAAAAATGAAGAGCTTCAAAAGCTGTCAAAAATATGAGGAGTATGAAAGGGTCTGAAACCTAGGAGGAGCATGAAATGCTGTTGAAAAACATGAAGAGCTGAAAAGGTCTGAAAAAAAGAAGAGCTTCAAAAGGTGTGAAATATATGAGGAGCATGAAACGGTCCGAAAAATAGGAGAAGCATGAAGCTGTGTTCAAAAACATGAGAACCAGAAAAGGTGTGAAAAATATGAAGAACTTCAAAAGGTGTGAAATATATGAGGAGCATGAAACGGTCTGAAATATAGGAGGATCATGAAGCGGTGTTCAAAACCTGAAGAGACTGAAAAGGTGTGAAAAATATGAAGAGCTTCAAAAGGTGTGAAAAATATGAGGAGCATGAAACGGTCTGAAAAATAGGAGGAGCATGAAGCGGTGTTCAAAAACATGAAGAGCCTGAAAGTGTGTGAAAAATATGAAGAGCTTCTAAAGGTGTCAAAAATATTAGGAGCAGGAACGGTCTGAAAAATAGGAGGAGCATGAAACGGTGTTCAAAATCATGAAGAGCATGGAAAAATGTGAAAATTATGAAGAGCTTCAAAAGGTGTGTAATATATGAGGAACATGAAACGGTCTAAAAAATAGGAGGAGCATGAAGCGGTTTTGAAAAACATGAAGAGCCAGTAAAGGAGTGAAATAAATGAAGAGCTTCAAAAGGTGTGAGAAATATGAAGAGCTTCAACAGGTGTCAAAAATGAGATGAGCATGAAATGGTCTGAAAAACAGGAGGAGCATGAAGTGGTGTTGATAAACATGAAGAGCCTGAAAAGTTATGAAATATATGAAGAGCTTCAAAAGGTGTAAAAAATATGAGGAGTATGAAACGGTCTGAAAACAAGGAGGAGCATGAAGGGGTGTTCAAAAACATGAAGAGCCTGAAAAGCTGTGAAAAATATGGAGAGCTACAAAAGGTGTCAAAATATGAGGAGCATGAAAAGGTCTGAAAAACAGGAGGAGAATGAAGCACTGTTGAAAAACATGAAGAGCCTGAAACGGTGATAAAAAAATGAAGAGTTTCAAAACGTGTCAAAAATATGAGGAGCATGAAACGGTCTGAAATAGGAAGAGCATGAAATGGTGTTTAGAAACATGAAGAGCCAGAAAAGGTTTGAAAAATATGAAGAGTTTCAAAAGGTGTCAAAATTATGGCTAGCATTAAACGTTCTAAACATAGGAGGAGCATGAAGTGGTGTTGAAAAATATGAAGAGCCGAAAAGGTGTGAAAAATATGAAGAGCTCCAAAAGGTGTGAAAAATATGAGGAGCATGGAACGTTCTGAAAAATAGGAGGAGCATGAAACGATGTTCAAAAACCTGAAGAGCCTGAAAAGCTGTAAAATATATGAAGAGCTTCAAAATGTGTCAAAAATATGAGGAGCATGAAACTGTCTGAAAAATATGAAGAGTTTCAATAGTTGTCAAAATATGAGGAGCATGAAATGGTGTTCAAAAACATGAAGAGCCTGAAAAGGTGTTAAAATATGAAGAGCTTCAATAGGTGTCAAAAATATGAGGAGCATGAAACGGTCTGAAAAATAGGAGGAGCATGAAGTGGTGTTCAAAAACATGAAGAGCCTTAAAAGGTGTGAAAAATATGAAGAGCTTTAAAGGTGTGAAAATTATGAGGAGCATGAAACCGTCTGAAAATAGGAGGAGCATGACACGGTGTTGAAAAACATGAAGAGCCTTAAAATGTGTGAAAAATATGAAGAGTTTAAAAGTGAAATATATGAGGAGCATGAAACCATCTGAAAAATATGAGGAGCATGACACGGTGTTGAAAAACATGAAGATCATGAGGAGGTTTGAAAAATATGAAGCGATTCAAAAGCTGTCAAAAATATGAGGAGCCTGAAACGGTCTGAGAAATAGGAGGAGCATGAAGTGGTGTTGAAAAAGATGAAGAGCCTGAAAAGGTGTGAAAAATATGAAGAGCTTCAAAAGCTGTCAAAAATATGAGGATCATGAAATGATCTGAAAAATATGAGGAACATGAAACGGCCTGAAAAATAGGAGGAGCATGAAACGGTGTTCAGAAACATGAAGAGCCTGAAAAGGTGTGAAAAATATGAAGAGTTTAAAAAGGTGTCAAAAATATGAGGAGCATGAAACGGTCTGAAAAATAGGAGCATGAAGCGGTGTTCAAAAACATGAACAGCTTGAAAAGGTGTGAAAAATATGAAGAGTTTCAAAAGGTGTCAAAAATATGAGGAGCATGAAACGGTCTGAAAAATAGGAGGAGCATGAAGCGGTGTTCTAAAACATGAAGAGCCTGAAAAAGTGTGAAAAATATGAAGAGATTCAAAAGGTGTCAAAAATACGAGGAGCATGAAATGGTCAGAAGAAGAGGAGGAGCATGAAGCAGTGTTCAAAAACATGAAGAGCTAGAAAAGGTGTGAAATATATGAAGAGCTTAAAAGGTGTCAAAAATAGGAAGAGAAGGAAACTGTCTGAAATAAAGGAGGAGCATGAAGCGGTGTTGAAAAATATGAAGAGCCTGAAAAGATGTGAAAAATATGAAGAGCTTCAAAAGGTTTGAAATATATGAGGAGCATAAAACGGTCTGAAAAATAGGAGAAGCATGAAGCTGTGTTCAAAAACATGAGAACCAGAAAAGGTGTGAAAAATATGAAGAGCTTCAAAAGGTGTGAAATATATGCGGAGCATGAAACGGTTCTGAAAAATAGGAGGATCATGAAGCGGTGTTCAAAACATGAAGAGACTGAAAAGGTGTGAAAAATATGAAGAGCATCAAAAGGTGTCAAAATTATGAGGAGCATTAAACGTTCTAAACATAGGAGGAGGATGAAGTGGTGTTGAAAAATATGAAGAGCCAGAAAAAGTGTGAAAAATATGAAGAGCTGCAAAAGGTGTCAAAATTATGAGGGGCATTAAACGTTCTAAACATAGGAGGAGCATTAAGTGGTGTTTAAAAATATGAAGAGACAGAAAAGGTGTGAAAAATATGAAGAGCTGCAAAAGGTGTGAAAAATATGAATAGCATGGAACGTTCTGAAAAATAGGATCATGAAACGATGTTCAAAAACCTGAAGAGCCTGGAAATCTGTGAAATATATGAAAAGCTTGAAAAGGTGTCAAAAATATGAGGAGCATGAAATGGTCTGAAAAATATGAAGAGTTTCAATAGTAGTCAAAATATGAGGAGCATGAAATGGTGTTCAAAAATATGAAGAGCCTGAAAAGGTGTTAAAAATATGAAGAGCTTCAAAAGGTGTCAAAAATATGAGGAGCATGAAACGGTCTGAAAAATAGGAGGAGCATGTAGTGGTGTTCAAAAACATGAAGAGCCTTAAAATGTGAGAAAAATATGAAGAGATTTAAAGGTGTGAAAAATATGAGGAGCATGAAACCGTCAGAAAAATAGGAGGAGCATGACACGGTGTTGAAAAATATAAAGAGTATGAAAAGGTGTGAAAAATAGGAAGAGATTCAAAAGCTGTCAAAAATATGAGGAGCCTGAAACGTTCTGAAAAATAGCAGAAGCATGAAGTGGTGTTGAAAAAGACGAAGAGCCTGAAAAGGTGTGAAAAATATGAAGAACTTCAAAAGGAGTCAAAAATATGAGGAGCATGAAAAGGTCTGAAAAATAGGAGGAGCATGAAGCGGTGTTCAAAAACATGAAGAGACTGAAAAGTTGTGAAAAATTTGAAGAGCTTCAAAAGGTGTGAAATACATGGGGAGCATGAAACGGTCTGAAAAAAAGTAGGAGCATGAAGCGGTGTTCAAAAACTTGAAGAGTCTGAAAAGATGTGAAATATATGAAGAGCTTCAAAAGGTGTCTAAAATATGAGGAGCATGAAACGGTCTGAAATATAGGAGGAGCAAGAAGCGGTGTTCAAAAACATGAAGAGCCTGAAAAGGTGTGAAAAATATGAAGAGCTTCAAAAGGTGTGTAATATATGAGGAGCATGAAACGTTCTAAAAAATAGGAGGAGGTGAAGCGGTGTTGAAAAACGTGAAGAGCCTGTAAAGGAGTGTAATAAATGAAGAGCTTCAAAAGGTGTGAGAAATATGAAGAGCTTCAACAGGTGTCAAAAATGAGATGAACATGAAATGGTCTGAAAAACAGGAGGAGCATGAAGTGGTGTTGATAAACATGAAGAGACTGAAAAGTTGTGAAATATATGAAGAGCTTCAAAAGGTGTCAAAAATATGAGTAGTATGAAACGATCTGAAAAAGAAGAGGAGCATGAAGCGGCGTTCAAAAACATGAAGAGCCTGAAAAGGTGTGAAAAATTTGAAGAGCTTCAAAATGTGTGAAATACATGAGGAGCATGAAACGGTCTGAAAAAAAGGAGGAGCATGAAGCGGTGTTCAAAACCTTTAAGACTCTGAAAAGGTGTGAAATATATGAAGAGCTTCAAAAGCTGTCAAAAATATGAGGAGCATGAAACGGTCTGAAAAATTGGAGGAGCATGAAGTGGTGCAAAAAACATGAAGAGCCTGAAAAGGTGTGAAAAATTCGAAGAGCTTCAAAAGGTGTGAAATACATGAGGAGCAGGAAACTGTCTGAAAAATTGGAGGAGCATGAAACGGTGTTCAAAATCATGAAGAGCCTGAAAAGGTGTGAAAAATATGAAGAGCTTCAAAAGGTGTGAAATACATGAGGAGCATGAAACAGGCCGAAAAATAGGAGAAGCATGAAGTGGTGTGGAAAACATGAAGAACCTAAAAAGTTGAGAGAAATATGAAGAGCTTCAAAAGGTGTCAAAAATGAGATGAGCATGAAACGGTCTGAAAAATAAGAGGAGCATGAAGCGGTGTTGAAAAACATGAAGAGCCTAAAAAGTTGTGTAAAATATGAAAAGCTTCAAAAGGGGTCAAAAATGAGATGAGCATGAAACGGTCTGAAAAATAGGAGGATCATGTGTGAAAAATATGAGGAGCTTCAAAAGGTGTGAAAAATATGAGGAGCATGAAACGGTCTGAAAAATAGGAGTAGCATGAAGCTGTGTTCAAAAACATGAAGAGCCTGAAAAGGTGTGAAAAATATGAAGAGCTTCAAAAAGTGTGAAAAATATGAGGAGGATGAAACGGTCTTAAAATTAGGAGGAGCATGAAGCGGTGTTCAAAAAAAAAAGAGCCTGAAAAGGTGTTAAAAATATGAGGAGCTTCAAAAGGTGTAAAAAATATGAGGAGCATGAAAAGGTCTGAAATAGAGAAGCAGCATGAAACAGTGTTGAAAAACATGAAGAGCCTCAAAAGGTGTGAAAAATATGAAGAGCGTCAAAATGTGTCAAAAATATGAAGCATGAAACGGTCTTAAAAATAGTAGGATCATGAAGCGGTGTTCAAAATGATGAAGAGCCTGAAAACTTGTGAAAAATATGAAGAGCTTCAAAAGGTGTCAAAAATACGAGGAGCATGAAACGGTCTGAAAAATAGGAGCATGAAACGGTGATAAAAAACATGAAGAGCCTGAAAAGGTGTGAAAAATATGAAGAGCTTCAAAATGTGTGAAATTCATGAGGAGCATGAAATGGTCTGAAAAATAGGAGAAGAATGAAGTGGTGTGGAAAAACATGAAGAGCCTGAAAAGGTGTGAAAAATATGAAGAGCTTCAAGAGGTGTCAAAATATGAAGAGCATGAAATGGTCTGAAAAATAGGAGGATCATGAAGCGGTGTTCAAAAACATGAAGAGCCTGTAAAGGTGTGAAAAATATGAAGAACTTCAAAAGGTGTGAAAAATATGAGGAGCATGAAACGGTCTGAAAAATAGGAGGATCATGTAACGGTGTTGAAAAACATGAAGAGCCTGAAAAGGTGTGAAATATATGAAGAGCTTCTAACAGTGTCAAAAATATGAGGAGAATGAAAGCGTCTGAAAAATAGGAGGAGCAAGAAGCTATGTTGAAAAACATGAAGAGCCTGAAAAGGTGTGAAAAATATGAAGAGCTTCTAAAGGTGAGAAAAATATGAGGAGCATGAATCGGTCTGAAAAATCGGAAGAGCATGAAGTGGTGTTGAAAAACATGAAGAGCCTGAAGGTGTGAAAAATATGAAGAGCTTCAAAAGGTGTCAAAAATATGAGGAGCATGAAACGGTCTGAAAAATAGGAGGAGCATGAAGCGGTGTTCAAAAACATGAAGAGCCTGAAAAGATGTGAAAAATATGAAAAGCTTCAAAAGGTGTTAAAAATGAGATGAGAATGAAACGGTCTGAAAAATAGGAGGATCAAGAAACGGTGTTGAAAAACATGAAGAGCCTGAAAACGTGTGAAAAATATGAAGAGCTACAAAAGGTGTCAAAAATGAGATGAGCATGAAACGGTATGAAAAATAGGAGGAGCGAGAAGCTGTGTTCAAAAATATGAAGAGCCTGAAAAGGTGTGAAAAATATGAAGAGCTTCAAAAGGTGTGAAAAATATGAGGAGCATGAGACGGTCTGAAAAATAGGAGCAGCATGAAATGGTGTTGAAAAACATGAAGAGCCTGAAAAGGTGTGAAACATATGAAGAGCTTCAAAAGGTGTGAAATAAATGAGGAGCATGAAACGTTCTGAAAAATAGGAGGAGCATGAAGCGTTATTCAAAAATATAAAGAGCCTGAAAATGTGTGAAAAATGTGAAGAGCTTCAAAGGTGTGAAATACAGGAGGAGCATGAAACGATCTGAAAAATAGGATGAGCATGAAGCGGTGTGGAAAAATATGAGGAACCTGAAAAGGTGTGAAAAATATGTAGAGCTTCAAATGGTGCCAAATATATGAGGAGCATGAAACGGTCTGAAAAAGAGGAGGAGCATTAAACGGTGTTCAAAAACATGAAGTGCCTGAAAAGGTGTGAAAAATATGAAGAGCTTCAAAAGGTGTGAAATACATGAGGAGCATGAAACGGTCTGAAAAATAGGAGGAGCATGAAGCGGTGTTCAAACACATGAAAAGCCTGAAAAGGTGTGAAAAATATGAAGAGCTTCAAAAGGTGTCAAAAATAAGAGGAGCAAGAAACGGTCTGAAAAATAGGAGGAGCATGAAACGGTGTTCAAAAACATGAAGAGCCTGAAAAGCTGTGAAATATATGAAGAGCTTCAAAAGGTGTGAAAAATATGAAGAGCTTCAAAAGGGGTCAAAAATGAGATGATCCTGAAACGGTTTGAAAAATAGGAGGAGCATGAAGTGGTGTTGTAAAACATGAAGAGCCTGAGGAGTGTGAAATATATGATGAGGTTCAAAAGGTGTGAAAAATATGAAGAGCTTCAAAAGCTGTCAAAAATGAGATGAACATGAAACTGTCTGAAAATAGGAGGGGCATGAAGTGGTGTTGAAAAATATGAAGAGCCTGAAAAGGTGTGAAATATATGAAGAGATTCAAAAAGTGACAAAAATATGAGGAGCATGAACCGATCTAAAAATAGGAGGAGCATGAAGCGGTGTTGAAAAACTGAAGAGCCTGAAAATCTGTGAAAAATATGAATAGCTTCAAAAGGTGTGAAATACATGCGGAGCATGAAACAGTCTGAAAAAGAGGAGGAGCATGAAGCGGTGTTCAAAAACATGAAGAGCCTGAAATTGTGTGAAAAATATGAAGAGTTTCAAAAGGTGTCAAAAATATGAGGAGCATGAAACGGTCTGAAAAATAGGAGGAGCATGAAACGGTATTCAAAAACATGAAGAGCCTGAAAATCTGTGAAAAATATGAAGAGCTTCAAAAGGTGTGAAAAATATGAAGAGCCTGAAAATCTGTGAAAAATATGAAGAGCTTCAAAAGGTGTGAAAAATAGAAAGAGCTTCAAAAGGTGTGAAAAATATGAAGAGCTTCAAAAAGTGTCAAAAACATGAGGAGCTTCAAAAGCTGTCAAAATTATGAGGAGCATGAAACGGTCTGAAAAATAGGAGGAGCATTGTAACATTGTTGAAAAAATTGAAGAGCCTGAAAGGTGTGAAAAATATGAAGAGCTTCAAAAGGTGTCAAAAATATGAGGAGCATGAAAAGGTCTGAAAAATAGGAGGAGAATGAAGCGGTGTTGAAAAACATCAAGAGCCTGAAAAGGTGTGAAAAATATGAAGAGCTTCAAAAGCTGTGAAATAGATGAGGAGCATTAAATGGTCTAAAAAATATGAGGAGCATGAAGTGGTGTTCAAAAACATGACGAGCCTGAAAAGGTGTGAAAAATATGAAGAGCTTCAAAAGGTGTGAAAAATATGAAGAGCTTCAAAAGGTGTGAAATACATGAGGAGCATGAAACGGTCTGAAAAATAGGAGGAGCATGAAGCGGTGTTCAAACACATGAAAAGCCTGAAAAGGTGTGAAAAATATGAAGAGCTTCAAAAGGTGTCAAAAATAAGAGGAGCAAGAAATGGTCTGAAAAATAGGAGGAGCAAGAAACGGTGTTCAAAAACATGAAGAGCCTGAAAAGCTGTGAAATATATGAAGAGCTTCAAAAGGTGTGAAAAATATGAAGAGCTTCAAAAGGGGTCAAAAATGAGATGATCCTGAAACGGTTTGAAAAATAGGAGGAGCATGAAGTGGTGTTGTAAAACATGAAGAGCCTGAGGAGTGTGAAATATATGATGAGGTTCAAAAGGTGTGAAAAATATGAAGAGCTTCAAAAGCTGTCAAAAATGAGATGAACATGAAACTGCCTGAAAATAGGAGGGGCATGAAGTGTTGTTGAAAAATATGAAGAGCCTGAAAAGGTGTGAAATATATGAAGAGATTCAAAAAGTGACAAAAATATGAGGAGCATGAACTGATCTAAAAATAGGAGGAGCATGAAGCGGGGTTGAAAAACTGAAGAGCCTGAAAATCTGTGAAAAATATGAAGAGCTTCAAAAGGTGTGAAATACATGCGGAGCATGAAACGGTCTGAAAAAGAGGAGGAGCATGAAGCGGTGTTCAAAAACATGAAGAGCCTGAAATTGTGTGAAAAATATGAAGAGTTTCAAAAGGTGTCAAAAATATGAGGAGCTTGAAACGGTCTGAAAAATAGGAGCAGCATGAAACGGTGTTCAAAAACATGAAGAGCCTGAAAAGGTGTGAAAAATATGAAGAGCTTCAAAAGGTGTGAAAAATAGGAGGAGCATGAAGCATTGTTGAAAAACATGAAGAGCTTGAAAATGTGTGAAAAATATGAAGAGCTTCAAAAAGTGTCAAAAATATGAGGAGCATGAATCGGTCTGAAAAATTGGAGAAGCATGAAGTGGAGTTAAAAAACATGAAGAGCCTGAAAGCATGTGAAAAATATGAAGAGCTTCAAAAGGTGTGAAAAATTGGAGGAGCATGAAGCGTTGTTGAAAAACATGAAGAGCCTGAAAAGGTGTGAAAAATATGAAGAGCTTCAAAACGTGTCAAAAATATGAGGAACATGAAAGAGTCTGAAAAATAGGAGGAGCATGAAACGGTGTTCAAAATATGAAGGGCCTGAAAAGGTGTGAAATATATGAAGAGCCTCAAAACGTGTCAAAAATATGAGGAGCATGAAAGTGTCTGAAAAATAGGAGGAGCATGAAGCGGTGTTGAAAAACATGAAGAGCCTTAAAGGGTGTGAAAAATATGAAGAGATTCAAAATGTGTCAAAAATATAAGGAGCATGAGATGCTCCGAAAAATAGGAGGAGCATGAACGGTGTTCAAAAAATGAAGAGCCTGAAAAGTTGTGAAAAATATGATGAGCTTCAAAAGGTGTGAAATACATGAGAAGCATGAAACGGTTTGAAAAATAGAAGGAGCATGAAGCTGTGTCGAAAAACATGAAGAGACTGAAAAGGTGTGAAAAATATGAAGAGCTTCAAAAGGTGTGAAAAATATGAAGAGCTTCAGAAGGTGTCAAAAATGAGATGAGCATGAAACGATTTGAAAAATAGGAGGAGCATGAAGTGGTGTTGAAAAACATGAAGAGCCTGAAAAGGTGTGAAATATATGAAGAGCTTCAAAAGGTGTCAGAAATTAGAGGAGCATGAAACGGTCTGAAAAATAGGAGGAGCATGAAGCGGTGGTGAGAAACATGAAGAGCCTGAAAAGGTATTGAAAAATATGAAGAGCTTCAAAAGGTCAAAAATATGAGGAGCCTGAAACGGTCTGAAAAATAGGAGGAACATAAAACGGTGTTCAAAAACATGAAGGGCCTGAAAAGGTGTGAAAAATATGAAGAGCTTCAAAAGGTGTGAAAAATATGAGGAGCATGAAACGGTCTGAAAAAGAAGAGGAGCATGAAGAGGTGTTGAAAAACATTTAGAGACTGAAAACGTGTGAAAAATAAGAAGAGTTTCAAAAGGTGTGAAAAATATGAAGAGATTCAAAGGTGTAAAAAATATGAGGAGCATGAAACGGTCTGAAAAATAGGAGGAGCATGAAACGGTGTTCAGAAACATGAAGAGCCTTAAAAGGTGTGAAAAATATGAAGAGCTTCCATAGGTGTGAAAAATATGAGGAGCATGAAACGGTCTGAAAAATAGGAGGAGCATGAAGCCGTGTTCAAAAACATGAAGAGCCTGAAAAGAGGTAAAAAATATGAAGAGCTTCAAAAGGTGTCAAATATATGAGGAACATGAAACGGTCTCAACAATAGGAGGAGCATGAAGTGGTATTGAAATTCATGAAGGGCCTCAAAAGGTGTGTAAATATGAAGAGCTTGAAAAGGTGTGAAATACATGAGGAGCATGAGACGGTCTGAAAAATAGGAGGAGCATGAAGCGGTGAGGAAAACATGAAGAGCTTGAAAAAGTGTGAAATATATGAAGATCTTCAAAAGGTGTGAAAAATATGATGAGCTTCAAAAGCTGACAAAAATGAGATGAACATGAAACGGTCTGAAAAATAGGAGGAGCATGAAGTGGTGTGACAAACATAAAGGGCCTGAAAAAGTGTGAAATATATGAAGAGCTTCTAAAGGTGTGAAAAATATGAGGAGCTTCAAAAGGTGTCAAAAATATGAGGAGCATGAAATGGTCGGAAAATTAGGAGGAGCATGAAACGGTGTTCAAAACATGAAGGGCCAGAAATGGTGTGAAAAATATGAAGAGCTTCAAAAGGTGTGAAAAATATGAGGAGCATGAAATGGTCTGAAAAAGAACAGGAGCATGAAGAGGTGTTGAAAAACATGAAGAGCCTTAAAAGGTGTGAAAAATATGAAGAGCTTCAAAAGGTGTCAAAAATATGAGGAGCATGAGACGGTCTGAAAAATAGGAGAAGAATGAAGTGGTGTGGAAAAACATGAAGAGCCTGAAAAGGTGTGAAAAATATGAAGAGCTTCAAGAGGTGTCAAAATATGAAGAGCATGAAATGGTCTGAAAAATAGGAGGATCATGAAGCGGTGTTGAAAAACATGAAGAGCCTGAAAAGGTGTGAAATATATGAAGAGCTTCTAACAGTGTCAAAAATATGAGGAGAATGAAAGCGTCTGAAAAATAGGAGGAGCAAGAAGCTATGTTGAAAAACATGAAGAGCCTGAAAAGGTGTGAAAAATATGAAGAGCTTCTAAAGGTGAGAAAAATATGAGGAGCATGAATCGGTCTGAAAAATCGGAAGAGCATGAAGTGGTGTTGAAAAACATGAAGAGCCTGAAGGTGTGAAAAATATGAAGAGCTTCAAAAGGTGTCAAAAATATGAGGAGCATGAAACGGTCTGAAAAATAGGAGGAGCATGAAGCGGTGTTCAAAAACATGAAGAGCCTGAAAAGATGTGAAAAATATGAAAAGCTTCAAAAGGTGTTAAAAATGAGATGAGAATGAAACGGTCTGAAAAATAGGAGGATCAAGAAACGGTGTTGAAAAACATGAAGAGCCTGAAAACGTGTGAAAAATATGAAGAGCTACAAAAGGTGTCAAAAATGAGATGAGCATGAAACGGTATGAAAAATAGGAGGAGCGAGAAGCTGTGTTCAAAAATATGAAGAGCCTGAAAAGGTGTGAAAAATATGAAGAGCTTCAAAAGGTGTGAAAAATATGAGGAGCATGAGACGGTCTGAAAAATGGAAGTGGCATGAAATGGTGTTCAAAAACATGAAGAGCTGAAAAGGTGGGAAAAATATGAAGAGCTTCAAAAGGTGTGAAATTCATGAGGAGCATGAAACGGTCTGAAATTAGGAGAAACATGAAGTGCTGTTGACAAACATGAAGAGCCTGAAAATGTGTGAAAAATATGAAGAGCTTCAAAAGGTGTCAAACATATGAAGAGCATGAAACCGTCTGAAAAATAGGAGGATCATGAACCAGTGTTCAAAAACATGAAGAGCCTGAAAATGTGTGAAAAATATTCAGAGCTTCAAAATGTGTCAAATATATGAGGAGCATGAAATGGTCTGAAAAATAGGAGGAGCATGAAGCGGTGTTGAAAAACATGAAGAGCCTGAAAAGTTGTGAAAAATATGAAGAGCTTCAAAAGGTGTCAAAAATTTCAGGAGCATGAAACGGTCTAAAAAATAAGAGGAGCATGAAGCGGTGTTCAAAAACATGGAGAGCCTGAAAAGATATGACAAATATGAAGAGCTTCAAAAGGTGTCAAAAATATGAGGAGCATGAAACGGTCTGAAAAATAGGAGGAGCATGAAGCGGTGTTGAAAAACATGAAGAGCCTGAAAAGTTGTGAAAAATATGAAGAGCTTCAAAAGGTGTCAAAAATATGAGGAGCATGAAACGGTCTGAAAAATAAGAGGAGCATGAAGCGGTGTTGAAAAACCTGAAGAGCATGAAATGTTGTGAAAAATATGAAAAGCTTCTAAAGGTGTTAAAGATGAGATGAGCATGTAACGGTCTGAAAAATAGGAGGATCAAGAAACGGTGTTGAAAAACATGAAGAGCCAGAAAACGTGTGAAAAATATGAAGAGCTACAAAAGGTGTCAAAAATGAGATGAGCATGAAACGGTTTGAAAAATAGGAGGAGCGAGAAACGGTGTTCAAAAACATGAAGAGCCTGAAAAGTTGTGAAAAATATGAAGAGCTTCAAAAGGTGTCAAAAATATGAGGAGCATGAAACAGTCTGAAAAATAGGAGGAGCATGAAGCGGTTTCAAAAAAATGAAGAGCCTGAACAGCCGTGAAAAATATGAAGAGCTTCCAAAGGTGTTAAAAAATATGAGGAGCCTGATATGGTCTGAAAAATAGGAGGAGCATGAAGCGGTGTTCAAAAACATGAAGAGCCTGAAAAGTTGTCAAAAATATGAAAAGCTTCAAAAGGTGTCAAAAATGAGATGAGCATGAAACAATCTGAAAAATAGGAGAAGCATGAAGCGGTGTTGAAAAACATCAAGAGCCTGAAAAGTTGTGAAAAATATGAAGAGCTTCAAAAGGTGTCAAAAATATGAGGAGCATGAAACGGTATGAAAAATAGGAGGAGCATGAAGCAGTGTTCAATTACATGAAGAGCTTGAAAAGTTGTGAAAAATATGAAAAGCTTCAAAAGGTTTGAAAACTATGAGAAGAATGAAACGGTCTGAAATATAGGAGGAGCATGAAGCGGTGTTCAAAAACATGAAGAGCCTGAAAAGGTGTGAAAAATATGAAGAGCTTCATAAGGTGTCAAGAATATGAGGAGCACGAAACGGTCTGAAAAATTTGAGGAGCATGAAGCGGTGTTCAAAAACATGAAGAGCCTGAAAACGTGTGGAAAATATGAAGAGCCTCAAAAGGTGTGAAAAATATGAAGAACTTCAAAATGTGTCAAAAATATGAGGAGAATGATACGGTCTGAAAAATAGGAGGAGCATGAAGGGGTGTTCAAAAATATGAAGAGCCTGAAAAGGTGTGAAAAATATGAAGAGCTTCAAAAGGTGTCAAAAATATGAGGAGCATGAAACGGTCTGAAAAATAGGAGGAGCATGAAGTGCTGATCAAACACATGAAGGGCCTGAAAAGTTTTGAAAAATATAAAGAGCTTCAAAATGTGTGAAATACATTTGGACATGAAATGGTCTGAAAAATAGGAGGAGCATGAAGGGGTGTTCAAAAACATGAAGAGCCTGAAAAGGTGTGAAAAATATGAAGAGCTTCAAAAGGTGTCAAAAATATGAAGAGCATAAAACTGTCTGAAAAATAGGAGGAGCCTGAAGCGGATTTCAAATACATGAAGAGCCTGAAATGCTGTGAAAAATATGAAGAGCTTCAAAAGGTGTGAAAAATATGAGGAGCATAAAAAGGTCTGAAAAATAGGACGAGCATGAAGTGGTGTTGAAAAACATGAAGAGCCTGAAAAGGTGTGAAAAATATGAAGAGCTTCAAAACGTGTCAAATATATGAGGAGCATGAAACGGTCTGAAAAATAGGAGGAGCATTAAGCGTTGTTGAAAAACGTGAAGAGCCTGAAAACGTGTGAAAAATATGAAGAGCTTCAAAAGGTGTGAAAAAATATGAAGAGCTTCAAAAGGTGTCAAAAATCGATGAGCAGGAAATGGTCTGAAAAATACGAGGAGCATGAAGTGGTGTTAAAAACATGAAGAGCCTGAAAAGGTGTGAAATATATGAAGAGCTTCAAAAGGTGTCAAAAATATGAGGAGAATGAAACGGTCTGAAAAATAGGAGGAGCATGAAGTGGTGTTGAAAAACATGAAGAGCCTGAAATGGTGTGAAATATATGAAGAGCTTCAAAATGTGTGAAAAATATGAGGAGCTTCAAAATGTGTCAAAAATATGAGGAGCAAGAAACTGTCTGAAAAATACGAGGAACATGAAGAGGTGTTGAAGAAAATGAAGAGCCTGAAAAGTTGTGAAAAATATGAAGAGCTTCTAAAGGTGTCAAAAATATGAGGAGCATGAAGGTCTGAAAAATAGGAGGAGCATGAAGTGGTGTTGAAAAACATGAAGAGCCTGAAAAGTGTGAAAAATATGAAGAGCTTCAAAAGGTGTCAAAAATATGAGGAGCATGAAACGGTCTGAAAAACAGGAGGAGCATGAAGCGGTGTTGAAAAACATGAAGAGCCTGAAAACGTGTGAAAAAATATGAAGAGCTTCAAAAGGTGTGAAGAATATGAAGAGCTTCAAAAGGTGTCAAATATGAGATGAGCATGAAACGGTCTGAAAAAAAGGAGGAGCATGAAGTGGTGTTGAAAAAAAAAAGAGAGCCTGAAAAGGTGGGAAATATATGAAGAGCTTCAAAAGGTGTCAAAAATATGAAGAGCATGAAACGGTCTGAAATATAGGAGGAGCATGAAGCGGTGTTGAAAAACATGAAGAGCGTGAAAAGGTGTGAAAAATATGAAGAGCTTCAAAAGGTGTCAAAAATATGAGGAGCATGAAACGGTCTGAATAATAGGAGGAGCATGAAGCACTGTTGAAAAACAGGAAGAGCCTGAAAAGTTGTGAAAAATATGAAGAGCTTCAAAAGGTGTGAAAAATATGAAGAGATTCAAAAGGTGTCAAAAATGCCCTGCACATGAAACGGTCTGAAAAATAGGAGGAGCATGAAGTCTGGTTGAAAAAAAAGAAGAGCCTGAAAAGGTGTGAAATATATGAAGAGCTTCAAAAGGTGTCAAAAATATGAGGGGCACGAAACTGTCTGAAAAATAGGAGGAGCATGAAACGGTGTTGAAAAACATGACGAGCTTGAAAAGGTGTGAAAAATATGAAGAGCTTCAAAAGGTGTCAAAAATGAAATGAGCATGAAACGGTGTAAAAAATAAGAGGAGCATGAAGCGGTGTTCAATAACATGGAGAGCCTGAAAAGATATGACAAATATGAAGAGCTTCAAAAGGTGTCAAAAATACGAGGAGCATGAAACGGTCTGAAAAATAGGAGGAGCATGAAGCGGTGTTCAAAAACATGAAGAGCCTGAAAAATTGTGAAAAATATGAAGAGCTTCAAAAGGTGTCAAAAATATGAGGAGCATGAAACGGTCTGAAAAATAAGAGGAGCATCAAGCGGTGTTGAAAAACCTGAAGAGCATGAAATGTTGTGAAAAATATGAAAAGCTTCTAAAGGTGTTAAAGATGAGATGAGCATGTAACGGTCTGAAAAATAGGAGGGTCAAGAAACGGTGTTGAAAAACATGAAGAGCCAGAAAACGTGTGAAAAATATGAAGAGCTACAAAAGGTGTCAAAATGAAATGAGCATGAAACGGTTTGAAAAATAGGAGGAGCGAGAAACAGTGTTCAAAAACATGAAGAGCCTGAAAAGGTGTGAAAAATATGAAGAGCTTCAAAAGGTGTCAAAAATATGAGGAGCATGAAATGGTCTGAAAAATAGGAGGAGCATGAAGAGTTGTTCAAAAAAATGAAGAGCCTGAAAAGGCGTGAAAAATATGAAGAGCTTCAAAAGGTGTTAAAAAATATGAGGAGCCTGATATGGTCTGAAAAATAGGAGGAGCATGAAGCGGTGTTCAAAAACATGAAGAGCCTGAAAAGTTGTCAAAAATATGAAAAGCTTCAAAAGGTGTCAAAAATGAGATGAGCATGAAACGATCTGAAAAATAGGAGAAGCATGAAGCGGTGTTGAAAAACATGAAGAGCCTGAAAAGGTGTGAAAAATATGAAGAGCTTCAAAAGGTGTCAAAAATATGAGGAGCATGAAATGGTCTGAAAAATAGGAGGAGGATGAAGCGGTGTTCAATTACATGAAGAGCTTGAAAAGTTGTGAAAAATATGAAGAGCTTCAAAAGGTGTGAAAACTATGAGGAGAATGAAATGGTCTGAAAAATTTGAGGAGCATGAAGAGGTGTTCAAAAACATGAAGAGCCTGAAAAAGTGTGGAAAATATGAAGACCTTCAAAAGGTGTGAAAAATATGAAGAGCTTCAAAAGGTGTCAAAAATGAGATGAGCATGAAACGGTCTGACAAATAGGACGAGCATGAAGAGGTGTTGAAAAAAAAGAAGAGCCTGAAAAGGTGTGAAATATATGAAGAGCGTCAAAATGTGTCAAAAATATGAGGAGCATGAAACGGTCTGAAAAATAGGAGGAGCATGAAGCGGTGTTGAATAACATGACGAGCCTGAAAACGTGTGAAAAAATATGAAGAGCTTCAAAAGGTGTGAAGTATATGAAGAGCTTCAAAAGGTGTCAAATATGAGATGAGCATGAAACGGTCTGAAAAAAAGGAGGAGCATGAAGTGGTGTTGAAAAAAAAAGAAGAGCCTGAAAATGTGTGAAATATATGAAGAGCTTCAAAAGGTGTCAAAAATATGAGGAGCATGAAACGGTCTGAAATATAGGAGGAGCATGAAGCGGTGTTGAAAAACATGAAGAGCGTGAAAAGGTGTGAAAAATATGAAGAGCTTCAAAAGGTGTCAAAAATATGAGGAGCATGAAACGGTCTGAATAATAGGAGGAGCATGAAGCGCTGTTGAAAAACATGAAGAGCCTGAAAAGGTGTGAAATATATGAAGAGCTTCAAAAGGTGTGAAAATTATGAAGAGATTCAAAAGGTGTCAAAAATGCCCTGCGCATGAAACTGTCTGAACAATAGGAGGAGCATGAAGTCTTGTTGAAAAAAAAGAGGAGCCTGAAAAGGTGTGAAATATATGAAGAGCTTCAAAAGGTGTCAAAAATATGAGGAGCACGAAACGGTCTGAAAAATAGGAGGAGCATGAAGCGTTGTTGAAAAACATGAAGAGCGTGAAAAGGTGTGAAAAATATGAAGAGCTTCTAAAGGTGTCAAAAATATGAGGAGCATGAAACGATCTGAAAAATAGGAGGAGCATGAAGCGGTGTTCAAAAACCTGAAGAGCCTGAAATGGTGTGAAAATTATGAAGAGCTTCAAAAGATCTGAAAATTATGAGGAGCATGAAACGATCTGAAAAATAGGAGGTGCATGAAACATTGATCAAAGACATGAAGAGCCTGAAAAGGTGTGAAAAATATGAAGAGCTTCAAAAGGTGTGAAATACATGTTGAGCATGAAACGGGTTGAAAAATAGGAGAAGCATGAAGTGGTGTGTAAAAACTTGAAGAGCCTGAAAAGGTGTGAAAAATATGAAGAGCTTCAAAAGGTGTCAAAAATATGAAGAGCATAAAACTGTCTGAAAAAATAGGAGGAGCCTGAAGCAGAGTTCAAATACATGAAGAGCCTGAAATGCTGTGAAAAATATGAAGAGCTTCAAAAGGTGTCAAAAATATGAGGCGCATGAAAAGGTCTGAAAAATAGGACGAGCATGAAGGGGTGTTGAAAAACATGAAGAGCGTGAAAAGGTGTGAAAAATATGAAGAGCTTCAAAAGATGTGAAAAATATGAAGAGTTTCAAAAGGTGTCAAAAATATGAGGAGCATGAAACGGTCTGAAATATAGGAGGAGCATGAAGCGGTGTTGAAAAACATGAAGAGCGTGAAAAGGTGTGAAAAATATGAAGAGCTTGTAAAGGTGTCAAAAATATGAGGAGCATGAAACGGTCTGAAAAACAGGAAGGAGCATGAAGCGGTATTCAAAAACCTGAAGAGCCTGAAAAGGTGTGAATAATATGAAGAGCTTCAAAAGGTGTCAAAAATATGAGGAGCATGAAAAGGTCTGCAAAAAGGAGGAGCATGAATTAGTGTTGAAAAACTTGAAGAGCCTGAAAAGGTGTGAAAAATATGAAAAGCTTCAAAATCTGTCAAAAATATGAGGAACATGAAACAGTCTGAAAAATGGAGGCGTATGAAGCGGTGTTCAAAAACATGACGAGCCTGAAAACCTGTGAAAAATATGAAGAGCTTCAAAAGGTGTGAAATAGATGAGGCACATGAAACTCTCTGAAAATTAGGAGGAGCAGGAAGCAGTGTTGAAAAACATGAGGAGCCTGAAACGGTGTGAAAAATATGAAGACCTTCAAAAGGTGTAAAATACATGAGGCGCATGAAACTCTCTGAAAATTAGGAGGAGCAAGAAGCAGTGTTCAACAACATGAAGAGCCTGAAAACTTGTGAAAAATATGAAGAGCTTTAAAAGGTGTGAAAAATATGAAGAGCTTCAAAAGGTGTGAAATATATGAAGAGCTTCAAAATGTGTCAAAAATATGAGGAGCATGAAACGGTCTGAAAAATAGGAGGACCATGAAGCGGTGTCGAAAAACATGAAGAGCCTGAAAAGGTGTGAAAAATATGAAGAGCTTCTGAAATGTGAAAAATATGAAGAACTTCAAAAGGTGTGAAATAGATGAGGCACATGAAACTCTCTGAAAATTAGGAGGAGCATGAAGCGGTGTTTAAAAACATGAAGAGGCTGAAAAGTTGTGAAAAATATGAAGAGCTTCAAAAGGTGTCAAAAATATAAGGAGCATGAAACGGTATGAAAAATAGGAGGAACATGAAGCGGTGTTGAAAAACATGAAGAGCCTGAAAAGGTGTGAAAAATATGAAGAGCTTCAAAAGGTGTGAAAAATATGAAGAGCTTCAAAAGGTGTCAAAAATGAGATGAGCATGAAACGGTCTGAAAAATAGGAGGAGCATGAAGTGGTGTTGAAAAAAATGAAAAGCCTGAAAAGGTGTGAATAATATGAAGAGCCTCAAAAGGTGTCAAAAATATGAGGAGTATGAAAAGGTATGATAAATAGCAGGAGCATGAAGCGGTGTTGAAAAACATGAACAGTCGAAATCGTGTGAAAAATATGAAGAGCTTCAAAAATGTGACAAATATGAAGAGCTTCAAAAGGTGTGAAAAATATGAAGAGCTTCAAAAGGTGTCAAAATGAGATGAGCATGAAACGTCTGAAAAAGAGGAGGAGCATGAAGTGGCGTTGAAAAACATGAAAAGCCTGAAAATGTGTGAAAAATATGAAGAGCTTCAAAAGGTGTGAAATATATGAGGTGCAAGAAACGGTCTGAAAAATAGGAGGAGCATTAAGCGTTGTTGAAAAACATGAATAGCCGGAAAAGGTGTGAAAAATATGAAGAGCTTCAAAAGGTGTCAAAAATATGAGGAGCATGAAACGGTCTGAAAAAATATAAGAAGCATGAAGCGGTGTTCAAAAACATGAAGAGCCTGAAAAGGTGTGAAAAATATTAAGAGCTTAAAAAGGTGTCAAAAATATGAGGAGCATGAAACGGTCTGAAAAATAGGAGGATTATGAAATGGTGTTCAAAAACATGAAGAGCCTGAAAGGGTGTGAAAAATATGAAAGCCTCAAAACCTGTCAAAAATATGAGGAGCATGAAACCGTCTGAAAAATAGCAGGAGCATGAAGCGGTGTTGAAAAACATGAAGAGTCTGAAAACGCGTTAAAAAATGAAAAGCTTCAAACATATGAAAAATATGAAGAGCTTCAAAATGTGTGAAAAATATGAAGAGCTTCAAAAGGTGTAAAAAGTGAGATGAGCATGAAACGGTCTGAAAAATACGAGGAGCATGAAGCGGTGTTGAAAATCATGAAGAGCCTGAAAAGGCGTGAAAAATATGAACGACTTCAAAAGATGTGAAATATATGAAGAGCTTCAAAAGGTGTCAAAAAGATGAGGAGCATGAAACGGTCTGAAAAATAGGAGGAACATGAAGCGGTGTTCAAAAACATGAAGAGCCTGAAAAGGTGAGAAAAATATGAAGAGTTTCAAAAGGTGTGAAATACATGAGGAGCATGAAACTTTCTAAAAAATAGGAAGAGCATGAAGCGCTGTTCAAAAACATGACAGCCTGAAAAGGTGAGAAAAATAAAAAGAGATTCAAAAGGTGTGAAAAATATGAGGAGCATGATACGGTCGAAAAAATAGGAGGAGCATGAATCGGAGTTCAAAAATATGAAGAGCCTGAAAAGGTGTGAAAAATATGAAGAGCCTTAAAAGGTGTCAAAAATATGAGGAGTATGAAACGGTATGATAAATAGCAGGAGCATGAAGCGGTGTTGAAAAACATGAAGAGGCTGAAATCGTTTGAAAATTATGAAGAGCTTCAAAAATGTTAAAAATATGAAGAGCTTCAAAAGGTGTAAAAAATATGAAGAGCTTCAAAAGGTGTCAGAAATTAGATGAGCATGAAACGGTCTAAAAAATAGGAGGAGCAACAAGTAGTGTTGAAAAAAATGAAGAGCCTGAAAAGGTGTGAAAAATATGAAGAGCTTCAAAAGGTGTGAAAAATATGAGGAGCATGATACGTTCTGAAAAATAGGAGGAGCATGAAGCGGTGTTCAAAAACATGAAGAGCCTGAAAAGTTGTGAAAAATATGCAAAGCTTCAAAAGGTGTCAAAAATCAGAGGAGCATGAAACGGTCTGAAAAATAGGAGGAGCATGAAGTCGTGTTCAAAAATATGAAGAGCCTGAAAAGGTGTGAAAAATATGAAGAGCTTCAAAAGGTGTGTAATATATGAGGAACATGATACGGTCTAAAAAATAGGAGGAGCATGAAGCGGTGTTGAAAAACATGAACAGCCAGTATAGGAGTGAAATATATGAAGAGCTTCAAAAGGTGTGAGAAATATGAAGAGCTTCAACAGGTGTCAAAAATGAGATGAGCATGAAATGGTCTGAGAAACAGGAGGAGCATGAAGTGGTGTTGATAAACAAGAAGAGCATGAAAAGTTGTGAAATATATGAAGACCTTCAAAAGGTGTCAAAAATATGAGGAGTATGAAACGGTCTGAAAACGAAGAGGAGCATGAAGGGGTGTTCAAAAACATGAAGAGCCTGAAAAGCTGTGAAAAATATGAAGAGCTTCTAAAGGTGTCAAAAATATGAGAAGTATGAAACGTTCTGAAAAATAGGAGGAGCATGAAGCGGTTTTGAAAAACATGAAGAGCCTGAAAACGTGTGAAAAATATGAAGAGCTACAAAAGGTGTCAAAAATATGAGGAGCATGAAACAGTCTGAAAAATAGGAGGAGAATGAAGCACTGTTGAAAAACATGAAGAGCCTGAAAAGGTGAGAAAAAAATGAAGAGTTTCAAAACGTGTCGAAAATATGAGGAGCATGAAACGGTCTGAAATAGGAGGAGCATGAAATGCTGTTGAGAGACATGAAGAGCCTGAAAAGTTTGAAAAATATGAAGAGTTTCAAAAGGTGTCAAAATTATGGGGAGCGTTAAACGTTCTAAACATAGAGGAGCATGAAGTGGTGTTGAAAAATATGAAGAGCCAGAAAAGGTGTGAAAAATATGAAGAGCTCCAAAAGGTGTGAAAAATATGAGGAGCATGGAACGTTCTGAAAAATAGGAGGAGCATGAAACGATGTTCAAAAACCTGAAGAGCCTGAAATGCTGTGAAATATATGAAGAGCTTCAAAATGTGTCAAAAATATGAGGAGCATGAAACTGTCTGAAAAATATGAAGAGTTTCAATAGTTGTCAAAATATGAGGAGCATGGAATGGTGTTCAAAAACATGAAGAGCCTGAAAAGGTGTTAAAATATGAAGAGCTTCAAATGGTGTCAAAAATATGAGGAGCATGAAACGGTCTGAAAAATAGGAGGAGCATGAAGTGATGTTCAAAAACATGAAGAGCCTTAAAAGGTGTGAAAAATATGAAGAGCTTTAAAGGTGTGAAAATTATGAGGAGCATGAAACCGTCTGAAAAATAGGAGGAGCATGACACGGTGTTGAAAAACATGAAGAGCCTTAACATGTGTGAAAAATATGAAGAGTTAAAAGGTGTGAAAAATATGAGGAGCATGAAACCGTCTGAAAAATAGGAGGAGCATCACACGGTGTTGAAAAACATGAAGATCATGAAAAGGGGTGAAAAATATGAAGAGATTCAAAAGCTGTCAAAAATATGAAGAGCCTGAAACGGTCTGAGAAATAGGAGGCAATGAAGTGGTGTTGAAAAAGATGAAGAGCCTGAAAAGGTGTGAAAAATATGAAGAGTTTCAAAGGGTGTCAAAAATAGGAACAGAATGAAACTGTCTGAAATAAAGGAGGAGCATGAAGCGGTGTTCAAAAACATGAAGAGCTTAAAAAATGTGAAAAATATGAAGAGCTTCAAAAGGCGTCAAAAATACGAGGAGCATGAAACGGTCAGAAGAAGAGGATGAGCATGAAGCAGTGTTGAAAAACATGAAGAGTCTGAAAAGGTGTGTAAAATGTGAAGAGCTTCAAAAGGAGTGAAATACATGAGGAGCATGAAACCGTCTGAATTATAGGAGGAGCATGAAGCGGTGATCATAAACATGAAGAGCCTGAAAAGGTGTGAAAAATATGAAGAGCTTCAAAAGCTGTCAAATATGAGATGAGCATGAAACGGTCTGTAAAATAGGAGGAGCAGGAAGTGGTGTTGAAAAACATGAAGAGCCTGAAAAAGTGTAAAATATATGAAGACCTTCAAAATTTGTGAAAAATATTAGGAGCTTCAAAAGAGGTAAAAAATATGAGGAGCATGAAACGGTCTGAAAAATAGGAGGAGCATGAAACGGTTTTGAAAAACACGAAGGGCCTGAAAAGGTGTGAAAAATATGAAGAGCTTCAAAAGGTGTGAAATACATAGGTGCATGAAACGGTCTGAAAAATAGAAGGAGCATGAAGCTGTGTTGAAAAACATGAAGAGCCTGAAAAGATGTGAAAAATATGAAGAGCTTCAAAAGGTGTCAAAAATATGAGGAGAATGAAACGGTCTGAAAAATAGGTGGAGCATGATGCAGTGTTTAAAAACATGAAGAGCCTGAAAAGGTGTGAAAAATATGAAGAGCTTCAAAAGGTGTTAAAAATAGGAGGAGCATGAAGCAGTGTTCAAAAACATGCAGAGCCTGAAAATGTGTGTTAAATATGAAGAGCTTCAAAACGTGTCAAAAATATGAGGAGCATGAAACGGTCTGAAAAATAGGTGGATCAAGAATCGGTCTTGAAAAACATGAAGAGCGTGAAAACGTGTGAAAAATATGAAGAGCTTCACAAGGTGTGAAAAATATGAAGAGCTTAAAATGGTGTCAAAAATGAGATGAGCATGAAACGGTCTGAAAAATAGGTGGAGCATGATGTGGTGTTGAAAAACATGAACAGCCTGAAAAGGTGTGAAAAATATGAAGAGCTTCAAAAGGTGTGAAAAATATGAGGAGCATGAAACGGTCTGAAAAATAGGTAGAGCATGAAGCCGTGTTGAAAAACATGAAGAGCCTGAAAAGGTGTGAAAAATATGAAGAGCTTCAAAAGGTGTCAAAAACATAAGCAACATGAAACGGTCAGAAAAAGAGGAGGAGGATGAAGCAGTGTTCAAAAACATGACTAGCTTGAAAAGGTGTGAAATATAATAAGAGCTTCAAAAGGTGTGAAAAACGGGAGGAGAAGGAAACTTTCTGAAATAAAGGAGGAGCATGAAGCGGTGTTGAAAAACATGAAGAGCCTGAAATGGTGTGAAAAATATGAAGAGCTTCAAAAGGTGTCAAAAATATGAGGAGCATGAAACGGTCTGAAAAATAGGAGGAGCATGAAGCGGTGTTGAAAAACATGAAGAGCTTGAAATGGTGTCAAAAATATGAAGAGCTTCAAAAGGTGTCAAAACTATGAGGAGCATGAAACGGTCAGAAAAATAGGAGGAGCATGAAGCGGTGTTGAAAAACATGAAGAGCATGAAAAGGTGTGAAAAATATGAAGAGCTTCAAAAGGTGTCAAAAATATGAGGAGCATGAAATGGTCTGAAAAATAGGAGGAGCATGAAGCGCTGTTGAAGAACATGAAGAGCCTGAAAAGGTGTGAAAAATATGAAGAGCTTCACAAGGTGTCAAAACTATGAGGGGCATGAAGCGGTCTGAAAAATAGGAGGAGCATGAAGCGCTGTTGAAGAACATGAAGAGCCTGAAAAGGTGTGAAAAATATGAAGAGCTTCAAAAGGTGTCAAAAATATGAGGAGCATGAAACGGTCTGAAAAATATGAGGAGATGCAGTAGTGTTCAAAAACATGAAGAACCTGAAAATGTGTGAAAAATACGAAGAGCTTCAAAAGGTGTCAAAATATGAGGAGCATGAAACGGCCTGAAAAATAGCAGGAGCATGAAACGGTATGAAAAATAGGAGGAGCATGAATCCGTGTTCAAAACCATGAAGAGCTTGAAAAGTTGTGAAATATATGAAGAGTTTCAAAAGGTGTCAAAAATAGGAGGAGAATGAAACTGTCTCAAATAAAGGAGAAGCATGAAGCGGTGTTGAAAACCATGAAGAGCCTGAAAAGATGTGAAAAATATGAAGAGCTTCAAAAGGATTGAAATATATGAGGAGTACGAAACCGTCTGAAAAAAAGGAGGAGCATGAAGCGGTGTTCAAAAACATGAAGAGCCTGAAAAGGTGTGAAAAATATGAAGAGCCTCAAAATGTGTCATATATATGAGGAGCATGAAACGGTTTGAAAAATAGGAGGAGAATGAAACAGTGTTCAAAAACATGAAGAGCCTGAAAAGGTGTGAAAAATATGAAGAGCTTCAAAAGGTGTGTAATATATGAGGAGCATGAAACGCTCTAAAAAATAGGAGGAGCATGAAGCCGTGTTGAAAAACATGAAGAGCCTGAAAAGGTGTAAAAAACATGAAGAGTTTCAAAAGGTGTCAAAAATATGAGGAACATGAAACGGTCTGAAAAATAGGAGGAGCATGAAGTGGGGTTGAAAATCATGAAGAGTCTGAAAAGGTGTGTAAAATGTGAAGAGCTTCAAAAGGAGTGAAATACATGAGGAGCATGAAACCGTCTGAATTATAGGAGGAGCATGAAGCGGTGTTCATAAACATGAAGAGCCTGAAAAGGTGTGAAAAATATGAAAAGCTTCAAAACTGTCAAATATGAGATGAGCATGAAACGGTCTGTAAAATAGGAGGAGCAGGAAGTGGTGTTGAAAAACATGAAGAGCCTGAAAATGTGTAAAATATATGAAGACCTTCAAAATTTGTGAAAAATATTAGGAGCTTCAAAAGAGGTAAAAAATATGAGGAGCATGAAACGGTCTGAAAAATAGGAGGAGCATGAAACGGTTTTGAAAAACACGAAGGGCCTGAAAAGGTGTGAAAAATATGAAGAGTTTCAAAAGTTGTGAAATACATAGGGGCATGAAACGGTCTGATAAATAGAAGGAGCATGAAGCTGTGTTGAAAAACATGAAGAGCCTGAAAAGATGTGAAAAATATGAAGAGCTTCAAAAGGTGTTAAAAATATGAGGAGAATGAAACGGTCTGAAAAATAGGTGGAGCATGAAGCAGTGTTTAAAAACATGAAGAGCCTGAAAAGGTGTGAAAAATATGAAGAGCTTCAAAAGGTGTTAAAAATAGGAGGAGCATGAAGCGGTGTTCAAAAACATGCAGAGCCTGAAAATGTGTGTAAAATATGAAGAGCTTCAAAACGTGTCAAAAATATGAGGAGCATGAAACGGTCTGAAAAATAGGTGGATCAAGAATCGGTCTTGAAAAACATGAAGAGCGTGAAAACGTGTGAAAAATATGAAGAGCTTCAAAAGGTGTGAAAAATATGAAGAGCTTCAAAAGGTGTGAAAAATATGAGGAGCATGAAACGGTCTGAAAAATAGGTAGAGCATGAAGCCGTGTTGAAAAACATGAAGAATCAGGAAGGGTGTAAAAAATATGAAGAGCTTCAAAAGGTGTCAAAAACATAAGCAACATGAAACAGTCTGAAAAATATGAGGAGCATGAATCGGTGTTCAAAAACATGAAGAGCCTGAAAAGGTGTGAAAAATATGAAGAGCTTCAAAAGGTGTCAAAAACATAAGCAACATGAAACGGTCAGAAAAAGAGGAGGAGGATGAAGCAGTGTTCAAAAACATGACGAGCTTGAAAAGGTGTGAAATATAATAAGAGCTTCAAAAGGTGTGAAAAACGGGAGGAGAAGGAAACTTTCTGAAATAAAGGAGGAGCATGAAGCGGTGTTGAAAAACATGAAGAGCCTGAAATGGTGTGAAAAATATGAAGAGCTTCAAAAGGTGTCAAAAATATGAGGAGCATGAAACGGTCTGAAAAATAGGAGGAGCATGAATCGGTGTTCAAAAACATGAAGAGCATTAAAAGGTGTGAAAAATGTGAAGAGCTTCAAAAGACGTCAAAAATATGAGGAGCATGAAACGGTCTGAAAAAAGGAGGGGCATGACGCGGTGTTGAAAAACATGAAGAGCATGAAAAAGTGTCAAAAATATGAGGAGCATGAAATGGTCTGAAAAATAGGAGGAGCAGGAAGCCGTGTTGAAAAACATGAAGAGCTTGAAATGGTGTCAAAAATATGAAGAGCTTCAAAAGGTGTCAAAACTATGAGGAGCATGAAACGGTCAGAAAAATAGGAGGAGCATGAAGCGGTGTTCAAAAACATGAAGAGCCTGAAAAGGTGTGAAAATTATGAAGAGCTTCAAAAGGTGTGAAAAATATGAGGACCATGAAACGGTCTAAAAAAATAAGAGGAGCATGAAGCAGTGTTGGAAAACATGAAGAGCCTGAAAAGGTGTAAAAAACATGAAGAGCTTCAAAAGCTGTCAAAAATATGAGGAACATGAAACGGTCTGAAAAATAGGAGGAGCATGAAGTGGGGTTGAAAATCATGAAGAGTCTGAAAAGGTGTGTAAAATGTGAAGAGCTTCAAAAGGAGTGAAATACATGAGGAGCATGAAACCGTCTGAATTATAGGAGGAGCATGAAGCGGTGATCATAAACATGAAGAGCCTGAAAAGGTGTGAAAAATATGAAGAGCTTCAAAAGCTGTCAAATATGAGATGAGCATGAAACGGTCTGTAAAATAGGAGGAGCAGGAAGTGGTGTTGAAAAACATGAAGAGCCTGAAAAAGTGTAAAATATATGAAGACCTTCAAAATTTGTGAAAAATATTAGGAGCTTCAAAAGAGGTAAAAAATATGAGGAGCATGAAACGGTCTGAAAAATAGGAGGAGCATGAAACGGTTTTGAAAAACACGAAGGGCCTGAAAAGGTGTGAAAAATATGAAGAGCTTCAAAAGGTGTGAAATACATAGGTGCATGAAACGGTCTGAAAAATAGAAGGAGCATGAAGCTGTGTTGAAAAACATGAAGAGCCTGAAAAGATGTGAAAAATATGAAGAGCTTCAAAAGGTGTCAAAAATATGAGGAGAATGAAACGGTCTGAAAAATAGGTGGAGCATGATGCAGTGTTTAAAAACATGAAGAGCCTGAAAAGGTGTGAAAAATATGAAGAGCTTCAAAAGGTGTTAAAAATAGGAGGAGCATGAAGCAGTGTTCAAAAACATGCAGAGCCTGAAAATGTGTGTTAAATATGAAGAGCTTCAAAACGTGTCAAAAATATGAGGAGCATGAAACGGTCTGAAAAATAGGTGGATCAAGAATCGGTCTTGAAAAACATGAAGAGCGTGAAAACGTGTGAAAAATATGAAGAGCTTCACAAGGTGTGAAAAATATGAAGAGCTTAAAATGGTGTCAAAAATGAGATGAGCATGAAACGGTCTGAAAAATAGGTGGAGCATGATGTGGTGTTGAAAAACATGAACAGCCTGAAAAGGTGTGAAAAATATGAAGAGCTTCAAAAGGTGTGAAAAATATGAGGAGCATGAAACGGTCTGAAAAATAGGTAGAGCATGAAGCCGTGTTGAAAAACATGAAGAGCCTGAAAAGGTGTGAAAAATATGAAGAGCTTCAAAAGGTGTCAAAAACATAAGCAACATGAAACGGTCAGAAAAAGAGGAGGAGGATGAAGCAGTGTTCAAAAACATGACTAGCTTGAAAAGGTGTGAAATATAATAAGAGCTTCAAAAGGTGTGAAAAACGGGAGGAGAAGGAAACTTTCTGAAATAAAGGAGGAGCATGAAGCGGTGTTGAAAAACATGAAGAGCCTGAAATGGTGTGAAAAATATGAAGAGCTTCAAAAGGTGTCAAAAATATGAGGAGCATGAAACGGTCTGAAAAATAGGAGGAGCATGAAGCGGTGTTGAAAAACATGAAGAGCTTGAAATGGTGTCAAAAATATGAAGAGCTTCAAAAGGTGTCAAAACTATGAGGAGCATGAAACGGTCAGAAAAATAGGAGGAGCATGAAGCGGTGTTGAAAAACATGAAGAGCATGAAAAGGTGTGAAAAATATGAAGAGCTTCAAAAGGTGTCAAAAATATGAGGAGCATGAAATGGTCTGAAAAATAGGAGGAGCATGAAGCGCTGTTGAAGAACATGAAGAGCCTGAAAAGGTGTGAAAAATATGAAGAGCTTCACAAGGTGTCAAAACTATGAGGGGCATGAAGCGGTCTGAAAAATAGGAGGAGCATGAAGCGCTGTTGAAGAACATGAAGAGCCTGAAAAGGTGTGAAAAATATGAAGAGCTTCAAAAGGTGTCAAAAATATGAGGAGCATGAAACGGTCTGAAAAATATGAGGAGATGCAGTAGTGTTCAAAAACATGAAGAACCTGAAAATGTGTGAAAAATACGAAGAGCTTCAAAAGGTGTCAAAATATGAGGAGCATGAAACGGCCTGAAAAATAGCAGGAGCATGAAACGGTATGAAAAATAGGAGGAGCATGAATCCGTGTTCAAAACCATGAAGAGCTTGAAAAGTTGTGAAATATATGAAGAGTTTCAAAAGGTGTCAAAAATAGGAGGAGAATGAAACTGTCTCAAATAAAGGAGAAGCATGAAGCGGTGTTGAAAACCATGAAGAGCCTGAAAAGATGTGAAAAATATGAAGAGCTTCAAAAGGATTGAAATATATGAGGAGTACGAAACCGTCTGAAAAAAAGGAGGAGCATGAAGCGGTGTTCAAAAACATGAAGAGCCTGAAAAGGTGTGAAAAATATGAAGAGCCTCAAAATGTGTCATATATATGAGGAGCATGAAACGGTTTGAAAAATAGGAGGAGAATGAAACAGTGTTCAAAAACATGAAGAGCCTGAAAAGGTGTGAAAAATATGAAGAGCTTCAAAAGGTGTGTAATATATGAGGAGCATGAAACGCTCTAAAAAATAGGAGGAGCATGAAGCCGTGTTGAAAAACATGAAGAGCCTGAAAAGGTGTAAAAAACATGAAGAGTTTCAAAAGGTGTCAAAAATATGAGGAACATGAAACGGTCTGAAAAATAGGAGGAGCATGAAGTGGGGTTGAAAATCATGAAGAGTCTGAAAAGGTGTGTAAAATGTGAAGAGCTTCAAAAGGAGTGAAATACATGAGGAGCATGAAACCGTCTGAATTATAGGAGGAGCATGAAGCGGTGTTCATAAACATGAAGAGCCTGAAAAGGTGTGAAAAATATGAAAAGCTTCAAAACTGTCAAATATGAGATGAGCATGAAACGGTCTGTAAAATAGGAGGAGCAGGAAGTGGTGTTGAAAAACATGAAGAGCCTGAAAATGTGTAAAATATATGAAGACCTTCAAAATTTGTGAAAAATATTAGGAGCTTCAAAAGAGGTAAAAAATATGAGGAGCATGAAACGGTCTGAAAAATAGGAGGAGCATGAAACGGTTTTGAAAAACACGAAGGGCCTGAAAAGGTGTGAAAAATATGAAGAGTTTCAAAAGTTGTGAAATACATAGGGGCATGAAACGGTCTGATAAATAGAAGGAGCATGAAGCTGTGTTGAAAAACATGAAGAGCCTGAAAAGATGTGAAAAATATGAAGAGCTTCAAAAGGTGTTAAAAATATGAGGAGAATGAAACGGTCTGAAAAATAGGTGGAGCATGAAGCAGTGTTTAAAAACATGAAGAGCCTGAAAAGGTGTGAAAAATATGAAGAGCTTCAAAAGGTGTTAAAAATAGGAGAAGCATGAAGCGGTGTTCAAAAACATGCAGAGCCTGAAAATGTGTGTAAAATATGAAGAGCTTCAAAACGTGTCAAAAATATGAGGAGCATGAAACGGTCTGAAAAATAGGTGGATCAAGAATCGGTCTTGAAAAACATGAAGAGCGTGAAAACGTGTGAAAAATATGAAGAGCTTCAAAAGGTGTGAAAAATATGAAGAGCTTCAAAAGGTGTGAAAAATATGAGGAGCATGAAACGGTCTGAAAAATAGGTAGAGCATGAAGCCGTGTTGAAAAACATGAAGAATCAGGAAGGGTGTAAAAAATATGAAGAGCTTCAAAAGGTGTCAAAAACATAAGCAACATGAAACAGTCTGAAAAATATGAGGAGCATGAATCGGTGTTCAAAAACATGAAGAGCCTGAAAAGGTGTGAAAAATATGAAGAGCTTCAAAAGGTGTCAAAAACATAAGCAACATGAAACGGTCAGAAAAAGAGGAGGAGGATGAAGCAGTGTTCAAAAACATGACGAGCTTGAAAAGGTGTGAAATATAATAAGAGCTTCAAAAGGTGTGAAAAACGGGAGGAGAAGGAAACTTTCTGAAATAAAGGAGGAGCATGAAGCGGTGTTGAAAAACATGAAGAGCCTGAAATGGTGTGAAAAATATGAAGAGCTTCAAAAGGTGTCAAAAATATGAGGAGCATGAAACGGTCTGAAAAATAGGAGGAGCATGAATCGGTGTTCAAAAACATGAAGAGCATTAAAAGGTGTGAAAAATGTGAAGAGCTTCAAAAGACGTCAAAAATATGAGGAGCATGAAACGGTCTGAAAAAAGGAGGGGCATGACGCGGTGTTGAAAAACATGAAGAGCATGAAAAAGTGTCAAAAATATGAGGAGCATGAAATGGTCTGAAAAATAGGAGGAGCAGGAAGCGGTGTTGAAAAACATGAAGAGCTTGAAATGGTGTCAAAAATATGAAGAGCTTCAAAAGGTGTCAAAACTATGAGGAGCATGAAACGGTCAGAAAAATAGGAGGAGCATGAAGCGGTGTTGAAAAACATGAAGAGCATGAAAAGGTGTGAAAAATATGAAGAGCTTCAAAAGGTGTCAAAAATATGAGGAGCATGAAATGGTCTGAAAAATAGGAGGAGCATGAAGCGCTGTTGAAGAACATGAAGAGCCTGAAAAGGTGTGAAAAATATGAAGAGCTTCACAAGGTGTCAAAACTATGAGGAGCATGAAGCGGTCTGAAAAATAGGAGGAGCATGAAGCGCTGTTGAAGAACATGAAGAGCCTGAAAAGGTGTGAAAAATATGAAGAGCTTCAAAAGGTGTCAAAAATATGAGGAGCATGAAACGGTCTGAAAAATATGAGGAGATGCAGTAGTGTTCAAAAACATGAAGAACCTGAAAATGTGTGAAAAATACGAAGAGCTTCAAAAGGTGTCAAAATATGAGGAGCATGAAACGGCCTGAAAAATAGCAGGAGCATGAAACGGTATGAAAAATAGGAGGAGCATGAATCCGTGTTCAAAACCATGAAGAGCTTGAAAAGTTGTGAAATATATGAAGAGTTTCAAAAGGTGTCAAAAATAGGAGGAGAATGAAACTGTCTCAAATAAAGGAGAAGCATGAAGCGGTGTTGAAAACCATGAAGAGCCTGAAAAGATGTGAAAAATATGAAGAGCTTCAAAAGGATTGAAATATATGAGGAGTACGAAACCGTCTGAAAAAAAGGAGGAGCATGAAGCGGTGTTCAAAAACATGAAGAGCCTGAAAAGGTGTGAAAAATATGAAGAGCTTCAAAATGTGTCAAAAATATTAGGAGCATGAAACGGTCTGAAAAATAGGAGGAGAATGAAACAGTGTTCAAAAACATGAAGAGCCTGAAAAGGTGTGAAAAATATGAAGAGCTTCAAAAGGTGTGTAATATATGAGGAGCATGAAACGCTCTAAAAAATAGGAGGAGCATGAAGCCGTGTTGAAAAACATGAAGAGCCTGAAAAGGTGTAAAAATCATGAAGAGTTTCAAAAGGTGTCAAAAATATGAGGAACATGAAACGGTCTGAAAAATAGGAGGAGCATGAAGTGGGGTTGAAAATCATGAAGAGTCTGAAAAGGTGTGTAAAATGTGAAGAGCTTCAAAAGGAGTGAAATACATGAGGAGCATGAAACCGTCTGAATTATAGGAGGAGAATGAAGCGGTGTTCATAAACATGAAGAGCCTGAAAAGGTGTGAAAAATATGAAAAGCTTCAAAACTGTCAAATATGAGATGAGCATGAAACGGTCTGTAAAATAGGAGGAGCAGGAAGTGGTGTTGAAAAACATGAAGAGCCTGAAAAAGTGTAAAATATATGAAGACCTTCAAAATTTGTGAAAAATATTAGGAGCTTCAAAAGAGGTAAAAAATATGAGGAGCATGAAACGGTCTGAAAAATAGGAGGAGCATGAAACGGTTTTGAAAAACACGAAGGGCCTGAAAAGGTGTGAAAAATATGAAGAGCTTCAAAAGGTGTGAAATACATAGGGGCATGAAACGGTCTGAAAAATAGAAGGAGCATGAAGCTGTGTTGAAAAACATGAAGAGCCTGAAAAGATGTGAAAAATATGAAGAGCTTCAAAAGGTGTTAAAAATATGAGGAGAATGAAACGGTCTGAAAAATAGGTGGAGCATGAAGCAGTGTTTAAAAACATGAAGAGCCTGAAAAGGTGTGAAAAATATGAAGAGCTTCAAAAGGTGTTAAAAATAGGAGGAGCATGAAGCGGTGTTCAAAAACATGCAGAGCCTGAAAATGTGTGTAAAATATGAAGAGCTTCAAAACGTGTCAAAAATATGAGGAGCATGAAACGGTCTGAAAAATAGGTGGATCAAGAATCGGTCTTGAAAAACATGAAGAGCGTGAAAACGTGTGAAAAATATGAAGAGCTTCAAAAGGTGTGAAAAATATGAAGAGCTTAAAATGGTGTCAAAAATGAGATGAGCATGAAACGGTCTGAAAAATAGGTGGAGTATGATGTGGTGTTGAAAAACATGAAGAGCCTGAAAAGTTGCGAAAAATATGAAGACCTTCAAAAGGTGTCAAAACTATGAGGAGTATGAAAGGGTCTGAAAAATAGGAGGAGCATGAAACGGTGTTCAAAAACATGAAGAGCCTGAAAAGCTGTGAAAAATATGAAGAGCCTCAAGGTGTGAAATACTTGAGGAGCATGAATCGGTCTGAAAAACAGGAGGAGCATGAAGCGGTGTTGAAAAAAATGAAGAACCTGAAATGGTGTGAAAAATATGAAGAGCTTCAAAAGGTGTCAAAAATATGAGGAGCATGAAACAGTCTGAAAAATATGAGGAGCATGAATCGGTGTTCAAAAACATGAAGAGCCTGAAAAGGTGTGAAAAATATGAAGAGCTTCAAAAGGTGTATAATACATGAGGAGCATGAAACGGTCTGAAAAATAGGAGGAGCATGAAGCGGTGTTGAAAAACATGAACAGCCTGAAAATGTGTGAAAAATATGAAGAGCTTCAAAAGGTGTGAAAAATATGAGGAGCATGTAACGGTCTGAAAAATAGGAAGAGCATGAAGCCGTGTTGAAAAACATGAAGAGCCAGGAAAGGTGTAAAAAATATGAAGACCTTCAAAAGGTGTCAAAAATATAGGGAACATGAAACGGTCTGAAAAATAGGAGGAGCATGAAGTGGTGTTGAAAATCATGAAGAACCTGAAAAGGTGTGTAAAATATGAAGAGCCGCAAAATGTGTGAAATATATGAGGAGCATGAAACGGTCTGAAAAAAAGGAGGAGCATGAAGCGCTGTTCAAAAATATGAAGAGCCTGAAAATTTGTGAAAACTATGAAGCGCTTCAGAAGGTGTCAAAAATGAGATGAGCATGAAACGGTCTGAAAAATAGGAGGAGCATGAAGTGGTGTTGAAAAACATTAAGAGCCTGAAAATGTGTGAAATATATGAAGAGCTTCAAACGATTTCAGAAATGAGAGGAACATGAAACGGTCTGAAAAATAGGAGGAGCATGAAGCGGTGTTGAAAAACATGAAGAGCCTGAAAAGGTGTGAAAATTATGAAGAGCTTCAAAAGGTGTGAAAAATATGAGGAGCACGAAACGGTCTAAAAAATAAGAGGAGCATGAAGCCGTGTTGAAAAACATGAAGAGCCTGAAAAGGTGTAAAAAACATGAAGAGCTTCAAAAGGTGTCAAAAATATGAGGAACATGAAACGGTCTGAAAAATAGGAGGAGCATGAAGTGGGGTTGAAAATCATGAAGAGTCTGAAAAGGTGTGTAAAATGTGAAGAGCTTCAAAAGGAGTGAAATACATGAGGAGCATGAAACCGTCTGAATTATAGGAGGAGCATGAAGCGGTGTTCATAAACATGAAGAGCCTGAAAAGGTGTGAAAAATATGAAAAGCTTCAAAAGCTGTCAAATATGAGATGAGCATGAAACGGTCTGTAAAATAGGAGGAGCAGGAAGTGGTGTTGAAAAACATGAAGAGCCTGAAAAAGTGTAAAATATACGAAGACCTTCAAAATTTGTGAAAAATATTAGGAGCTTCAAAAGAGGTCAAAAATATGAGGAACATGAAACGGTCTGAAAAATAGGAGGAGCATGAAACGGTTTTGAAAAACACAAAGGGCCTGAAAAGGTGTGAAAAATATGAAGAGCTTCAAAAGGTGTGAAATACATAGGGGCATGAAACGGTCTGAAAAATAGAAGGAGCATGAAGCTGTGTTGAAAAACATGAAGAGCCTGAAAAGATGTGAAAAATATGAAGAGCTTCAAAAGGTGTCAAAAATATGAGGAGAATGAAACGGTCTGAAAAATAGGTGGAGCATGAAGCAGTGTTTAAAAACATGAAGAGCCTGAAAAGGTGTGAAAAATATGAAGAGCTTCAAAAGATGTTAAAAATAGGAGGAGCATGAAGCGGTGTTCAAAAACATGCAGAGCCTGAAAATGTTTGTAAGATATGAAGAGCTTCAAAACGTGTCAAAAATATGAGGAGCATGAAACGGTCTGAAAAATATGTGGATCAAGAATCGGTCTTGAAAAACATGAAGAGCGTGAAAACGTGTGAAAAATATGAAGAGCTTCAAAAGGTGTGAAAAATATGAAGAGCTTAAAATGGTGTCAAAAATGAGATGAGCATGAAACGGTCTGAAAAATAGGTGGAGCATGATGTGGTGTTGAAAAACATGAAGAGCCTGAAAAGTTGCGAAAAATATGAAGACCTTCAAAAGGTGTCAAAACTATGAGGAGTATGCAAGGGTCTGAAAAATACAAGGAGCATGAAACGGTGTTCAAAAACATGAAGAGCCTGAAAAGCTGTGAAAAATATGAAGAGCCTCAAGGTGTGAAATACTTGAGAAGCATGAATCGGTCTGAAAAACAGGAGGAGCATGAAGCGCTGTTGAAAAACATGAAGAGCCTGAAATGGTGTGAAAAATATGAAGAGCTTCAAATGGTGTCAAAAATATGAGGAACATGAAACAGTCTGAAAAATATGAGGAGCATGAATCGGTGTTCAAAAACATGAAGAGCCTGAAAAGGTGTGAAAAATATGAAGAGCTTCAAAAGGTGTTAAATACATGAGGAGCAGGAAACGGTCTGAAAAATAGGAGGAGCATGAAGCGGTGTTGAAAAATATGAAGAGCCTGAAAAAGTGTAAAATATATGAAGAGTTTCAAAAGATGTGAAAAATATGAAAAACTTCAAAAGCTGTCAAAAATGAGATGAGCATGAAACGGTCTGAGAAATAGGAGAAGCATGAAGTGGTGTTGAAAAACATGAAGAGCTTGAAAACGTGTGAAATATATGAAGAGTTTCAAAAGGTGTGAAAAATATGAAGAGCTTCAAAAGGTGTCAAAAATATGAGGAGCATGAAACGGTCTGAAAAATAGGAGGAGCATTGTAACATTGTTGAAAAAATTGAAGAGCCTGTAAAAGTGTCAAAAATATGAAGAGCTTCAAAAGGTGTCAAAAATATGAGGAGCATGAAAAGGTCTGAAAAATAGGAGGAGCATGAAGCGGTGTTGAAAAATATGAAGAGCCTGAAAAAGTGTAAAATATATGAAGACCTTCAAAATTTGTGAAAAATATTAGGAGCTTCAAAAGAGGTCAAAAATATGAGGAGCATGAAACGGTCGGAAAAATAGGAGGAGCATGAAACGGTTTTGAAAAACACGAAGGGCCTGAAAAGGTGTGAAAAATATGAAGAGCTTCAAAAGGTGTGAAATACATAGGGGCATGAAACGGTCTGAAAAATAGAAGGAGCATGAAGCTGTGTTGAAAAACATGAAGAGCCTGAAAAGATGTGAAAAATATGAAGAGCTTCAAAAGGTGTTAAAATTAGGAGGAGCATGAAGAGGTGTTCAAAAACATGCAGAGCCTGAAAATGTGTGTAAAATATGAAGAGCTTCAAAAGGTGTCAAAAATATGAGGAGCATGAAAAGGTCTGAAAATCGGAGGAGCATGAAGTGGTGTTCAAAAACATAAAGAGATTGAAAAGGTGTGAAATATATGAAGAGCTTCAAAAGGTGTGAAATTCATGAGGAGCATGAAACGGTCTCAAAAATAGGAGGAGCATGAAGCGGTGTTCAAAAATATGAAGAGCCTGAAAAGGTGTGAAAAATATGAAGAACTTCAAAAGGTGTCAAAACGATGAGGAGCATGAAACGGCCTGAAAAATATGAGGAGCATGAAGTGGTGTTGAAAAACATGAAGAGCCTGAAAAGGTGTGAAAAATATGAAGAGCTTCAAAAGTTGTGAAAAATATGAAGAGCTTCAAAAGGTGTAAAAAATGAGATGAGCATGAAACGGTCTGTAAAATAGGAGGTGCATGAAGCGGTGTTCAAAACATGAAGAGCCTGAAAAGGTGTGAAAAATATGAAGAGCTTCAAAAGGTGTGAAAAATATTAGGAGCATGAAACGGTGAAAAATAGGAGGAGCATAAAGTGATGTTCAAAAATATGAAGAGCTTTAAAAGGTGTCAAAAATATGAGGAGCATGAAACGGTCTCAAAATTAGGAGGAGCATGAAGCGGTATTCAAATATATGGAGGTCCTGAAAAGGTACTAAAAATATGAAGAGCTTCAAAAGGTGTCAAAATTAAGAAGAGCATGAAACGTTCTGAAAAAAATAGTAGCATGAAACGGTGTTCAAAAACATGAAGAGCCTGGAAAGGTGTGAAAAATATGAAGAGCATCAAAACGTGTCAAAAATATGAGGAGCATGAAACGGTCTGAAAAATAGGAGGAGCATGAAGCAGTGTTAAAAACATGAAGAGCCTGAAAACCTGTGGAAAATATTAAGAGCTTCAAAAGGTGTGAAAAATATGAAGAGCTTCAAAAGGTGTAATAGTGAGATGAGCATGAAACGGTCTGAAAAATAGGAGGAGCATGACGAGGTGTGGAAAAACGTGAAGAGACTGAAAAGGTGTGAAAAATATGAAGAGCTTCAAAAGGTGTCAAAAACATGAGGAGCGTGAAACGTTCTGAAAAATAGGAGGAGCATGAAATGGTGTTCGAAAACATGAACAGCCTGAAAAGATGTGAAAAATATGAAGAGCCTCAAAAGGTGTCAAAAATATGAGGAGCATGAAACAGTCTGAAAAAGAGGAGGAGCATGAAACGGTCTGAAGAAGAGGAGGAGCATGAAACGGTGTTGAAACACATGAAGAGCCTGAAAAGGTGTGAAAAATAGGATGAGCTTCAAAAAGAGTCAAAAATATGAGGAGCATGAAACGGTCTCAAAAATAGAAAGAGCATGAAGCGGTGTTCAAAAACCTGAAGAGCCTGGAATGGTGTGAAAACTATGAAGAGCTTCAAAAGGTGTCAAAAATATGAGGAGAATGAAACGGTCTGAAATATACGAGGAGCATGAAGTGGTGTTGAAAAACATGAAGAGCCTGAAAAGTGTGAAAAATACGAAGATCTTCAAAAGGTGTCAACAATATGAGGAGCATGAAACAGTCTGAAAAATAGGAAACTCATGAAGCAGTGTTGAAAAACATGAAGAGCCTGAAAAGGTGTGAAAAATATGAAGAGCTTCAAAAGTTGTGAAAAATATGAAGAGCTTCAAAAGGTGTAAAAAATGAGATGAGCATGAAACGGTCTGTAAAATAGGAGGAGCATGAAGCGGTGTTCAAAACATGAAGAGCCTGAAAAGGTGTGAAAAATATGAAGAGCTTCAAAAGGTGTGAAAAATATTAGGAGCATGAAACGGTGAAAAATAGGAGGAGCATAAAGTGATGTTCAAAAATATGAAGAGCTTTAAAAGGTGTCAAAAATATGAGGAGCATGAAACGGTCTCAAAATTAGGAAGAGCATGAAGCGGTATTCAAATATATGGAGGTCCTGAAAAGGTACTAAAAATATGAAGAGCTTCAAAAGGTGTCAAAATTAAGAAGAGCATGAAACGTTCTGAAAAAAATAGTAGCATGAAACGGTGTTCAAAAACATGAAGAGCCTGGAAAGGTGTGAAAAATATGAAGAGCATCAAAACGTGTCAAAAATATGAGGAGCATGAAACGGTCTGAAAAATAGGAGGAGCATGAAGCAGTGTTAAAAACATGAAGAGCCTGAAAACCTGTGGAAAATATTAAGAGCTTCAAAAGGTGTGAAAAATATGAAGAGCTTCAAAAGGTGTAATAGTGAGATGAGCATGAAACGGTCTGAAAAATAGGAGGAGCATGACGAGGTGTGGAAAAACATGAAGAGACTGAAAAGGTGTGAAAAATTTGAAGAGCTTCAAAAGGTGTCAAAAACATGAGGAGCGTGAAACGTTCTGAAAAATAGGAGGAGCATGAAATGGTGTTCGAAAACATGAACAGCCTGAAAAGATGTGAAAAATATGAAGAGCCTCAAAAGGTGTCAAAAATATGAGGAGCATGAAACAGTCTGAAAAAGAGGAGGAGCATGAAACGGTCTGAAGAAGAGGAGGAGCATGAAACGGTGTTGAAACACATGAAGAGCCTGAAAAGGTGTGAAAAATAGGATGAGCTTCAAAAAGAGTCAAAAATATGAGGAGCATGAAACGGTCTCAAAAATAGAAAGAGCATGAAGCGGTGTTCAAAAACCTTAAGAGCCTGGAATGGTGTGAAAACTATGAAGAGCTTCAAAAGGTGTCAAAAACATGAGGAGCATGAAACCGCCTGAAAAATAGGAGGAGCATGAAACGGTCTGAAAAATAGGAGGAGCATGAAGCGGTGTTGAAAAAGCTGAAGAGCCTGAAAAGGCTTGAAATATATGAAGAGCTTCAAAAGGTGTCAAAAATATGAGGAGCAAGAAACCGTCTGAAAAATAGGAGAAGCATGAAGCGGTGTTCAAAAACATGAAGAGCATGAAAAGTTGTCAAAAATATGAAGAGATTCAAATGGTGTCAAAAATATGAGGAGCATGAAATTGTCTGAAAAATAGGAGGAACATGAAGCGGTGTTCAAAAACATGAAGAGACTGAAAAGGTGTGAAAAATATGTAGAGTTTCAAAGTGTGTGAAAAATATGAGGAGCAAGAAACGGTCTGAAAAATAGGAGGAGCATGAAGCCGTTTTCAAAAACATGAAGAGCATGAAAAGGTGTGAAAAATATGAAGAGTTTCAAAAGGTGTCAAAACTCTGAGGAGCATGAAACCGCCTGAAAAATACGAGGAGGATGAAACGGTCTGAAAAATAGGAGGAGCATGAAGCGGTGTTGAAAAACCTGAAGAGCCTGAAAAGGCGTGAAATATATGAAGAGCTTCAAAAGGTGTCAAAAATATGAGGGGCAAGAAACCGTCTGAAAAATAGGAGAAGCATGAAGCGGTGTTGAAAAACATGAAGAGCATGAAAAGTTGTCAAAAATATGAAGAGATTCAAATGGTGTCAAAAATATGAGGAGCATGAAATTGTCTGAAAAATAAGAGGAGCATGAAGCAGTGTTGAAAAACCTGAAGAGCCTGAAAAGGTGTGAAATATATGATGAGCTTCAAAAGGTGTCAAAAATAGGAGGAGCATGAAACGGTATGAAAAATAGGAGGAGCATGAAGCTGTGTTGAAAAACCTGAAGAGCCTGAACAGGTGTGAAAAAATGAAGGGCTTCAAAAGGTGTCAAATCTATGAGGAGCACGAAACGGTCTGAAAAATAGGAGGAGCATGAAGCGGTGTTGAAAAACGTGAAGAGCTTGAAAAAGTGTCAAAAATATGAAGAGCTTCAAAAGGTGTCAAAAGTATGAGGAGCAAGAAACGGTCTGAAAAATAGGAGGAGCATGAAGTGGTGTACAAAAACATGAAGAGCATTAAAAGGTGTGAAAAATATGAAGAGCTTCAAAATGTGTCAAAAATATGAGGAGCATGAAACAGTCTGAAAAATAGGAGGATCATGAAGCGGTGTTGAAAAACATGAAGAGCCTGAAAAGATGTGAAAAATATGAAGAGCTTCAAAAGGTGTCAAATCTATGAGGAGCACGAAACGGTCTGAAAAATAGGAGGAGCATGAAGCGGTGTTGAAAAACGTGAAGAGCTTGAAAAGGTGTCAAAAATATGAAGAGCTTCAAAAGGTGTCAAAAGTATGAGGAGCAAGAAACGGTCTGAAAAATAGGAGGAGCATGAAGTCGTGGTCAAAAACATGAATAGCATTAAAAGGTGTGAAAAATATGAAGAGCTTCAAAATGTGTCAAAAATATGAGGAGAATGAAACGGTCAGAAAAATAAGAGGATCATGAAGCGGTGTTGAAAAACATGAAGAGCCTGAAAATGTGTGAAAAATATGAAGAGCTTCAAAAGGTGTCAAAACTATGAAGAGCATGAAACGGTCTGAAAAATAGGAGGAGCATGAAGCGGTGTTGAAAAAAATGCAGAGCATGAAAAGGTGTGAAAAATATGAAGAGCTTCAAAAGGTGTCAAATATATGAGGAGCATGAAACGGTCTAAAAAATAGAGGGGAATGAAGCGCTGTTGAAAAACATGAAGAGCATTAAAAGGTGTGAAAAATATGAAGAGTTTCAAAAGGAGTCAAAATATGAGGAGCATTAAACTGTCTGAAAAATAGGAGGAGCATGAAACGGTCTGAAAAATAGGAGGAGCAAGAATCGGTGTTGAAAAACATGAAGATCCTGAAAAGATGTGAAAAATATGAAGAGCTTCAAAAGGTTTCAAAACTATGAGGAGCATGAAACGGTCTGAAAAATAGGAGGAGCATGAAGCCGTTTTCAAAAACATGAAGAGCATGAAAAGGTGTGAAAAATATGAAGAGTTTCAAAAGGTGTCAAAACTATGAGGAGCATGAAACCGCCTGAAAAATAGGAGGAGCATGAAACGGTCTGAAAAATAGGAGGAGCATGAAGCGGTGTTGAAAAACCTGAAGAGCCTGAAAAGGCTTGAAATATATGAAGAGCTTCAAAAGGTGTCAAAAATATGAGGAGCAAGAAACCGTATGAAAAATAGGAGAAGCATGAAGTGGTGTTGAAAAACATGAAGAGCATGAAAAGTTGTCAAAAATATGAAGAGATTGAAATGGTGTCAAAAATATGAGGAGCATGAAATTGTCTGAAAAATAGGAGGAACATGAAGCGGTGTTCAAAAACATGAAGAGACTGAAAAGGTGTGAAAAATATGTAGAGTTCCAAAGTGTGTGAAAAATATGAGGAGCAAGAAACGGTCTGAAAAATAGGAGGAGCATGAAGCGGTGATCAAAACATGAAGAGCCTGAAAAGGCTTGAAATATATGAAGAGCTTCAAAAGGTGTCAAAACTATGAAGAGCATGAAACGGTCTGAAAAATAGGAGGAGCATGAAGCGGTGTTGAAAAAAATGCAGAGCATGAAAAGGTGTGAAAAATATGAAGAGCTTCAAAAGGTGTCAAATATATGAGGAGCATGAAACGGTCTAAAAAATAGAGGGGAATGAAGCGCTGTTGAAAAACATGAAGAGCATTAAAAGGTGTGAAAAATATGAAGAGTTTCAAAAGGAGTCAAAATATGAGGAGCATTAAACGGTCTGAAAAATAGGAGGAGCATGAAGCGGTCTGAAAAATAGGAGGAGCAAGAATCAGTGTTGAAAAACATGAAGATCCTGAAAAGATGTGAAAAATATGAAGAGCTTCAAACGGTGTCAAAACTATGAGGAGCATGAAACCGTCTGAAAAATAGGAGGAGCATGAAGCGGTGTTGAAAAAAATGCAGAGCATGAAAAGGTGTGAAAAATATGAACAGCTTCAAAAGGTGTCAAAACTATGAAGAGCATGAAACGGTCTGAAAAATAGGAGGATCATGAAGCGGTGTTGAAAAACATGAAGAGCCTGAAAATGTGTGAAAAATATGAAGAGCTTCAATAGGTGTCAAAACTATGAAGAGCATGAAACGGTCTGAAAAATAGGAGGAGCATGAAGCAGTGTTGAAAAATATGAAGAGCCTGAAAATGTGTGAAAAATATGAAGAGCTTCAAAAAGTGTCAAAACTATGAAGAGCATGAAACGGTCTGAAAAATAGGAGGAGCATGAAGCGGTGTTGAAAAACATGAAGATCCTGAAAAGATGTGAAAAATATGAAGAGCTTCAAAAGGTTTCAAATCTATGAGGAGCATGAAACGGTCTGAAAAATAGGAGGAGCATGAAGCCGTTTTCAAAAACATGAAGAGCATGAAAAGGTGTGAAAAATATGAAGAGTTTCAAAAGGTGTCAAAACTATGAGGAGCATGAAACCGCCTGAAAAATAGGAGGAGCATGAAACGGTCTGAAAAATAGGAGGAGCATGAGGCGGTGTTGAAAAAGCTGAAGAGCCTGAAAAGGCTTGAAATATATGAAGAGCTTCAAAAGGTGTCAAAAATATGAGGAGCAAGATACCGTCTGAAAAATAGGAGAAGCATGAAGCGGTGTTGAAAAACATGAAGAGCATGAAAAGTTGTCAAAAATATGAAGAGATTCAAATGGTGTCAAAAATATGAGGAGCATGAAATTGTCTGAAAAATAGGAGGAACATGAAGCGGTGTTCAAAAACATGAAGAGACTGAAAAGGTGTGAAAAATATGTAGAGTTTCAAAGTGTGTGAAAAATATGAGGAGCAAGAAAAGGTCTGAAAAATAGGAGTAGCTTGAAGCGGTGATCAAAACATGAAGAGCATGAACAGGTGTGAAATATATGAAGAGCTTCAAATCGTGTCAAATATGAGGAGCATGAAAAGTTCTGAAAAATAGGAGGAGCATGAAGCGGTGTTGAAAATCATGAAGTGCCTGAAAAGGTGTGAAATATATGAAGAGCTTCATATCGTGTCAAATATCAGGAGCATGAAACGGTCAGAAAAATAGGAGGAGCATGAAGCCGTGTTCAAAAACATGAAGAGCCTGAAAAGGTGTGAAAAATATGAAGAGTTTCACAAGGTGTCAAAATATGAGAGGCATTAAACGGTCTGAAAAAAAAAGGAAGAGCATGAAACGGTCTGAAAAATAGGAGGAGCATGAATCGGTGTTGAAAAACATGAAGATCCTGAAAAGATGTGAAAAATATGAAGAGCTTCAAAACGTGTCAAAACAATCAGGAGCATGAAACGGTCTGAAATATAGGAGGAGCATGAAGCCGTGTTCAAAAACATGAAGATCCTGAAAAGAAGTGAAAAATATGAAGAGCTTCAAAAGGTTTCAAAACTAAGAGGAGCATGAAACGGTCTGAAAAATAGGAGGAGCATGAAGCCGTTTTCAAAAACATGAAGAGCATGAAAAGGTGTGAAAAATATGAAGAGTTTCAAAAGGTGTCAAAACTATGAGGAGCATGAAACCGCCTGAAAAACACGAGGAGGATGAAACGGTCTGAAAAATAGGAGGAGCATGAAGCGGTGTTGAAAAACCTGAAGAGCCTGAAAAGGCTTGAAATATATGATGAGCTTCAAAAGGTGTCAAAAATAGGAGGAGCATGAGACGGTATGAAAAATAGGAGGAGCATGTAGCGGTGTTGAAAAACATGAAGAGCATGAAAAGTTGTCAAAAATATGAAGAGATTCAAATGGTGTCGAAAATATGAGGAGCATTAAATTGTCTGAAAAATAGGAGGAGCATGAAGCAGTGTTGAAAAACCTGAAGAGCCTGAAAAGGTGTGAAATATATGATGAGCTTCAAAAGGTGTCAAAAATAGGAGGAGCATGAGACGGTATGAAAAATAGGAGGAGCATGTAGCGGTGTTGAAAAACCTGAAGAGCCTGAAAATGTGTGAAAAATACGAAGATATTCAAAAGGTGTCAAAAATATGAGGCGCATTAATTGGTCTGAAAAATAGGAGGAGCAAGAATCGGTTTGAAAAACATGAAGAGCCTGAAAAGGTGTGAAAAAATGAAGAGCTTCAAAAGGTGTCAAATCTATGAGGAGCACGAAACGGTCTGAAAAATAGGAGGAGCATGAAGCGGTGTTGAAAAACGTGAAGAGCTTGAAAAGGTGTCAAAAATATGAAGAGCTTCAAAAGGTGTCAAAAGTATGAGGAGCAAGAAACGGTCTGAAAAATAGGAGGAGCATGAAGTCGTGTTCAAAAACATGAATAGCATTAAAAGGTGTGAAAAATATGAAGAGCTTCAAAATGTGTCAAAAATATGAGGAGCATGAAACGGTCAGAAAAATAAGAGGATCATGAAGCGGTGTTGAAAAACATGAAGAGCCTGAAAATGTGTGAAAAATATGAAGAGCTTCAAAAGGTGTCAAAACTATGAAGAGCATGAAACGGTCTGAAAAATAGGAGGAGCATGAAGCGGTGTTGAAAAAAATGCAGAGCATGAAAAGGTGTGAAAAATATGAAGAGCTTCAAAAGGTGTCACATATATGAGGAGCATGAAACGGTCTAAAAAATAGAGGGGAATGAAGCGCTGTTGAAAAACATGAAGAGCATTAAAAGGTGTGAAAAATATGAAGAGTTTCAAAAGGAGTCAAAATATGAGGAGCATTAAACGGTCTGAAAAATAGGAGGAGCATGAAACGGTCTGAAAAATAGGAGGAGCAAGAATCGGTGTTGAAAAACATGAAGATCCTGAAAAGATGTGAAAAATATGAAGAGCTTCAAAAGGTTTCAAAACTATGAGGAGCATGAAACGGTCTGAAAAATAGGAGGAGCATGAAGCCGTGTTCAAAAACATGAAGAGCCTGAAAAGGTGTGAAAAATATGAAGAGTTTCACAAGGTGTCAAAATATGAGAGGCATTAAACGGTCTGAAAAAAAAAGGAAGAGCATGAAACGGTCTGAAAAATAGGAGGAGCATGAAGCCGTGTTCAAAAACATGAAGAGCATGAAAAGGTGTGAAAAATATGAAGAGTTTCAAAAGGTTTCAAAACTATGAGGAGCATGAAACGGCCTGAAAAATTGGAGGAGCATGAAACGGTCTGAAAAATAGGAGGAGCATGAAGTGGTGTTGAAAAACCTGAAGAGCCTGAAAAGGCGTGAAATATATGAAGAGCTTCAAAAGGTGTCAAAAATAGGAGGAGCATGAAACGGTCTGAAAAATAGGAGGAGCATGAAACGGTGTTCAAAAACATGAAGGCTTGGAAAGGTGTGAAAAATATGAAGAGCTTCAGAAGGTGTCAAAAATATTAGGAGCATGAAACGGTCTGAAAAATGGTAAGAGCATGAAGTGGTGTTGAAATACATGAAGAGCCTGAAAAGATGTGAAAAATATGAAGAGCTTCAAAAGGTGTCAAAAATATGAGGATCATGAAACGATCTGAAAAATAGGAGGAGCATTAAGCGGTGTTGAAAAACATGAAGAGCCTGAAAAGGTGTGAAATATATGAAGAGCTTCAAAAGGTGTCAAAAATATGAGCAGCATGAAATGGTCTGAAAAATAGGAGGAGCATGAAGCGTTGTTCAAAAACATGACGAACCTGAAAGCTGTGACAAATATGAAGAGCTTCAAAAGGTGTGAAAAATATGAGGAGCAGGAAACGGTCTTCAAAATATGAGGAGCATGAGGCGGTGTTGAGAAACATGAAGAGGCTGAAATGGTGTGAAATATATGAAAAGCTTCAAAAGGTGTCAAAAATATGAGGAGCATGAAACGTTCTGAAAAATAGTAGGAGCATGAAGCGGTGTTGAAAAACATGAAGAGCCTGAAAAGGTGTGAAATATATGAAGAGCTTCAAAATGTGTCAAAAATATTAGGAGCAATAAACGGTCTGAAAAATAGTAGGAGCATGAAGTGGTGTTGAAAAACATGAAAGGCCTGAAAAGGTGTGAAAAATATGAAGAGCTTCAAAAGGTGTCAAAAATATGAGGAGCATGAAACGGTCTGAAAAATAGGAGGAGCATGAAGTGTTGTTGAAAAAAATGAAGAGCCTGAAAAGGTGTGAAAAATATGAAGAGCTTCAAAATTATCAAAAATATGAGGAGCATAAAACGGTTGGAAAAATAGGAGGACCATGAAGCGGTGTTGAAAAACATGAAGAGCCTGAAGATGTGAAATATATGAAGAGCTTCAAAAGGTGTCAAAAATATAAGGAGCATGAAACGGTCTGAAAAATAGGAGGAGCATGAATCTGTGTTAAAGAACGTGAAGAGCCTGAAAAGGTGTAAAAATATAAAGAGCTTCAAAAGGTGTCAAAAATATGAGGAGCGTGAAACGGTCTGAAAAATAGGAGGAGCATGAAGTTGTGTTGAAAAATATGAAGAGCCTGAAAAGGTGTGAAAAATATGAAGAGCTTCAAAAGGTGTCAAAATATGAGCAGCATGAAACGGTCTGAAAAATAGGAGGAGCATGAAGCGGTGTTCAAAAACATGAAGAACCAGAAAAGGTGTGAAAAATATGAAGAGCTTCAAAAGGTGTCAAATTTATGAGGAGCATGAAACGGTCTGAAAAATAGGAGGAGCATGAAGTGGTGTTCAAAAACATGAAGAGTCTGGAGAGGTGTGAATAATATGAAGAGCTTCAAAATGTGTCAAACATATGAGGAGCATGAAACGGTCTGCAACATAGGAGGAGCATGAGTGGTGTTCAAAAACATGAAGACATGGAAAGGTCTGAAAAATATGCAGAGCTTCAAAAGGTGTCAAAAATATGAGGAGCATGAAAAGGTATGAATAATAGGAGGAGCATGAAGTGGTGTTGAAAAACATGAAGAGCCTGAAAAGGTGTCAAATATATGAAGAGCTACAAGAGGTGTCAAAAATATGAGGAGCATTAAAAGGTCTGAAAAATAGGAGGAGCATGAAGTGGTGTTGAAAAACATGAAGAGTCTGAAAATGTGTGAAAAATATGAAGAGCTTCAAAAGGTGTCAAACATATGAGCAGCATGAAACGGTCTGAAAAATAAGAGGAGCATGAAGCGTTGTTCAAAAACATGACGAGCCTGAAAAGCTGTGAAAAATATGAAGAGCTTCAAAAGGTGTCACAAATATGGGGAGCATGAAAATTTCTGTAAAATAGGAGGAGCATGAAGCGGTGTTCAAAAACCTGAAGAGCCTGGAAAGGTGTGAAAAATATGAAGAGATTCAAAAGGTGTCAAAAACTGAGGAGCATGAAACGGTCTGAAAATAGGAGGAGCATGGAACGGTGTTGAAAAACATTAAGACCGTGAAAAGGTGTGAAAAATATGAAGAGCTTCAAAAGGTGACAAAAATATGAGGAGCATGAAACGGTCTGAAAAATAGGAGGAGCATGAAACGGTGTTCAAAAACATGAAGAGCCTGAAAAGGTGTGAAAAATATGAAGAGCTTCAAAACGTCTCAAAAACATGAGGAGCATGAAACAGTCTGAAAATAGAAGGAGCATCAAACGGTGTTCAAAAACATGAAGAGCCTGAAAAGGTGTGAAAAATATGAAGAGCTTCAAAAGGTGACAAAAATATGAGGAACATGAAACGGTGTTCAAAAACATGAAGAGCCTGAAAAGGTGTGAAAAATATAAAGAGCTTCAAAAGGTGTCAAAAATATGAGGAGCATGAAACGATCTGAAAAATAGGAGGAGCATGAAGCGGTGTTGAAAAAAATGAAGAGCCTGAAAAGGTGTGAAAAATATGAAGAGCTTCAAAAGTTGTCAAAATATGAGCAGCATGAAACGGTCTGAAAAATAGGAGGAGCATGAAGCGGTGTTCAAAAACATGAAGAACCAGGAAAGGTGTGAAAAATATGAAGAGCTTCAAAAGGTGACAAAAATATGAGGAGCATGAAAAGGTATGAAAAATAGGAGGACCATGAAGCAGTGTTGAAAAACATGAAGAGCCTGAAAAGCTGTGAAAAATATGAAAGCTTCAAAATGTGTGAAAAATATGAGGAGCATGAAACGGTATGAAAATAGGAACAGCGTGATGAAATGTTGAAAAACATGTATAGCCTGAAAATGTGTGAAATATGTGAAGCGCTTCAAATATGTCAAAAATAAGAGGAGCATGAAACTGTCTGAAAAATAGGAGGAGCATGAAGCCGTGTTGAAAAATATGACGAGCCTGAAAAGGTGTGAAAAAATATGAAGAGCTTCAAATGGTGTCAAAAATTTGAGGAGCATGAAACGGTCTGAAATAGAGGAGGAGCATGAAGCGGTTTTGAAAAACATGAAGAGCATGTAAAGGTGCGAAATATATGAAGGGCTTCAAAAGATGTCAAAAATATGAGGAGAATGAAACGGTCTGAAAAATAGGAGGAGCATGAAACGGTGTTCAAAAACATGAAGGGCCTGAAAAGCTGTGAAAAATATGAAGAGCTTCAAAAGGTGTCAAAAATATGAGGAGCATGAAACGGTCTGAAAAAGAGGAGGAGCATTAAGCGGTGTTGAAAAACATGAAGAAGCTGAAAACCTGTGAAAAATATGAAAAGCTTCAAAAGGTGTCAAAATATGAGCAGCATGAAACGGTCTGAAAAATAGGAGGAACATGAAGCGGTGTTCAAAAACATGAAGAACAAGGAAAGGTGTGAAAAATATGAAGAGCTTCAAAAGTTGTCAAAAATGAGATGTGCATGAAACGGACTGAAATATAGGAGGAGCATGAAGTGATGTTGAAAAATATGAATAGCCTGAAAAGTTGTGAAAAATATGAAGAGCTTCAAAAGGTGTGAAAAATATAAGTAGCATGAAACGGTCTGAAAAATAGGAGGAGCATGAAGCGTTGTTCAAAAACATGAAGAGCATGAAAAGATGTGAAAAATATGAAGAGCTTCAAAAGGTGTGAAATACATGAGGAGCATGATACGGTCTGAAAATTAGGAAAAGCATGAAGTTGTGTTCAAAAACATGAAGAGCATGAAAAGGTGTGAAAAATATGAAGAGCTTCAACAGATGTCAAAAATATGAGCAGCATGAAACGGTCTGAAAAATAGGAGGAGCATGAAGCGGTCGTCAAAAACCTGAAGAGCTTGAAAAGGTTTGAAAACTATAAAGAGCTTCAAAAAGTGTCAAAAATATGAGGAGTATGAAACGGTCTGAAAAATAGGAGGAGAATGAAGCGGTGTTGGAAAACATGAAGATCCTGAAAAGGTGTGTGTAATATGAAGAGCTTCAAAAGGTGTCAAAAATATGAGGAGCATGAAACGGTCTGAAAAATAGGAGGAGCATGAAATGTTTTTGAAGAAGATGAAGAGTTTGAAAAGGTGTGAAATATATGAAGAGCTTCAAAAGGTGTCAAAAATATGAGGAGCATGAAACAGTCAGAAAAATAGGAGGAGCATGAAGCAGTCGTCAAAAAACATGAAGAGCCTGAAAAGGTGTGAAAAATAGAGGGGAATGAAGCGCTGTTGAAAAACATGAAGAGCATTAAAAGGTGTGAAAAATATGAAGAGTTTCAAAAGGTGTCAAAATATGAGGAGCATTAAACCGTCTGAAAAATAGGAGGAGCATGAAACGGTCTGAAAAATAGGAGGAGCATGAACCGGTGTTCAAAAACATGAAGAGCCTGAAAAGGTGTGAAAAATATGAAGAGCATGAAAATTTGTGAAAAAAATGAAGAGAATGAAACTGTGTTCAAAAACATGAAAATCCTGAAAAGGTGTGAAAAATATGAAGAGCTTCAAAAAGTGTCAAAAATATGAGGAGCATGAAACGCTCTGAAAAATAGGAGAATCATGCAGCGGTGTTGAATACTATAAACAGCTTGAAAAATTGTGAAAAATATGAAGAGCTTCAAAAGGTGTCAAAAATATGAGTATCATGAAACGATCAAAAAATAGGAGGAGCATGAAGCTGTGTTCAAAAACATGAAGATCCTGAAAAGGTGTGAAAAATATGAAGAGCTTCAATAGGTATCAAAAATATGAAGAGCATGAAACGGTCGGAAAAATAGGAGGAACATGATGCGGTGTTCAAAAACATGAAGAGCCCGAAAATTTGTGAAATATATGAAGAGCTTCAAACGGTGTCAAAATTATGAGGAGCATGAAATGGTCTGAAAAACAGGAGGAGCATGAAGCGGGGTTGAAAAACATGAAGAGCCTGAAAAATTATGAAAAATGTGAAGAGCTTCAAAAGGTGTGAACAATATGGGGAGCTTCAAAAATTGTCAAAAATATGAGGAGCCTGAAACGGTCTGAAAAATAGGAGGAGCATGAAAAGGTGTTCAAAAACATGAAGAGGCTGAAAAGGTGTGAAAAATAAGAAGAGCTTCAAACGGTGTGAAATACATGAGGAGCATGAAACGGTCTGAAAAATACGAGGAGCATGAAGCGGTGTTCAAAAATATAAAGAGCCTGAAAAAATGTGAAAAATATGAAGAGCTTCAAAATGTGTCAAATATATGAGGAGCATGAAACTGTCTGAAAAATAGAAGGAGCATGAAACGGTGTTCAAAAACATGAACATCCTGAAAACTTGTGAAAAATAAGAAGAGCTTCAAAAGGTGTGAAAAATATGAAGAGCTTCAAAATGTGTCAAAAATGAGATGAGCATGAAACGGTCTGAAACATAGTAGGAGCATGAAGTGGTGTTGAAAAACATGAAAAGCCTGAAAAGGTGTGAAATATATGAGGAGCTTGAAAAGGTGTCAAAAATATGAGGAGCATGAAACGGTCTGAAATATATGAGGAGCATGAACCGTTGTTCAAAAACATGAAGAGACTGAAAAGGTGTGAAAAATATGAGGAGCTTCAAAAGGTGTGAAAAATATGAAGAGCTTCAAAAGGTGTCAAAAATGAGACGAGCATGATATGGTCTGAAAAATAGGAGGTGCATGAAGTGGTGTTGAAAAACATGAAGAGCCTGAAAAGCTTTGAAAAATATGAAGAGCTTCAAAGGTGTCAAAATTATGAGGAGCATGAAACGGTCTGAAAAATAGGAGGAGCATGAAGCGGGGTTGAAAAACCTGAAGAGCCTGAGAAAGTGTGAAAAATATGAAGAGCTTCAAAAGGTGTGAAAAATATGAGGAGCTTCAAAAGGTGTCAAAAATATGAGGAGCATGAAACGGTCTGAAAAATAGGAGGAGCATGATGCGGTGTTGAAAAATATGAAGAGCCAGAAAACGTGTGATAAATATGAAGATCTTCAAAAGGTATGAAAAATATGAAGAGCTACAAAAGGTGTCAAAAAAGAGATGAGCATGAAACGGTCTGCAAAATAGGAGGAGCATGAAGTTGTGTTCAAAAAAATGAAGAGCCTGAAAAGGTGTGTAGTATATGAAGATTTTAGAAGGTGTCAAAAATATGAGGAGCATGAAATGGTCTGAAAAACAGGAGGAGCATGAAGTGAAGTTGAAAAACATGAAGAGCCTGAAAAGGTGTGAAAAATACGAAGAGCTTGAAAATGTGTCAAAAATATGAGGAGCATGAAACGGTCTGATATATATGAGGAGCATCAACCTGTGTTCAAAAACATGAAGGCCTGAAAAGTTGTGAAATATATGAAGAGCTTCAAACGGTGTCAAAATGATGAGGAGAATGAAACGGTCGGAAAAATAGGAGGAACTTGAAGCGGTGTTGAAAAACATGAAGAACCTGAAAAGGTGTGAAAAAAATGAAGAGCTTCAAAAGGTGTCAAAAATATGAGGAGCATGAAACGGTCTGAAAATTAGGAGGAGCATGAAACGGTCTCAAATATCCGAGGAGCATGAAACGGTCTGAAAAATAGGAGGAGCATGAAGTGGTGTTGAAAAACATGAAAGGGTGTGAAAAATATGAAGAGCTTCAAAAGGTGTCAAAAATATGAGGAGCATGAAACGGTCCTAAAAATAGGAGAATCATGCAGTGGTGTTGAAAAACATGAACAGCCTGAAAAGGTGTGTAAAATATGAAGAGATTGATAAGGTGTCATAAATATGAGGAGCATGAAACGGTCGGAAAAATAGGAGGAGCATGAAGCAGTGTTCAAAAACATGAAGAGCCTGAAATGGTGTGAAAAATATGAAGAGCTTCAATAGGTATCAAAAATATGAGGAGGATGAAACGGTCGGGAAAATAGGAGGAACATGATGCGGTGTTCAAAAACATGAAGAGCCTGAAAATTTGTGAAATATATGAAGAGCTTCAAACGGTGTCAAAATTATGAGGAGCATGAAACGGTCTGAAAAACAGTACGAGCATGAAGCTGGGTTGAAAAACATTAAGAGCCTGAAAACGTGTGAAAAATATGAAGAGCTTAAAAAGGTGTGAACAATATGGGGAGCTTAAAAAATTGTCAAAAATATGAGGAGCCTGAAACGGTCTGAAAAATAGGAGGAGCATGAAAAGGTGTTCAAAAACATGAAGAGGCTGAAAAGGTGTGAAAAATAAGAAGAGCTTCAAACGGTGTGAAATCCATGAGGAGCATGAAACGGTCTGAAAAACAGGAGGAGCATGAAGCGGTGTTGAAAAACATGAAGAGCCTGAAAAGGTGTGAAAAATATGAGCAGCTTGAAAAGGTGTCAAAATTGAGATGAGCATGAAACGGTCTGATAAATAGGAGGATCATGAAGCGGTGTTGAAAATCATGAAGAGCCTGAAAAGGTGTACAAAATATGAAGAGCTTCAAAAGGTGTAAAAATTATTAGGTGCAAGAAACGGTCTGAAAAATAGGAGGAGGATGAAGCGGTGTTTAAAAATATGAAGAACCTGAAAAGGTGTGAAAAAAATGAAGAGCTTCAAAAGGTGTCAAAAATATGAGGAGCATGAAACGGTCTGAAAATTAGGAGGAGCATGAAACGGTCTCAAATATCCGAGGAGCATGAAACGGTCTGAAAAATAGGAGGAGCATGAAACGGTGTTGAAAATCATGAAGAGCCTGAAAAGGTGTGAAAAATATGAAGAGCTTCAAAAGGTGTCAAAAATAGGACGAGCATGAAACGGTCTCAAATATACGAGGAGCATGAAACGGTCTGAAAAATAGGAGGAGCATGAAGCGGTGTTGAAAAACATGAACAGCTTGAAAAGGTTCGAAAAATATGAAGAGCCAGAAAAGGTGCGAAAACTATGAAGAGCTTCAAAAGGTGTGAAAAATACGAAGAGCTTCAAAGATGTCAAAATTGAGATGAGCATGAAACGGTCTGAAAAATAGGAGGAGCATGAAGCTGTGTTAAAAAACATGAAGACCCTGAAAAGGTGTGAAAAATATGAAGAGTCAGAAAAGGTGTGAAAAGTATGAAGAGCTTCAAAATGTGTCAAAAATGAGATGAGCATGAAACGGTCTGAAACATAGGAGGAGTATGAAGTGGTGTTGAAAAACATGAAGAGCCTGAAAAGGTGTGAAATATATGAGGAGCTTGAAAAGGTGTCAAAAATATGAGGAGCATGAAACGGTCTGAAAAATAGGAGGTGCATGAAGTGGTGTTGAAAAACATGAAGAGCCTGAAAAGCTTTGAAAAATATGAAGAGCTTCAAAGGTGTCAAAATTATGAGGAGCATGAAACGGTCTGAAAAATAGGAGTAGCATGAAGCGGGGTTGAAAAACATGAAGAGCCTGAGAACGTGTGAAAAATATGAAGAGCTTCAAAAGGTGTGAAAAATATGAGGAGCTTCAAAAGGTGTCAAATATGAGATAGGCATGAAACGGTCTGAAAAATAGGAGGAGCATGAAGCTGTGTTGAGAAACATGAAGAGCCTGAAAAGGTGTGAACAATATGAAGAGCTTCAAAACGTGTCAAAAATATGAGGACCCTGAAACGGTCTAAAAAATAGGAGGAGCATGAAACGGTCTGAAAAATAGGAGGAGCATGAAGCGGTGTTGAAAAACATGAAGCGCCTGAAAAGGTGTGAAAGAAATGAAGAGTTTCTAAAGGTGTCAAAATATGAGGAGTAAGAAAGGGTCTGAAAAATAGGAGGAGCATGAAGCGGTGTTCAAAACCTGAAGAGCCTGAATAGGTGTGAAAAATATGAAGAGCCGCAAAAGGTGTCAAAATGAGATGAGCATGAACCGGTCTGAAAAATAGGAGGAGCATGAAGTGATGTTGAAAAAAATGAAAAACCTGAAAATGTGAGAAATATATGAAGAGCTTGAAAAGGTGTAAAAATATGAGGAGAATGAAACGGTCTGCATAATAGGAAGAGTATGAAATGGTGTTCAAAAACATAAAGAGCATGAAACGGTGTGAAAAATATGAAGAGTTTCAAAAGGTGTGAAATACATGAGGAGGAATAAACGGTCTGAAAAATAGGAGGAGCATGAAGCGGTGTTCAAAAACATGAAGAGTCTGAAAAGGTGTGAAAAATATGAAGAGTTTCTAAAGGTGTCAAAAATATGAGGAGCATGAAACGGTCTGAAAAATGGGAGGAGCATGAAATGGTGTTCAAACACATGAAGAGCCTGAAAGGTGTGAAAAATATGAAGAGCTTCAAAAGGTGTGAAAAAGACTAGGTGCAAGACACGGTCTGAAAAATACGAGGAGTATGAAGCGGTGTTGAAAAACATGAAGAGCCTGAAAACGTGTGAAAAATATGAAGAGCTTCAAAAGGTGTGAAAAATATGAAGAGCTTCAAAAGGTGTCAAAAATGAAATGAGCATGAAACGGTCTGAAAAATAGGAGGAGCATGAAATGGTGTTGAAAAAAATGAAGAGCCTGAAAAGGTGTGAAATATATGAAGAGCTTCAAAAGGTGTCAAAAATATGAGGAAAATGAAATGGTGTGAAAAAAAGGAGGAGCATGAATCGGTGTTGAAAAACATGAAGAGCCTGACAAGGTGTGAAAAATATGAAGAGTTTCTAAAGGAGTCAAAAATATGAGGAGCATGTAACGGTCTGAAAAATAGAAGGAGCATGATGTGTTGTTGAAAAACATGAAGAGCCTGAAAAGGTGTGAAAATATGAAGAGCTTCAAAAGGTGTCAAAAATATGAGGCGCATGAAACGATCTGAAAAATAGGAGGAGCATGAAGCGGTGTTCAAAGACATGAAGAGCCTGAAAAGGTGTGAAATATATGAAGAGCTTCAAAATGTGTCAAAAATATGAGGAGCATGAAACGGTCTGAAAAATATGAGGAGCATGAAACGGTGATCAAAAACATGAAGAGCCTGAAAAGGTGTGAAATATATGAACAGCTTAAAAAGGTGTCAAAAATATGAGGAGCATGAAACGGTCTGAAAAATAGGAGGAGCATGAAGTGGTGTTTAAAAACATGAAGAGCCTGAAAAGGTGTGAAAAATTTGAAGAGCTTCAAAAGGTTTCAAAATTATGAGGAGCATGAAACGGTCTGAAAAATAGGAGGAACATGAAGTTGTGTTCAAAAACTTGAAGAGCCTGAAAAGGTGTGAAAAATATGAAGAGCCTCAAAAGGTGTGAAATATATGAGGAGCATGATATGGTTTGAAAAATAGGATTAGCATGAAGCGGTGTTCAAAAACATGAAGAGTCTGAAAAGTTGTGAAAAATATGAAAAGCTTCAAAAGGTGTCAAAAATGAGATGAGCATGAAACGGTCTGAAAAATATGAGCAGCATGAATCGGTGTTGAAAAACATGAAGAGCCTGAAAAGGTATGAGAAATATGAAGAGCTTCAAAAGGTGTCAAAAATAATAGCAGTATGAAATGATCTGCAAAATATAAGGAGCAAGAAGTTGTGTTCAAAAACATGAAGAGCCTGAAAAGGTGTCAAAAATATGAAAATCTTCAAAAGGTGTCAAAAATATGAGGAGCATGAAACGGTCTGAAAAATAAGAGGAGCATGAAGCGGTGATGAAAAACATGAAGGGCATGAAAACGTGTGAAAAATATGAAGAGCTTCAAAAGGTGTGAAATACATGAGGAGTTTGAAACGGGCTGAAAAATAGGAGAAGCAGGAAGTGGTGTGGAAAAATATGAAGAGCCTGAAAAGGTGTGAAAAATATGAAGAGCTTGAAAAGATGTAAAAATATGAGGAGAATGAAACGGTCTGCAAAATAGGAGGAGCATGAAGCGGGGTTGAAATCATAAAGAGCCTGAAAAGTTGTGAAAAATATGAAGAGTTTCAAAAGATGTGACAAATATGAAGAGCTTCAAACGAGTCAAAATGAGATGAGCATGAAACGCTCTGAAAAATAGGAGGAGCATGAAGTGGTGTTGAAAAAAATGAAAAGCCTGAAAAGGTGTGAAATATATGAAGAGCTTGAAAAGGTGTAAAAATATGAGGAGCATGAAACCGTCTGCAAAATAGGAGGAGCATGAAATGGTGTTCAAAAACATGAAGAGCATGAAAAGATGTGAAAATTATGAAGAGCTTCAAAAGGTGTGAAATACATGAGGAGGATTAAACGGTCTGAAAAATAGGAAGAGCATGAAGTGGTGTTCAAAAACATGAAGACCATGAAAAGGTGTGAAAAATATGAAGAGCCTCAAAAGTGTGAAAAATATGAGGAACATGATATGGTTTGAAAAATAGGATTAGCCTGAAGCGGTGTTCAAATACATGAAGAGCCTGAAAAGTTGTGAAAAATATGCAAAGCTTCAAAAGGTGTCAAAAATGAGATGAGCATGAAACGGTCTGAAAAATAGGAGCAGCATGAATGGGTGTTGAAAAACATGAAGAGCCTGAAAAGGTGTGAGAAATATGAAGAGCTTCAAAAGGTGTCAAAAATATGAGGAGTATGAATCGATCTGCAAAAAATAAGGAGCAAGAAGTGGTGTTCAAAAACATGAAGAGCCTGAAAAGGTGTGAAAAAATTGAAGAGCTTCAAAAGGTGTCAAAAATATAAGGAGCATGAAACGGTCTGAAAAAGAGGAGGAGCATGAAGTGGTGTTGAAAAACATGAAGAGCCTGAAAAGGTGTGAAAAATATGAAGAGCTTCAAAAGGTGTCAAAAATATGAGGAGCATGAAACGGTTTGACAAATTGGAAGAGCATGAAACGGTGTTCAAAAACATGAAGAGACTGAAAAGTGGTGAAAAATATGAAGAGCTTCAAAACGTGTCAAATATATGAGGAGAATGAAATGGTCTGAAATATAGGAGGAGCATGAAGCGGTGTTGAAAAACGTGAAGAGCCTGAAAAAGAGTGAAAAATATGAAGAGCTACAAAACGTGTCAAAATATGAGGAGCATGAAACGGTCACAAAAATAGGGGGAGCATGAAATGGTCTGAAAAATAGGAGCAGCATGAAACGGTGTTGAAAAATATCAAGAGCCTGAAAACGTGTAAAAAATAGGAGGAGCTTCAAAAGGTGTCAAAAATATGAGGAGCATGAAACGGTCTGAAAAATAGGAGCAGCATGAAACGGTTTTCAAAAACATGAAGAGCCTGGAAAGGTTGGAAAAATATGAAGAGCCTCAAAAGGTGTGAAAAATATGAAGAGCTTCAAAAGGTGTGAAAAATATGAAGAGATTCAAAAGGTGTTAAAAATAGGAGCAGCTTCAAAAGGTTTCAAAAATATGAGGAGCATGAAACGGTCTGAAAGATAGGAGGAGCATGAAGCGGTGTTGAAAAACATGAAGAGCCTGAAAATATGTGAAAAATATTAAGAGCTTCAAAAGGTGTCAAAATGAGATGAGCATGAAACGTTCTGAAAAATAGGAGGAACATGAAGTTGTGTTGAAAACCATGAAGAGCCTGAAAAGGTGTGAAAAATATGAAGAGCTTCAAAACGTGTCAAAAATATGAGGAGCCGGAAACGGTCTCAAAAATAGGAGGAGCATGAAACGGTCTGAAAAATAGGAGGAGCATGAAGCTGTGTTCAAAACCTTGAAGAGCCAGAAAAGGTGTGAAAAATATGAAGAGCTTCAAAAAGTGTCGAAAATATGAGGAGCAAGAAACGGTCAGAAAATAGGAGGAGCATGAAACGGTCTGAAAAATAGGAGCAACATGAAACGGTCTGAAAAATAAGAGGAGCATGAAATGGTGTTGAAAAACAGGAAGAGCCTGAAAATGTGAGAAAAATATGAAGAGCTGCAAAAGGTGTCAAAAATATGAGGAGAATGAAACGGTCTGAAAAATAGGCGGAACATGAAACGGTGTTCAAAAACATGAAGAGCCTGAAAAGGTGTAAAAAATATGAAGAGCTTCAAAACGTGTCAAAATATGAGGAGCATGAAACGGTCTGAAAAATAGGAGGAGCAAGAAGCGGTGTTGAAAAACATCAAGAGCCTGAAAATGTGTGAAAAATATGAAGAGCTTCAAAAGGTGTGAAAAATATGAAGAGCTTTTAAAACTGTCAAATGAGATGAGCATGAAACGGTCTGAAAAATTGCAGGAGCATGAAGAGGTGTTCAAAAACATGAAGAACCTGAAAAGGGGTGAAAGAAATGAAGAGTTTCTAAAGGTGTCAAGAATATGAGGAGAATGAAGCGGTCTGAAAAATAGGAGGAGCATGAAGCGGTGTTGAAAAACATGAAGCGCCTGAAAAGGTGTGAAAGAAATGAAGTGTTTCTAAAGGTGTCAAAAATATGAGGAGTAAGAAAGGGTCTGAAAAATAGGAGGAGCATGAAGCGGTGTTCAAAAACATGAAGAGCCTGAATAGGTGTGAAAAATATGAAGAGCCACAAAAGGTGTCAAAATGAGATGAGCATGAACCGGTCTGAAAAATGGGAGGAGCATGAAGCGGTGTTCAAAAACATGAAGAGTCTGAAAAGGTGTGAAAAATATGAAGAGTTTCTAAAGGTGTCCAAAATATGAGGAGCATGAAACGGTCTGAAAAATGGGAGGAGCATGAAATGGTGTTCAAACACATGAAGAGCCTGAAAGGTGTGAAAAATATGAAGAGCTTCAAAAGGTGTGCAAAATATGAAGAGCATCAAAAGCTGTCAAATGAGATGAGCATGAAACGGTCTGAAAAATAGCAGGAGCATGAAGAGGTGTTCAAAAACATGAAGAACCTGAAAAGGGGTGAAAAATATGAAGAGCTTCAAAAGGTGTCAAAATTATGAGGAGCATTAAACGGTCTGAAAAATAGGAGGAGCATGAAGCTGTGTTCAACAACATGAAGAGCCTGAAAAGGTGCGAAAAATATGAAGAGCCTGAAAAGTTGTGAAAAATATGAAGAGCTTCAAAAGGTGTCAAAAATGAGATGAGCATGAAACGGTCTGAAAAATAGGAGGAGCATTAAGCGGGGTTGAAAATCATGAAGAGCCTGAAAAGTTGTGGAAAAATAGGAAGAGCTTCAAAATGTGTCAAATATATGAGGAGAATGAAACGGTCTGAAAAATAGGAGGAGCATTAAACGGTGTGGAAAAACATGAAGAGCCTGAAAAGGTGTGGAAAAATAGGAAGAGCTTCAAAATGTGTCAAATATATGAGGAGAATGAAACGGTCTGCAAAATAGGAGGAGCATGAAACGGTCTGAAAAATAGGAAGAGCATGAAACGGTCTGAAAAATAGGAGGATCATGAAGCGGTGTTGAAAATCGTGAAGAGCCTGAAAAGGTGTGAATGATGTGAAGAGCTTCAACAGGTGTCAAAAACTTGAGGAGAATGAAACGGTCTGAAAAATAGGAGGAGCATGAAGCTGTGTTGAAAAACATGAAGAGCCTGAAAAGGTGTGAAAAATATGAAGAACTTCAAAAAGTGTAAAAAATGAGAGCAGCATGAAACGGTCTGAAAAATAGGAGGAGCATGAAGCTGTGTTGAAAAACATGAAGAGCCTGAAAAAATGTGAAAAATATAAAGAGTTTCAAAAGGGGTGAAAAATATGAATAGCATGATATTGTCTGAGAAATAGGAGGAGCATGAAGCGGTGTTCAAAAACATGAAGAGCCTGAAAAGTTGTGAAAAATATGCAAAGCTTCAAAAGGTGTCAAAAATTAGAAGAGCAAGAAACGGTCTGAAAAATTGGAGGAGCAAGAAGTAGCATTGAAAAAAATGAAGAGCCTGAAAAGGTGTGAAATATATGAAGAGCTTCAAAAGGTGTCAAAAATATGAAGAGCATGAAACAGTCGGAAAAATAGGATGAAAATGAAACTCTTTTGCAAAAGATGAGGCGCATGAAAATGTTTGAAAAATATGAAGAGCTTCAAAAGGTGTCAAAAATATGAGAAGCATGAAACGGTCTGAAAAATAGGAGGAACATGAAGCGGTGTTGAAAAACATGAAGAGCCTGAAAAGGTGTGAAATATATGAAGAGCTTCAAAAGGTTTCAAAAATATGAAAACCATGAAACGACTGAAAAATAGGAGGAGCATGAATTGGTGTTGAAAATCATGAAGAGCCTGAAGCGGTGTTCCAAAACATGCAGAGACTGAAAAGGTGTGAAAAATATGAAGAGCTTCAAAAGGTGTGAAAAACATGAACAGCTTCAAAAGGTGTCAAAAAGAGATGAGCATGAAACGGTCTGAAAAATAGGAGGACCATGAAACTGTGTTCAAAAACATGAAGAGCCTGAAAATGTGTGAAAAATATGAAGAGCTTCAAAAATGTGAAAAATATGAAGAGCTTCAAAAGGTGTGAAAAATAGGAAGAGCTTCAAAAGGTGTCAAAAATGAGATTACCATGAAACGGTCTGAAAAATAGGAGGAGCATGAAGCGGTGTTGAAAATCATGAAGAGCCTGAAAAGCTGTGAAAAATATGAAGAGCCTCAAAAGGTGTGAAATACATGAGGAGCATGAAACGGTCTGAAAAATAGGAGGATCATGAAGCGGTGTTGAAAAACATGAAGAGCCTGAAAACGTATGAAAAATATGAAGAGCTTCAAAAATGTGAAAAATATGAAGAGCTTCAAAAGGTGTGAAAAATAGGAAGAGCTTCAAAATGTGTCAAAAATGAGATGAACATGAAACGGTCTGAAACATTGGAGGAGCATGAAGCGGTGTTGAAAATCATGAAGAGCCTGAAAAGGTGTGAATAATATGAAGAGCTTTAAAAGTTGTGAAAAATATGAAGAGTCTGAAAAGGTGTCAAAAATATGAGGAGCATGAAACGGTCTGAAAAATAGGAGGAGCATGAAACTGTGTTCAAAAACATGAAGAGCCTGAAAAGGTGTGAAAAATATGAAGAGCTTCAAAACGTGTGAAAAATATGAGGAGCATGAAACGGACTGAAAAATAGGAGAAGCATGAAGTGGTGTTGAAAAACAGGAGGAGCCTGAAAATGTGTGAAAAATATGAAGAGCTTCAAAAGGTGTCAAATATATGGGGAACATGAAACGATCTGAAAAATAGGAGGAGAATGAAGCGGTGTGGAAAAACATGAAGAGCGCGAAAAAGTTTGAAAAATATGAAGAGCTTCAAATGGTGTGAAAAATATGAAGAGCTTCAAAAGGTGTCAAAAATGAGATGAGCATGAAACGTCTGAAAAATAGGAGGAGAATGAAGTGGTGTTCAAAAACATGAAGAGCCAGAAAATGTGTGAAAAATAGGAGGAGCTTCAAAAAGTGTCAAAAATATGGGGAGCTTGAAACAGTCTGAAAAATAGGAGGAGCATGAAACGGTCTGAAAAATAGGAGTAGCATGAAGCGGTGTTCAAAAACATGAAGAGCCTGAAAAGGTGTGAAAAATATGAAGAGCTTCAAATTGTGTCAAGTATATGAGGAGCATGACATGGTCTGAAAAATAGGAGGAGCATCAAACGGTGTTGAAAAACATGAAGAGCCTGAAAAGGTGTGAAAAATAGGAGGAGCTTCAAAAGGTGTCAAAATATGAGGAGCAGGAAACGGTCTGAAAAATAGGAGGAGCATGAAGTGCTGTTCAAAAACATGAAGAGCCTGAAAAGGTGTGAAAAATATGAAGAGCTTCAAAAGGTGTGAAATACATGAGGAGCATGAAACGGTCTGAAAAAAAGGAGGAGCATGAAGCGGTGTTCAAAAACATGAAGAACCTGAAAAGGTGTGAAAAACATGAAGAGCTTCAAATTGTGTCAGTATATGAGGAGCATGAAACGGTCTGAAAAATAGGAGGAGCTTGAAACAGTCTGAAAAATCGGAGGAGCATGAAACGGTGTTGAAAAACATGAACAGCCTCAAAAGGTGTGAAAAATAGGAGGAGTTTAAAAAGGTGTCAAAAATATGGGGAACATGAAACGATCTGAAAAATAGGAGGAGAATGACGCGGTGTTGAAAAACATGAAGAGCCTGAAAAAGTTAGAAAAATGTGAAGAGCTTCAAATGGTGTGAAAAATATGAAGAGCTTCAAAAGGTGTCAAAAATGAGATGAGCATGAAACGTCTGAAAAATAGGAGGAGAATGAAGTGGTGTTGAAAAACATGAAGAGCCTGAAAAGGTGTGAATTTATGAAGGGCTTCAAAGTGTGTCAAAAATATGAGGAGCATGAAACGGTCTGAAAAATAGGAGGATCATGAAATGGTGTTGAAAAACGTGAAGAACCTGAAAAGGTGTGAAAAATATGAAGAGCTATAAAAGGTGTGAAATATATTAGGAGCAAGAAACGGTCTGAATAATAGGATGAGTATTAAGCGGTGTTGAAAAACATGAAGAAACTGAAAATTTGTGTAAAATAGGAGTAGCTTCAAAAGGTGTCAAAAATACGAGGAGCATGAAACGGTCTAAAAAATTGGAGGAGCATGAAGCGGTGTTGAAAAACATGAAGAGCCTGAAAAGGTGTGAAAAATATGAAGAGCTTCAAAAGGTGTGAAAAATATGAAGAGCTTCAAAAGGTGTAAAAAATGAGATGAGCTAGAAACGGTCTGAAAAATAGGAGGAGCATGAAACGGTCTGAAAAATAGGAAAAGCATGAAACGGTCTTGAAATACATGAAGAGCCTGAAAATATTTGAAAAATAGCAGGAGCTTCACAAGGTTTCAAAAATATGAGGAGCATGAAACGGTCTGAAAAAAGGAGGAGCATGAAGCGGTGTTGAGAAACATGAAGAGCCTGAAAAGGTGTGAAAATTATGAAGAGCTTCAAAAGCTTTGAAAAATATGAAGAACTTCAAAAGGTGTAAAAAATGAGATCAGCTAGAAACGGTCTGAAAAATAGGAGCATGAAACGGTCTGAAAAATAGAAGGAGCCTGAAGCGGTGTTCAAAAACATGAAGAACTGAAAAGGTGTGAAAAATAGGAGGAGCTTCAAAAGATGTCAAATTATGAGGAGCAAGAAACGGCCTGAAAATTAGGAGGATCATGAAGCCGTGTTCAAAAACATGAAGAGCCTGAAAAGGTGTGAAAAATATGAAGAGCTTCAAAAAGTGTCAAAAATATGAAGAGCATGAAACGGTCTGAAAAATAGGAAGAACATGAAGCGGTGTTGAAAAACCTGAAGAGCCTGAAAAGGTGTGAAATATATGAAGAGCTTCAAAAGGTGTGAAAAAAAGGAGGAGCATGAAACGGTGTGATAAATAGGAGGAGCATGACGCGGTGTTGAAAAACATGAATAGCCTGCAAAGGTGTGAAATATATGAAGAGCTACAAAAGGTGTCAAAAATATGAGGAGCATGAAACAGTCTAAAAAATAGGAGGAGCATGAAGCCCTTTTCAAAAACATGAAAGGCCTGAAAACGTGTGAAAAATATGAAGAGCTTCAAAAGGTGTCAAAAATATGAGGAGCATGAAACGGTCTGAAATATAGGAGGAGCATGAAGCCGTGTTCAAAAACATGAAGAGCCTGAAAAGTTGTGAAAAATATGAAGAGCTTCAAAAGGTGTCAAAATATGAGGACCATGAAATTCTGAAAAATAGGAGGAGCATTAATCGGTCTGAAAAATAGGAAGAGCATGAATCGGTGTTGAAAACATGAAGTGCATGAAAAGGTGTGAAAAATATGAAGAGCTTCAAAACATGTCAAAAATATGAGGAGCATGAAATGGTCTAAAAAATAGGAGGAGCATGAAGGGTTGTTCAAAAACATGAAGAGCCTGAAAAGGTGTGAAAAATATGAGGAGCTTCAAAAGGTATCAAAAATATGAGGAGCATGAAACGTTCTGAAAATTAGGAGGAGCATGAAGCGGTGTTGAAAATCATGAAGTGCCTGGAAAGGTGTGAAATATATGAAGAGTTTCAAATCGTGTCAAATATGAGGAGCATGAAACGGTCAGAAAAATAGGAGGAGCATGAAGCCATGTTCAAAAACATGAAGAGCCTGAAAAGGTGTGAAAAATATGAAGAGTTTCAAAAGGTGTCAAAATATGAGGAGCATTAAACGGTTTGAAAAATAGGAGGAGCATGAAACGGTCTGAAATATAGGAGGAGCATGAATCGGTGTTGAAAAACATGAAGATCCTGAAAAGATGTGAAAAATATGAAGAGCTTCAAAAGGTGTCAAAATATGAAGAGCATGAAACGGCCTGAAAAATAGGAGGAGCATGAAACGGTCTGAAAAATAGGAGGAGCATGAATGGGTGTTGAAAAACATGAAGGGCATGAAAAGGTGTGAAAAATATGAAGAGCTTCAAAAGGTGTGAAAATTATGAAGAGCTTCAAAAGGTGTCAAAAATGAGATGAGCATGAAACGTCTGAAAAATAGGAGGAGAATGAAGTGGTGTTGAAAAACATGAAGAGCCTGAAAAGGTGTGAATTTATGAAGGGCTTCAAAGTGTGTCAAAAATATGAGGAGCATGGAACGGTCTGAAAAATAGGAGGATCATGAAATGGTGTTGAAAAACGTGAAGAACCTGAAAAGGTGTAAAAAATATGAAGAGCTATAAAAGGTGTGAAATATATTAGGAGCAAGAAACGGTCTGAATAATAGGATGAGTATTAAGCGGTGTTGAAAAACATGAAGAAACTGAAAATTTGTGTAAAATAGGAGTAGCTTCAAAAGGTGTCAAAAATACGAGGAGCATGAAACGGTCTAAAAAATTGGAGGAGCAAGAAGCGGTGTTGAAAAACATGAAGAGCCTGAAAAGGTGTGAAAAATATGAAGAGCTTCAAAAGGTGTGAAAAATATGAAGAGCTTCAAAAGGTGTAAAAAATGAGATGAGCTAGAAACGGTCTGAAAAATAGGAGGAGCATGAAGCACTTTTCAAAAACATGAAAGGCCTGAAAAGGTGTGAAAAATATGAAGAGCTTCAAAAGGTGTCAAAAATATGAGGAGCATGAAACGGTCTGAAATATAGGAGGAGCATGAAGCCGTGTTCAAAAACATGAAGAGACTGAAAACGAGTGAAAAATATGAAGAGTTTCAAAAGGTGTCAAAAATGAGATGAGCATGAAACTGTCTGAAAAATAGGAGGAGCATGAAGCTGTATTCAAAAACAAGAAGAGCCTGAAATGGTGGGAAAAATATGAAGAGCTTCAAAAGGTGTTAAAAAATATGAGGAGCATGAAACGGTCTGAAAAATAGGAGGAGCATGAAGGTGTGTTCAAATATATGAAGAGCCTGAAAAGGTGTGAAAAATATGAAGAGCTTCAAAAGGTGTCAAAAATATGAGGAGCATGAAAAGGTCTGAAAAATAGGAGGAGAATGAAGCGGTGTTCAAAAACATGAAGAGCCTGAAAATGTGTGAAAAATATGAAGACCTTCCAAAATTGTCAAAAATATGAGGAGCATGAAACGGCCTGAAAAATAGAAGGAGCATGAAACTGTCAGAAAAATAGGAGGAGCATGAAACGGTGATGAAAAACATGAAGAGCCTGAAAAGGTGTGAAAAATAGGAGGAGCTTCAAAAGGTGTCAAAATATGAGGAGCATGAAACGGTCTGAAAAATAGGAGGAGCATGAAGTGCTGTTCAAAAACATGAAGAGCCTGAAAATGTGTGAAAAATATGAAGAGCTTCATAGGTGTGAAAAATATGAAGAGCTTCAAAAGGTGTCAAAAATGAGATGAGCAAGAAACGGTCTGAAAAATAGGAGGAGCATGAAGTGGTGTTGAAAAACATGACGAGTCTGAAAAGTTGTGAAAAATCTGAAGAGCTTCAAAAGGTTTCAAATATATGAGGAGCATGAAACGGTCTGAAAAATAGGAGGAGCATGAAGCCATGCTCAAAAACATGAAGAGCCTGAAAATGTGTGAAAAATATGAAGAGCTTCAAAAGGTGTCAAAAATATGAGGAGCATGAAACGGTCTGAAAAATAGGAGGAGCATGAAGCCATGTTCAAAAACATGTAGAGCCTGGAAAGGTGTGAAAAATATGAAGAACCTCAAAACGTGTCAAATAAATGAGGAGCATGAAATGGTCTGAAAAATAGGAGGAACATGAAGCGGTGTTGAAAAACATGAAGAGCCTGAAAAAGTGTGAAAAAATGAAGAGCCTGAAAATGTGTGAAAAATATGAAGAGCTTCAAGAGGTGTGAAAAATATGAGGAGCATGAAACGGTCTGAAAAATAGGAGGAGCATGAAGCGGTGTTGAAAAACATGAAGAGCCTGAAATGGCGTCAAAATTAGGAAGAGCTTCAAAAGGTGTCAAAAATATGAGGAGCAAGAAAAGGTCTGAAAAATAGGAGGAGCATGAAGCGGGGTTGAAAAGACGAAGAGACTGAAAAGGTGTGAAATATATGAAGAGCTTCAAGAGGTGTGAAAAATATGAAGAGCTTCAAAATGTGTCAAAATTGAGATGAGCATTAAGCGATCTGAAAAACAGGAGGAGCATGAAGTGGGGTTGAAAAGATGTATAGCCTGAAAAGATGTGAAATATATGAAGAGATTCAAAAGGTGTCAAAAATATGAGGAGAAAGAAACGGTCTGAAAAATAGGAGGAGCAGGAAGCGTTGTTCAAAAACAAGAAGAGCCTGAAAATGTGTGAAAAATATGAAGAGCTTCAAAAGGTGTGAAATACATGAGGAGGCATGAAACAGTCTGAAAAATAGGAGGAGCATGAAGCCATGTTCAAAAACATGTAGAGCCTGGAAAGGTGTGAAAAATATGAAGAACCTCAAAACGTGTCAAATAAATGAGGAGCATGAAACGGTCTGAAAAATAGGAGGAACATGAAGCGGTGTTGAAAAACATGAAGAGCCTGAAAAAGTGTGAAAAAATGAAGAGCCTGAAAATGTGTGAAAAATATGAAGAGCTTCAAAAGGTGTCAAAAATATGAGGAGCATGAAACGGTCTGAAAAATAGGAGGAGCATGAAGCCATGTTCAAAACCATGTAGAGCCTGGAAAGGTGTGAAAAATATGAAGAACCTCAAAACGTGTCAAATAAATGAGGAGCATGAAACGGTCTGAAAAATAGGAGGAGCATGAAGCGGTGTTGAAAAACATGAAGAGCCTGAAATGGCGTCAAAATTAGGAAGAGCTTCAAAAGGTGTCAAAATATGAGGAGCAAGAAAAGGTCTGAAAAATAGGAGGAGCATGAAGCGGGGTTGAAAAGACGAAGAGACTGAAAAGGTGTGAAATATATGAAGAGCTTCAAGAGGTGTGAAAAATATGAAGAGCTTCAAAATGTGTCAAAATTGAGATGAGCATTAAGCGATCTGAAAAATAGGAGGAGCATGAAGTGGCGTTGAAAAGATGTATAGCCTGAAAAGATGTGAAATATATGAAGAGATTCAAAAGGTGTCAAAAATATGAGGAGAAAGAAACGGTCTGAAAAATAGGAGGAGCAGGAAGCGTTGTTCAAAGACAAGAAGAGCCTGAAAATGTGTGAAAAATATGAAGAGCTTCAAAAGGTGTGAAATACATGAGGAGGCATGAAACAGTCTGAAAAATAGGAGGAGCATGAAGCGGTGTTGAAAAACATGAAAGTCCTGAAAAGGTGTGAAAAATATGAAGAGCTTAAAAATTATCAAAAATATGAGGAGCATAAAACGGTCTGAAAAATAGGAAGAGCCTTAAAAGGTGTCACAAATATAAAGAGTTTCAAAAGGTGTCAATAATATGCGTTGCATGAAACAGTCTGAAAAATAGGAGGAGCGTGAACGGGTTGAAAAAAGGAGCAGCATGAAATGGTGTTCAAAAACATGAAGAGCCTGAAAAGGTGTGAAAAATATGAAGAGCTTGAAAAGGTGTCAATAATAAGAGGTGCATGAAACAGTCTGAAAAATAGTAGGACCATGAAACGGTCTGAAAAATAGGAGGAGCATGAAACGGTGTTGAAAAACATGAAGAGCATGAAAAGGTGTGAAAAATAGGAAGAGCTTCAAAAGGTGTCAAAAATAGGAGGAGCATGAAACGGTCTGAAAAATAGAAGGAGCATGAAGCGGTGTTCAAAAACATGAAGATCCTGAAAAGGTGTGAAAAATATGAAGAGCTTCAAAACGTGTGAAAAATATGAGGAGCATGAAACGCTCTGAAAAATAGTGGGGTGTAAAGCGCTGTTCAAAAACATGAAGAGCCTGAAATGTGTGAAAAATATAAAGAGCTTCAAAAGTTGTCAAAAATATGAGGAGCATGAAACCTTCTGAAAAATAGAAGGAGCATGAAACGGTGTTCAAAAACATGGAGAGCCTGAAAAGGTATGAAAAACATGAAGAGCTTCAAAAGGTGTCAAAAATATGAGGAGCATGAAACGGTCTGAAAAACAGGAGCAGCATGAAGCGGTGTTGAAAAACAAGAAGAGCATGAAAAGGTGTGAAAAATATGAAGAGTTTCAAAAGGTGTGAAAAATATGAGGAGCATGAAACGGTCTGAAAAACAGGAAGAGCATGAAAAGGTCTGAAAAATAGGAGGAGCATGAAGCGTTGTTCGAAATCATGAAGAGAATGAAAAAGTGTGAAAAATATGAAGAGCTTCAAAAGGTGTCAAAAATATGAGGAACATGAAACGGTCTGAAAAATAGGAGGAGCATGAAGCGGTGTTCAAAAACATGAAGAGCTTGAAAAGGAGTGAAATATATGAAGAGCGTCAAAAGGTTTCAAAAATAGGAGGAGAATGAAACTGTCTGAAAAAAAGGAGGAGCATGAAGCGGTGTTGAAAAACATGAAGAGCCTGAAAAGGTGTGAAAAATATGAAGAGCTTCAAAAGGTGTCAAAAATATGAGGAGCATGAAACGGTCTGAAAAATAGGAGGAGCATGAAGCCATGTTCAAAAACATGTAGAGCCTGGACAGGTGTGAAAAATATGAAGAGCTTCAAAAGGTGTCAAAAATATGAGGAGCAAGAAAAGGTCTGAAAAATAGGAGGAGCATGAAGCAGGGGTTGAAAAGACGAAGAGACTGAAAAGGTGTGAAATATATGAAGAGCTTCAAGAGGTGTGAAAAATATGAAGAGCTTCAAAATGTGTCAAAATTGAGATGAGCATTAAGCGATCTGAAAAATAGGAGGAGCATGAAGTGGCGTTGAAAAGATGTATAGCCTGAAAAGGTGTGAAATATATGAAGAGCTTCAAAAGGTGTCAAAAATATGAGGAGAAAGAAACGGTCTGAAAAAGAGGAGGAGCAGGAAGCGTTGTTCAAAAACAAGAAGAGCCTGAAAATGTGTGAAAAATATGAAGAGCTTCAAAAGGTGTGAAATACATGAGGAGGCATGAAACAGTCTGAAAAATAGGAGGAGCATGAAGCGGTGTTGAAAAACATGAAAGTCCTGAAAAGGTGTGAAAAATATGAAGAGCTTAAAAATTATCAAAAATATGAGGAGCATAAAACGGTCTGAAAAATAGGAAGAGCCTTAAAAGGTGTCACAAATATAAAGAGTTTCAAAAGGTGTCAATAATATGCGTTGCATGAAACAGTCTGAAAAATAGGAGGAGCGTGAACGGGTTGAAAAAAGGAGCAGCATGAAATGGTGTTCAAAAACATGAAGAGCCTGAAAAGGTGTGAAAAATATGAAGAGCTTGAAAAGGTGTCAATAATAAGAGGTGCATGAAACAGTCTAAAAAATAGGAGGACCATGAAACGGTCTGAAAAATAGGAGGAGCATGAAACGGTGTTGAAAAACATGAAGAGCATGAAAAGGTGTGAAAAATAGGAAGAGCTTCAAAAGGTGTCAAAAATAGGAGGAGCATGAAACGGTCTGAAAAAGAGGAGGAGCAGGAAGCGTTGTTCAAAAACAAGAAGAGCCTGAAAATGTGTGAAAAATATGAAGAGCTTCAAAAGGTGTGAAATACATGAGGAGGCATGAAACAGTCTGAAAAATAGGAGGAGCATGAAGCGGTGTTGAAAAACATGAAAGTCCTGAAAAGGTGTGAAAAATATGAAGAGCTTAAAAATTATCAAAAATATGAGGAGCATAAAACGGTCTGAAAAATAGGAAGAGCCTTAAAAGGTGTCACAAATATAAAGAGTTTCAAAAGGTGTCAATAATATGCGTTGCATGAAACAGTCTGAAAAATAGGAGGAGCGTGAACGGGTTGAAAAAAGGAGCAGCATGAAATGGTGTTCAAAAACATGAAGAGCCTGAAAAGGTGTGAAAAATATGAAGAGCTTGAAAAGGTGTCAATAATAAGAGGTGCATGAAACAGTCTAAAAAATAGGAGGACCATGAAACGGTCTGAAAAATAGGAGGAGCATGAAACGGTGTTGAAAAACATGAAGAGCATGAAAAGGTGTGAAAAATAGGAAGAGCTTCAAAAGGTGTCAAAAATAGGAGGAGCATGAAACGGTCTGAAAAATAGAAGGAGCATGAAGCGGTGTTCAAAAACATGAAGATCCTGAAAAGGTGTGAAAAATATGAAGAGCTTCAAAACGTGTGAAAAATATGATGAGCATGAAACGCTCTGAAAAATAGTGGGGTATAAAGCGCTGTTCAAAAACATGAAGAGCCTGAAATGTGTGAAAAATATAAAGAGCTTCAAAAGTTGTCAAAAATATGAGGAGCATGAAACCTTCTGAAAAATAGAAGGAGCATGAAACGGTGTTCAAAAACATGGAGAGCCTGAAAAGGTATGAAAAACATGGAGAGCTTCAAAAGGTGTCAAAAATATGAGGAGCATGAAACGGTCTGAAAAACAGGAGCAGCATGAAGCGGTGTTGAAAAACAAGAAGAGCATGAAAACGTGTGAAAAATATGAAGAGTTTCAAAAGGTGTGAAAAATATGAGGAGCATGAAACGGTCTGAAAAACAGGAAGAGCATGAAAAGGTCTGAAAAATAGGAGGAGCATGAAGCGTTGTTCGAAATCATGAAGAGAATGAAAAAGTGTGAAAAATATGAAGAGCTTCAAAAGGTGTCAAAAATATGAGGAACATGAAACGGTCTGAAAAATAGGAGGAGCATGAAGCGGTGTTCAAAAACATGAAGAGCTTGAAAAGGAGTGAAATATATGAAGAGCGTCAAAAGGTTTCAAAAATAGGAGGAGAATGAAACTGTCTGAAAAAAAGGAGGAGCATGAAGCGGTGTTGAAAAACATGAAGAGCCTGAAAAGGTGTGAAAAATATGAAGAGCTTCAAAAGGTGTCAAAAATATGAGGAGCATGAAACGGTCTGAAAAATAGGAGGAGCATGAAGGTGTGTTCAAATATATGAAGAGCCTGAAAAGGTGTGAAAAATATGAAGAGCTTCAAAAGGTGTAAAAAATGAGATGAGCTAGAAACGGTCTGAAAAATAGGAGGAGCATGAAGCACTTTTCAAAAACATGAAAGGCCTGAAAAGGTGTGAAAAATATGAAGAGCTTCAAAAGGTGTCAAAAATATGAGGAGCATGAAACGGTCTGAAATATAGGAGGAGCATGAAGCCGTGTTCAAAAACATGAAGAGACTGAAAACGTGTGAAAAATATGAAGAGTTTCAAAAGGTGTCAAAAATGAGATGAGCATGAAACTGTCTGAAAAATAGGAGGAGCATGAAGCTGTATTCAAAAACAAGAAGAGCCTGAAATGGTGGGAAAAATATGAAGAGCTTCAAAAGGTGTTAAAAAATATGAGGAGCATGAAACGGTCTGAAAAATAGGAGGAGCATGAAGGTGTGTTCAAATATATGAAGAGCCTGAAAAGGTGTGAAAAATATGAAGAGCTTCAAAAGGTGTCAAAAATATGAGGAGCATGAAAAGGTCTGAAAAATAGGAGGAGAATGAAGCGGTGTTCAAAAACATGAAGAGCCTGAAAATGTGTGAAAAATATGAAGACCTTCCAAAATTGTCAAAAATATGAGGAGCATGAAACGGCCTGAAAAATAGAAGGAGCATGAAACTGTCAGAAAAATAGGAGGAGCATGAAACGGTGATGAAAAACATGAAGAGCCTGAAAAGGTGTGAAAAATAGGAGGAGCTTCAAAAGGTGTCAAAATATGAGGAGCATGAAACGGTCTGAAAAATAGGAGGAGCATGAAGTGCTGTTCAAAAACATGAAGAGCCTGAAAATGTGTGAAAAATATGAAGAGCTTCATAGGTGTGAAAAATATGAAGAGCTTCAAAAGGTGTCAAAAATGAGATGAGCAAGAAACGGTCTGAAAAATAGGAGGAGCATGAAGTGGTGTTGAAAAACGTGACGAGTCTGAAAAGTTGTGAAAAATCTGAAGAGCTTCAAAAGGTTTCAAATATATGAGGAGCATGAAACGGTCTGAAAAATAGGAGGAGCATGAAGCCATGCTCAAAAACATGAAGAGCCTGAAAATGTGTGAAAAATATGAAGAGCTTCAAAAGGTGTCAAAAATATGAGGAGCATGAAACGGTCTGAAAAATAGGAGGAGCATGAAGCCATGTTCAAAAACATGTAGAGCCTGGAAAGGTGTGAAAAATATGAAGAACCTCAAAACGTGTCAAATAAATGAGGAGCATGAAATGGTCTGAAAAATAGGAGGAACATGAAGCGGTGTTGAAAAACATGAAGAGCCTGAAAAAGTGTGAAAAAATGAAGAGCCTGAAAATGTGTGAAAAATATGAAGAGCTTCAAGAGGTGTGAAAAATATGAGGAGCATGAAACGGTCTGAAAAATAGGAGGAGCATGAAGCGGTGTTGAAAAACATGAAGAGCCTGAAATGGCGTCAAAATTAGGAAGAGCTTCAAAAGGTGTCAAAAATATGAGGAGCAAGAAAAGGTCTGAAAAATAGGAGGAGCATGAAGCGGGGTTGAAAAGACGAAGAGACTGAAAAGGTGTGAAATATATGAAGAGCTTCAAGAGGTGTGAAAAATATGAAGAGCTTCAAAATGTGTCAAAATTGAGATGAGCATTAAGCGATCTGAAAAACAGGAGGAGCATGAAGTGGGGTTGAAAAGATGTATAGCCTGAAAAGATGTGAAATATATGAAGAGATTCAAAAGGTGTCAAAAATATGAGGAGAAAGAAACGGTCTGAAAAATAGGAGGAGCAGGAAGCGTTGTTCAAAAACAAGAAGAGCCTGAAAATGTGTGAAAAATATGAAGAGCTTCAAAAGGTGTGAAATACATGAGGAGGCATGAAACAGTCTGAAAAATAGGAGGAGCATGAAGCCATGTTCAAAAACATGTAGAGCCTGGAAAGGTGTGAAAAATATGAAGAACCTCAAAACGTGTCAAATAAATGAGGAGCATGAAACGGTCTGAAAAATAGGAGGAACATGAAGCGGTGTTGAAAAACATGAAGAGCCTGAAAAAGTGTGAAAAAATGAAGAGCCTGAAAATGTGTGAAAAATATGAAGAGCTTCAAAAGGTGTCAAAAATATGAGGAGCATGAAACGGTCTGAAAAATAGGAGGAGCATGAAGCCATGTTCAAAACCATGTAGAGCCTGGAAAGGTGTGAAAAATATGAAGAACCTCAAAACGTGTCAAATAAATGAGGAGCATGAAACGGTCTGAAAAATAGGAGGAACATGAAGCGGTGTTGAAAAACATGAAGAGCCTGAAAAAGTGTGAAAAAATGAAGAGCCTGAAAATGTGTGAAAAATATGAAGAGCTTCAAGAGGTGTGAAAAATATGAGGAGCATGAAACGGTCTGAAAAATAGGAGGAGCATGAAGCGGTGTTGAAAAACATGAAGAGCCTGAAATGGCGTCAAAATTAGGAAGAGCTTCAAAAGGTGTCAAAATATGAGGAGCAAGAAAAGGTCTGAAAAATAGGAGGAGCATGAAGCGGGGTTGAAAAGACGAAGAGACTGAAAAGGTGTGAAATATATGAAGAGCTTCAAGAGGTGTGAAAAATATGAAGAGCTTCAAAATGTGTCAAAATTGAGATGAGCATTAAGCGATCTGAAAAATAGGAGGAGCATGAAGTGGCGTTGAAAAGATGTATAGCCTGAAAAGATGTGAAATATATGAAGAGATTCAAAAGGTGTCAAAAATATGAGGAGAAAGAAACGGTCTGAAAAATAGGAGGAGCAGGAAGCGTTGTTCAAAGACAAGAAGAGCCTGAAAATGTGTGAAAAATATGAAGAGCTTCAAAAGGTGTGAAATACATGAGGAGGCATGAAACAGTCTGAAAAATAGGAGGAGCATGAAGCGGTGTTGAAAAACATGAAAGTCCTGAAAAGGTGTGAAAAATATGAAGAGCTTAAAAATTATCAAAAATATGAGGAGCATAAAACGGTCTGAAAAATAGGAAGAGCCTTAAAAGGTGTCACAAATATAAAGAGTTTCAAAAGGTGTCAATAATATGCGTTGCATGAAACAGTCTGAAAAATAGGAGGAGCGTGAACGGGTTGAAAAAAGGAGCAGCATGAAATGGTGTTCAAAAACATGAAGAGCCTGAAAAGGTGTGAAAAATATGAAGAGCTTGAAAAGGTGTCAATAATAAGAGGTGCATGAAACAGTCTGAAAAATAGTAGGACCATGAAACGGTCTGAAAAATAGGAGGAGCATGAAACGGTGTTGAAAAACATGAAGAGCATGAAAAGGTGTGAAAAATAGGAAGAGCTTCAAAAGGTGTCAAAAATAGGAGGAGCATGAAACGGTCTGAAAAATAGAAGGAGCATGAAGCGGTGTTCAAAAACATGAAGATCCTGAAAAGGTGTGAAAAATATGAAGAGCTTCAAAACGTGTGAAAAATATGAGGAGCATGAAACGCTCTGAAAAATAGTGGGGTGTAAAGCGCTGTTCAAAAACATGAAGAGCCTGAAATGTGTGAAAAATATAAAGAGCTTCAAAAGTTGTCAAAAATATGAGGAGCATGAAACCTTCTGAAAAATAGAAGGAGCATGAAACGGTGTTCAAAAACATGGAGAGCCTGAAAAGGTATGAAAAACATGAAGAGCTTCAAAAGGTGTCAAAAATATGAGGAGCATGAAACGGTCTGAAAAACAGGAGCAGCATGAAGCGGTGTTGAAAAACAAGAAGAGCATGAAAAGGTGTGAAAAATATGAAGAGTTTCAAAAGGTGTGAAAAATATGAGGAGCATGAAACGGTCTGAAAAACAGGAAGAGCATGAAAAGGTCTGAAAAATAGGAGGAGCATGAAGCGTTGTTCGAAATCATGAAGAGAATGAAAAAGTGTGAAAAATATGAAGAGCTTCAAAAGGTGTCAAAAATATGAGGAACATGAAACGGTCTGAAAAATAGGAGGAGCATGAAGCGGTGTTCAAAAACATGAAGAGCTTGAAAAGGAGTGAAATATATGAAGAGCGTCAAAAGGTTTCAAAAATAGGAGGAGAATGAAACTGTCTGAAAAAAAGGAGGAGCATGAAGCGGTGTTGAAAAACATGAAGAGCCTGAAAAGGTGTGAAAAATATGAAGAGCTTCAAAAGGTGTCAAAAATATGAGGAGCATGAAACGGTCTGAAAAATAGGAGGAGCATGAAGCCATGTTCAAAAACATGTAGAGCCTGGACAGGTGTGAAAAATATGAAGAGCTTCAAAAGGTGTCAAAAATATGAGGAGCAAGAAAAGGTCTGAAAAATAGGAGGAGCATGAAGCAGGGGTTGAAAAGACGAAGAGACTGAAAAGGTGTGAAATATATGAAGAGCTTCAAGAGGTGTGAAAAATATGAAGAGCTTCAAAATGTGTCAAAATTGAGATGAGCATTAAGCGATCTGAAAAATAGGAGGAGCATGAAGTGGCGTTGAAAAGATGTATAGCCTGAAAAGGTGTGAAATATATGAAGAGCTTCAAAAGGTGTCAAAAATATGAGGAGAAAGAAACGGTCTGAAAAATAGGAGGAGCAGGAAGCGTTGTTCAAAGACAAGAAGAGCCTGAAAATGTGTGAAAAATATGAAGAGCTTCAAAAGGTGTGAAATACATGAGGAGGCATGAAACAGTCTGAAAAATAGGAGGAGCATGAAGCGGTGTTGAAAAACATGAAAGTCCTGAAAAGGTGTGAAAAATATGAAGAGCTTAAAAATTATCAAAAATATGAGGAGCATAAAACGGTCTGAAAAATAGGAAGAGCCTTAAAAGGTGTCACAAATATAAAGAGTTTCAAAAGGTGTCAATAATATGCGTTGCATGAAACAGTCTGAAAAATAGGAGGAGCGTGAACGGGTTGAAAAAAGGAGCAGCATGAAATGGTGTTCAAAAACATGAAGAGCCTGAAAAGGTGTGAAAAATATGAAGAGCTTGAAAAGGTGTCAATAATAAGAGGTGCATGAAACAGTCTAAAAAATAGGAGGACCATGAAACGGTCTGAAAAATAGGAGGAGCATGAAACGGTGTTGAAAAACATGAAGAGCATGAAAAGGTGTGAAAAATAGGAAGAGCTTCAAAAGGTGTCAAAAATAGGAGGAGCATGAAACGGTCTGAAAAAGAGGAGGAGCAGGAAGCGTTGTTCAAAAACAAGAAGAGCCTGAAAATGTGTGAAAAATATGAAGAGCTTCAAAAGGTGTGAAATACATGAGGAGGCATGAAACAGTCTGAAAAATAGGAGGAGCATGAAGCGGTGTTGAAAAACATGAAAGTCCTGAAAAGGTGTGAAAAATATGAAGAGCTTAAAAATTATCAAAAATATGAGGAGCATAAAACGGTCTGAAAAATAGGAAGAGCCTTAAAAGGTGTCACAAATATAAAGAGTTTCAAAAGGTGTCAATAATATGCGTTGCATGAAACAGTCTGAAAAATAGGAGGAGCGTGAACGGGTTGAAAAAAGGAGCAGCATGAAATGGTGTTCAAAAACATGAAGAGCCTGAAAAGGTGTGAAAAATATGAAGACCTTGAAAAGGTGTCAATAATAAGAGGTGCATGAAACAGTCTAAAAAATAGGAGGACCATGAAACGGTCTGAAAAATAGGAGGAGCATGAAACGGTGTTGAAAAACATGAAGAGCATGAAAAGGTGTGAAAAATAGGAAGAGCTTCAAAAGGTGTCAAAAATAGGAGGAGCATGAAACGGTCTGAAAAATAGAAGGAGCATGAAGCGGTGTTCAAAAACATGAAGATCCTGAAAAGGTGTGAAAAATATGAAGAGCTTCAAAACGTGTGAAAAATATGATGAGCATGAAACGCTCTGAAAAATAGTGGGGTATAAAGCGCTGTTCAAAAACATGAAGAGCCTGAAATGTGTGAAAAATATAAAGAGCTTCAAAAGTTGTCAAAAATATGAGGAGCATGAAACCTTCTGAAAAATAGAAGGAGCATGAAACGGTGTTCAAAAACATGGAGAGCCTGAAAAGGTATGAAAAACATGGAGAGCTTCAAAAGGTGTCAAAAATATGAGGAGCATGAAACGGTCTGAAAAACAGGAGCAGCATGAAGCGGTGTTGAAAAACAAGAAGAGCATGAAAACGTGTGAAAAATATGAAGAGTTTCAAAAGGTGTGAAAAATATGAGGAGCATGAAACGGTCTGAAAAACAGGAAGAGCATGAAAAGGTCTGAAAAATAGGAGGAGCATGAAGCGTTGTTCGAAATCATGAAGAGAATGAAAAAGTGTGAAAAATATGAAGAGCTTCAAAAGGTGTCAAAAATATGAGGAACATGAAACGGTCTGAAAAATAGGAGGAGCATGAAGCGGTGTTCAAAAACATGAAGAGCTTGAAAAGGAGTGAAATATATCAAGAGCGTCAAAAGGTGTCAAAAATAGGAGGAGAATGAAACTGTCTGAAAAAAAGGAGGAGCATGAAGCGGTGTTGAAAAACATGAAGAGCCTGAAAAGGTGTGAAAAATATGAAGAGCTTCAAAAGGTGTCAAAAATATGAGGAGCATGAAACGGTCTGAAAAATAGGAGGAGCATGAAGCCATGCTCAAAAACATGAAGAGCCTGAAAATGTGTGAAAAATATGAAGAGCTTCAAAAGGTGTCAAAAATATGAGGAGCATGAAACGGTCTGAAAAATAGGAGGAGCATGAAGCCATGTTCAAAAACATGTAGAGCCTGGAAAAGTGTGAAAAATATGAAGAACCTCAAAACGTGTCAAATAAATGAGGAGCATGAAACGGTCTGAAAAATAGGAGGAACATGAAGCGGTGTTGAAAAACATGAAGAGCCTGAAAAAGTGTGAAAAAATGAAGAACGTGAAAATGTGTGAAAAATATGAAGAGCTTCAAGAGGTGTGAAAAATATGAGGAGCATGAAACGGTCTGAAAAATAGGAGGAGCATGAAGCGGTGTTGAAAAACATGAAGAGCCTGAAATGGCGTCAAAATTAGGAAGAGCTTCAAAAGGTGTCAAAAATATGAGGAGCAAGAAAAGGTCTGAAAAATAGGAGGAGCATGAAGCGGGGTTGAAAAGACGAAGAGACTGAAAAGGTGTGAAATATATGAAGAGCTTCAAGAGGTGTGAAAAATATGAAGAGCTTCAAAATGTGTCAAAATTGAGATGAGCATTAAGCGATCTGAAAAATAGGAGGAGCATGAAGTGGCGTTGAAAAGATGTATAGCCTGAAAAGATGTGAAATATATGAAGAGCTTCAAAAGGTGTCAAAAATATGAGGAGAAAGAAACGGTCTGAAAAATAGGAGGAGCAGGAAGCGTTGTTCAAAAACAAGAAGAGCCTGAAAATGTGTGAAAAATATGAAGAGCTTCAAAAGGTGTGAAATACATGAGGAGGCATGAAACAGTCTGAAAAATAGGAGGAGCATGAAGCGGTGTTGAAAAACATGAAAGTCCTGAAAAGGTGTGAAAAATATGAAGAGCTTAAAAATTATCAAAAATATGAGGAGCATAAAACGGTCTGAAAAATAGGAAGAGCCTTAAAAGGTGTCACAAATATAAAGAGTTTCAAAAGGTGTCAATAATATGCGTTGCATGAAACAGTCTGAAAAATAGGAGGAGCGTGAACGGGTTGAAAAAAGGAGCAGCATGAAATGGTGTTCAAAAACATGAAGAGCCTGAAAAGGTGTGAAAAATATGAAGAGCTTGAAAAGGTGTCAATAATAAGAGGTGCATGAAACAGTCTGAAAAATAGTAGGACCATGAAACGGTCTGAAAAATAGGAGGAGCATGAAACGGTGTTGAAAAACATGAAGAGCATGAAAAGGTGTGAAAAATAGGAAGAGCTTCAAAAGGTGTCAAAAATAGGAGGAGCATGAAGCGGTGTTCAAAAACATGAAGATCCTGAAAAGGTGTGAAAAATATGAAGAGCTTCAAAACGTGTGAAAAATATGAGGAGCATGAAACGCTCTGAAAAATAGTGGGGTGTAAAGCGCTGTTCAAAAACATGAAAGCCTGAAATGTGTGAAAAATAAAAAGAGCTTCAAAAGTTGTCAAAAATATGAGGAGCATGAAACCTTCTGAAAAATAGAAGGAGCATGAAACGGTGTTCAAAAACATGGAGAGCCTGAAAAGGTATGAAAAACATGAAGAGCTTCAAAAGGTGTCAAAAATATGAGGAGCATGAAACGGTCTGAAAAACAGGAGCAGCATGAAGCGGTGTTGAAAAACAAGAAGAGCATGAAAACGTGTGAAAAATATGAAGAGTTTCAAAAGGTGTGAAAAATATGAGGAGCATGAAACGGTCTGAAAAACAGGAAGAGCATGAAAAGGTCTGAAAAATAGGAGGAGCATGAAGCGTTGTTCGAAATCATGAAGAGAATGAAAAAGTGTGAAAAATATGAAGAGCTTCAAAAGGTGTCAAAAATATGAGGAACATGAAACGGTCTGAAAAATAGGAGGAGCATGAAGCGGTGTTCAAAAACATGAAGAGCTTGAAAAGGAGTGAAATATATGAAGAGCGTCAAAAGGTGTCAAAAATAGGAGGAGAATGAAACTGTCTGAAAAAAAGGAGGAGCATGAAGCGGTGTTGAAAAACATGAAGAGCCTGAAAAGGTGTGAAAAATATGAAGAGCTTCAAAAGGTGTCAAAAATATGAGGAGCATGAAACGGTCTGAAAAATAGGAGGAGCATGAAGCCATGTTCAAAAACATGAAGAGCTTGAAAATGTGTGAAAAATATGAAGAGCTTCAAAAGGTGTCAAAATATGAAGAGCATGAAACGGCCTGAAAAATAGGAGGAGCATGAAACGGTCTGAAAAATAGGAGGAGCATGAATGGGTGTTGAAAAACATGAAGGGCATGAAAAGGTGTGAAAATTATGAAGAGCTTCAAAAGTTGTCAAAAATATGAGGAGCATGAAACGGTCTGAAAAATAGGAGGAGCATGAATCAGTGTTGAAAAACATGAAGAGCATGAAAAGGTATGAAAAATATGAAGAGCTTCAAAAGGTGTCAAAAATATGAGGAGCAAGAAACGGCCTGAAAAATAGGAGGATCATGAAACCTTGTTCAAAAACATGAAGAGCCTGAAAAGGTGTGAAAAATATGAAGAGCTTCAAAAGGTGTCAAAAATATGAAGAGCATGAAACGGTCTGAAAAATAGGAAGAACATGAAGCGGTGTTGAAAAACATGAAAGTCCTGAAAAGGTGTGAAATATATGAAGAGCTTCAAAAGGTTTGAAAAAAAGGAGGAGCATGAAACGGTGTGATAAATAGGAGGAGCATGACGCGATGTTTAAAAACATGAAGAGCCTGAAAAGGTGTGAAATATATGAAGAGCTACAAAAGGTGTCAAAAATATGAAGAGCATGAAACTGTCTAAAAAATAAGAGGAGCATGAAGCACTTTTCAAAAACATGAAAGGCCTGAAAACGTGTGAAAAATATGAAGAGCTTCAAAAGGTGTCAAAAATATCAGGAGCATGAAACGGTCTGAAATATAGGAGGAGCATGAAGCCGTGTTCAAAAACATGAAGAGCCTGAAAAGTTGTGAAAAATATGAAGAGCTTCAAAAGGTGTCAAAATATGAGGAGCATGAAATTCTGAAAAATAGGAGGAGCATGAAACGGTCTGAAAAATCGGAAGAGCATGAATCGGTGTGAAAACATGAAGTGCATGAAAAGGTGTGAAAAATATGAAGAGCTTCAAAACATGTCAAAAATATGAGGAGCATGAAATTGTCTGAAAAATAGGAGGAGCATGAAGGGGTGTTCAAAAACATGAAGAGCCTGAAAAGGTGTGAAAAATATGAGGAGCTTCAAAAGGTATCAAAAATATGAGGAGCATGAAACGTTCTGAAAATTAGGAGGAGCATGAAGCGGTGTTGAAAATCATGAAGTGCCTGGAAAGGTGTGAAATATATGAAGAGCTTCAAATCGTGTCAAATATGAGGAGCATGAAACGGTCAGAAAAATAGGAGGAGCATGAAGCCATGTTCAAAAACATGAAGAGCCTGAAAAGGTGTGAAAAATATGAAGAGTTTCAAAAGGTGTCAAAATATGAGGAGCATTAAAAGGTCTGAAAAATAGGAGGAGCATGAAACGGTCTGAAAAATAGGAGGAGCATGAATCGCTGTTGAAAAACATGAAGATCCTGAAAAGATGTGAAAAATATGAAGAGCTTCAAAAGGTGTCAAAATATGAAGAGCATGAAACGGACTGAAAAATAGGAGGAGCATGAAACGGTATGAAAAATAGTAGGAGCATGAATGGGTGTTGAAAAACAAGAAGGGCATGAAAAGGTGTGAAAAATATGAAGAACTTCAAAAGGTGTCAAAAATATGAGGAGCATGAAACGGTCTGAAAAGTAGGAGGAGCATGAAGCGGTGTTGAAAAACATGACGAGCCTGAAAACGTGTGAGAAATATGAAGAGCTTCAAAAGGTGTGAAAAATATGAATAGATTCAAAAGGTGTCAAAATTGAGATGAGCATGAAGCAGTCTGAAAAATAGGAGGAGCATGAAGCGGTGTTGAAAAGACGAAGAGACTGAAAAGGTGTGAAATATATGAAGAGCTTCAAGAGGTGTGAAAAATATGAAGAGCTTCAAAAGGTGTCAAAAATGAGATGAGCATGAAGCGGTCTGAAAAATAGGAGGAGCATGAAGTGGCGTTGAAAAGACGAAGAGCCTGAAAAGGTATGAAATATATGAAGAGGTTCAAAAGGTGTCAAAAATATGAAGAACATCAAAAAGTGTCAAAAATATGAGAAACATGAAACGGTCTGGAAAAGAGGACGAGCATGAAGCGGTGTGGAAAAACATGAAGAGCCTGAAAACGTGTGAGAAATATGAAGAGCTTCAAAAGGTGTGAAAAATATGAATAGATTCAAAAGGTGTCAAAATTGAGATGAGCATGAAGCAGTCTGAAAAATAGGAGGAGCATGAAGCGGTGTTGAAAAGACGAAGAGACTGAAAAGGTGTGAAATATATGAAGAGCTTCAAGAGGTGTGAAAAATATGAAGAGCTTCAAAATGTGTCAAAATTGAGATGAGCATTAAGCGATCTGAAAAATAGGAGGAGCATGAAGTGGCGTTGAAAAGATGTATAGCCTGAAAAGGTGTGAAATATATGAAGAGCTTCAAAAGGTGTCAAAAATATGAGGAGAAAGAAACGGTCTGAAAAATAGGAGGAGCAGGAAGCGTTGTTCAAAAACAAGAAGAGCCTGAAAATGTGTGAAAAATATGAAGAGCTTCAAAAGGTGTGAAATACATGAGGAGGCATGAAACAGTCTGAAAAATAGGAGGAGCATGAAGCGGTGTTGAAAAACATGAAAGTCCTGAAAAGGTGTGAAAAATATGAAGAGCTTAAAAATTATCAAAAATATGAGGAGCATAAAACGGTCTGAAAAATAGGAAGAGCCTTAAAAGGTGTCACAAATATACAGAGTTTCAAAAGGTGTCAATAATAAGCGTTGCATGAAACAGTCTGAAAAATAGGAGGAGCATGAAACGGTGTTGAAAAACATGAAGAGCATGAAAAGGTGTGAAAAATAGGAAGAGCTTCAAAAGGTGTCAAAAATAGGAGGAGCATGAAACGGTCTGAAAAATAGAAGGAGCATGAAGCGGTGTTCAAAAACATGAAGATCCTGAAAAGGTGTGAAAAATATGAAGAGCTTCAAAACGTGTGAAAAATATGATGAGCATGAAACGCTCTGAAAAATAGTGGGGTATAAAGCGCTGTTCAAAAACATGAAGAGCCTGAAAAGGTGTGAAAAATATGAGGAGCTTCAAAAGGTATCAAAAATATGAGGAGCATGAAACGTTCTGAAAATTAGGAGGAGCATGAAGCGGTGTTGAAAATCATGAAGTGCCTGGAAAGGTGTGAAATATATGAAGAGCTTCAAATCGTGTCAAATATGAGGAGCATGAAACGGTCAGAAAAATAGGAGGAGCATGAAGCCATGTTCAAAAACATGAAGAGCCTGAAAAGGTGTGAAAAATATGAAGAGTTTCAAAAGGTGTCAAAATATGAGGAGCATTAAACGTCCTGAAAAATAGGAGGAGCATGAAACGGTCTGAAAAATAGGAGGAGCATGAATCGGTGTTGAAAAACATGAAGATCCTGAAAAGATGTGAAAAATATGAAGAGCTTCAAAAGGTGTCAAAATATGAAGAGCATGAAACGGCCTGAAAAATAGGAGGAGCATGAAACGGTATGAAAAATAGGAGGAGCATGAATGGGTGTTGAAAAACATGAAGGGCATGAAAAGGTGTGAAAAATATGAAGAGCTTCAAAAGTTGTCAAAAATATAAGGAGCATGAAACGGTCTGAAAAATAGGAGGAGCACGAATCAGTGTTGAAAAACATGAAGAGCATGAAAAGGTGTGAAAAATATGAAGAGCATCAAAAGGTGTCAAAAATATGATGAGCAAGAAACGGCCTGAAAAATAGGAGGATCATGAAGCCGTGTTCAAAAACATGCAGAGCCTGAAAAGGTGTGAAAAATATGAAGAGCTTCCAAAGGTGTCAAAAATATGAGGAGCATGAAACGGTCTGAAAAATAGGAGGAACATGAAGCGGTGTTGAAAAACCTGAAGAGCCTGAAAAGGTGTGAAATATATGAAGAGCTTCAAAAGGTGTCAAAAATAGGAGGAGCATGAAACGGTGTGAAAAATAGGAGGAGCATGACGCGGTGTTGAAAAACATGAATAGCCTGAAAAGGTGAGAAATATATGAAGAGCTACAAAAGGTGTCAAAAATATGAGGAGCATGAAGCAGTCTAAAAAATAGGAGGAGCATGAAGCACTTTCAAAAACATGAAAGGCCGGAAAACGTGTGAAAAATATGAAGAGCTTCAAAAGGTGTCAAAAATATGAGGAGCATGAAACGGTCTGAAATATAGGAGGAGCATGAAGCCGTGTTCAAAAACATGAAGAGCCTGAAAAGTTATGAAAAATATGAAGAGCTTCAAAAGGTGTCAAAATATGAGGAGCATGAAATTCTGAAAAATAGGAGGAGCATGAAACGGTCTGAAAAATAGGAAGAGCATGAATCGGTGTTGAAAACATGAAGAGCATGAAAAGGTGTGAAAAATATCAAGAGCTTCAAAACATGTCAAAAATATGAGGAGCATGAAATTGTCTGAAAAATAGGAGGAGCATGAAGGGGTGTTCAAAAACATGAAGAGCCTGAAGAGGTGTGAAAAATATGAGGAGCTTCAAAAGGTATCAAAAATAAGAGGAGCATGAAACGTTCTGAAAATTAGGAGGAGCATGAAGCGGTGTTGAAAATCATGAAGTGCCAGGAAAGGTGTGAAATATATGAAGAGCTTCAAATCGTGTCAAATATGAGGAGCATGAAACGGTCAGAAAAATAGGAGGAGCATGAAGCCATGTTCAAAAACATGAAGAGCCTGAAAAGGTGTGAAAAATAAGAAGATTTTCAAAGGTGTCAAAATATGAGGAGCATTAAACGGTCTGAAAAATAGGAGGAGCATGAAACGGTCTGAAAAATAGGAGGAACATGAATCGGTGTGGAAAAACATGAAGATCCTGAAAAGATGTGAAAAATATGAAGAGCTTCAAAAGTTCTCAAAACTACGAGCAGCATGAAACGGTCTGAAAAATAGGAGGAGCATGAAGCCGTGTTCAAAAACATGAAGACCATGAAAAGGTGTGAAAAATATGAAGAGTTTCAAAAGGTGTCAAAACTATGAGGAGCAAGAAACGGCCTGAAAAATAGGAGGAGCATGAAACGGTCTTTAAAATAGGAGGAACATGAAACTGTGTTGAAAAACCTGAAGAGCCTGAAAAGGTGTGAAATATATGAAGAGCTTCAAAAGGTGCCAAAAATAGGAGGAGCATGAAACGGTCTGAAAAATAGGAGGAGCATGAAGCGGTGTTGAAAAACATGAATAGCCTGAAAAGGTGTGAAATGTATGAAGAGCTACAAAAAGTGTCAAAAATATGATGAGCATGAAACGGTCTGAAAAATAGGAGGAGCATGAAGCAGTGTTGAAAAACATGAAGAGCCTGAAAAGGTGTGAAAAATATGAAGAGCTTCAAAAGGTGTGAAATACATGAGGAGCATGAAACGGGCTGAAAAATAGGAGAAGCATGAAGTGGTGTGGAAAAACATGAAGAGTCTGAAAAGGTGTGAAAAATATGAAGAGCTTCAAAAGATGTGAAATACATGAGGAGCATGAAACTCTCTGAAAAATAGAAGGAGCATTAAGTGGTGTTGAAAAACATGAAGAGCCTGAAAACGTGTGAAAAATATGAAGAGCTTCAAAAGGTGTCAAAAATATGAGGAGCATTAAAAGGTCTGAAATATAGGAGGAGCATGAAACGTTGTTCAATAACATGAAGAGCATGAAAAGGTGTGAAAAATATGAAGAGCATGAAAATGTGTGAAAAATATGAGGAGCATAAACTGTGTTCAAAAACATGAAGATCCAGAAAAGGTGTGAAAAATATGAAGAGCGTCAAAATGTCTCAAAAACATGAGGAGCATGAAACGGTCTGAAAATAGAAGGAGCATGAAGCGGTGTTCAAAAACATGAAGAGCCTGAAAAGGTGTGAAAAATATGAAGAGCTTCAAAAGGTGTCAAAAATATGAGGAGCATGAAACCTTCTTAAAAATTGGAGGAGCTTGAAGCGGCGTTCAAAAATCTAAAGAGCCTGAAAAGGTGTGAAAAATATAAAGAGCTTCAAAAGGTGTCAAAAATATGAGGAGCATGAAACGGTCTGAAATATAGGAGGAGCATGAAACGGTGTTCAATAACATGAAGAGCCTGAAAAGGTGTGAAAAATATGAAGAGCTTCAAAAGGTGTCAAAAATACGAGGAGCATGAAACAGTCGAAAAAATAGGAGGAGCATGAAGCGGTGTTCGAAAATATGAAGAGCCTGAAAAGGTGTGAAAAATAAGGAGCATGAAGCGCTGTTTAAAACCATGAAGAACCTGAAAAAGTGTGAAAAATATAAAGAGCTTCAAAAGGTGTCAAAAATATGAGGAGCATGAAACGGTCTGAAAAATATGAGTACATTGAATTGGTGTTCAAAAACATTAAGAGCCTGTTAAGCTGTGAAAAATATGAAGAGTTTCAAAAGGTGTCAAAAATATGAGGAGCATGAAACGGTGTTGAAAAACATGAAGAGCATGAAAAGGTGTGCAAAATATGGAGAGCTTCAAAATGTGTTAAATATATGTGGAGCAGGAAACGGTCTGAAAAATAGGAGGAGCATAAAGCGGTGTTGAAAAACATGAAGCGCCTGATAATGTGTGAAAAATATGAAAAGCTTCAAAAGGTGTGAAATATATGAAGAGCATGAAACCTTCTGAAAAATTGGAGGAGCATGAAGATGAGTTGAAAAACATGAAGAGCCTGAAAAGATGTGAAAAATATGAAGAGCTTCAAAAGGTGTGAAAAATATGCAGAGCATGAAACGGTCTGAAATATAGATGGAGCATGAAGCGGTGTTGGAAAATATGAAGACCCTGAAAAAGTGTGAAATATATGAAGAGCTTTAAAAGGAGTGAAAAATATGAGGAGCATGAAATGGTCTGAAAAATTGGAGGAGCATGAAGCTTTGTTGAAAAACATGAAGAGCCTGAAAAGGTGTGAAAAATATGAAGAGCTTCAAAAGGTGTGAAAAATATGCAGAGCATGAAACGGTCTGAAATATAGATGGAGCATGAAGCGGTGTTGGAAAATATGAAGACCCTGAAAAAGTCTGAAATATATGAAGAGCTTCAAAAGGTGTGAAAAATATGAGGAGCATGAAACGGTCTGAAAAATAGGAGGAGCATCAATTGGTGTTGAAAAACATGAAGAGCCTGAAAAGGTGTGAAAAATATGAAGAGCTTCAAAAGGTGTCAAAATTATGAGGAGCATGAAATGGTCTGAAATGTAGGAGGAGCAAGAAGTGGTGTTGAAAAACCTGAAGAGCCTGAAACGGTGTGAAATATATGAAGAGCTTCATGAGGTGTCAAAAATATGAGGAGCATGAAGCGGTCGGAAAAATAGGAGGAGCATGAAGCGGTGTTCAATAACATGAAGAGCCTGAAAAGGTGTGAAAAATATGAAGAGATACAAAAGCTGTCAAATATTTGAGGAGCATTAAACGGTCTGAAAAATAGGAAGAACATGAAGCGGTGTTAAAAAACATGAAGAGCCTGAAAAGGTGTGAAATATATGAAGAGCTTCAAAAGGTTTCAAAAATATGCAGAGCATGAAACGGTCTGAAAAATAGGAGGAGCATGAAACAGTGTTGAAAACATGAAGAGCCTGAAAAGGTGTGAAAAATAGGAGGAACTTCAAAACGTGTCAAAAATATGAGGAGCATGACACGGTCTGAAAAATAGGAGGAGCATGAAGCGGTGTTCAAAAACATGAAGAGCCTGAAAAGGTGTGAACATTATGAAGAGCTTCAAAAATTGTGAAAAATATGAGGAGCATGAAATGGTCTGAAAAACAGGAGGAGCATGAAGTGATGTTGAAAAACATGAAGAGCCTGAAAAGGTGTGAAAAATATGAAGAGCTTCAACAGGTGTCAAAGATATGTGGACCATGGAACTGTCTCAAAAATAGGAGGAGCACGAAGTGGTGTTCAAAAACTTGAAGAGCCTGAAAAGGTTTGAAATATATGAAGAGCTTCATAATATGTCAAAAATATGACGAGCATGAAACGGTCTCAAAAATAAAAGGAGCATGATGCGGTGTTGAAAAACATGAAGAGCCTGAAAAGGTGTGAAAAATATGAAGAGCTTCAAAAGGTGTGAAAAATATGAAGAGCTTCAAAAGGTGTCAAAATTGAGATGAGCAAGAAACGGTCTGAAACTCAGAAGGAGCATGAAGTGGTGCTGAAAAACATGAAGAGTCTGAAAAGGTGTGAAATATATGAAGAGCTTCAAAAGGTGTGAAAAATATGAGGAGCATGAAACGGTCTGAACAATAGGAGGAGCATGAAACGGTGTTGAAAAACATGAAGAGCCTGAAAATTTGTGAATAATATGACGAGCTTCAAAAGGTGTCAAATATATGAAGAGCATGAAACGTTTTGAAAAATATGAGTAGCATGAAGGGGTGTTCAAACACGTGAAGAGCCTGAGAAGGTGTGAAAAATATGAAGAGCTTCAATGGTGTCAAAAATATGAGGAGCATGAAACGGGCTGAAAAATAGAAGGAGAATGAAAAGGTGTTCAAAAACATGAAGAGCCCGGAAAGGTGTGAAAAATATGAAGAGCTTCAAAATGTGTGAAAAATATGAGGAGCATGAAACGGTCTGAAATATAGCAGGAGCATAAAACGGTGTAGAAAAACATGAAAAGAATGAAAAGGTGTCAAAAATATGAAGAGTTTCAAAAGGAGTAAAAATGTGAGGAGCAAGAAAAGGTCTGACAAATAGGAGGAGCATGAAACGGTGTTGAAAACATGAAGAGCATGAAAAGGTGTGAATATAGGAGGAGCATGAAGCGGTGTTCAGAAACATGAAGAGCCTTAAACGGTGTGAAATATATCAAGAGCTTCTAAAGGTGTCAAAAATAAGAGGAGCATGAAACAGTCTCAAAATAGGAAAAGCATGAAACGGTGTTGAAAAGCATGAAGAGCCTGAAAATATGTAAAAAATATGGAGAGCTTCAAAAGGTGTCAGAAATATGAGGAGCATTAAACGGTCTGAAAAATAGGAGGAGCATGAAAAGGTGTTGAAAAACATGAAGAGCCTTAAAACTTGTGAAAAATATGAAGAGCTTCAAAAGGTGTCAAAAATATGAGGAGCATGAAACGGTCTGAAAAATAGGAGGAGGATGAAGCGATGTTGAAAAACATGAAGAGTCTGAAAAGGTGTGAAATATATGAAGAGCTTCAAAAGGTGTCAGAAATATGAGGAGCATGAAACGGTCTGAAAAATAGGAGGAGCATGAAACGATGTTGAAAAACCTGAAGAACAGGAAAAGGTGAGAAATATATGAAGAGCTTCAAAAGGTGTGAAAAATATGAGCAGCATGAAACGGTCTGAAAAATAGGAGGAGCGTTAAACGGTGTTCAAACACATGAAGAGCCTGAAAATGTGTGAAAAATATTAAGAGCTTCAAAAGATGTGAAAAATATGAGGAGCATGAAGCGGTGTTCAAAAACATGAAGAGCTTGAAAAGGTTTGAAATTTTTGAAGATCTTCAAAAGGTGTGAAAAATAGGAGGAGCATGAATCGGTGTTCAAAAACATGAAGAGCCTGAAAAGGTGTGAAATATATGAAGAGCTTCAAAAGCTGTCAGAAATATGAGGAGCATGAAACAGTCTGAAAAATAGGAGGACCTTGAAATGGTGTTGAAAAACAAGAAGAGCCTGAAATGGTGTGAAAAATATGAAAAGCTTCAACAGGTGTGTAAAATATGAGGAGCATGAAACGTTCTGAAAAATAGGAGGAGCATGAAGCTTTGTTGACAAAAATGAAGAACCTGAAAAGCTGTGAATAATATGAAGAACTTCAAAAGGTGTCAAAAATTTGAGAAGCATGAAACGGTCTGAAAAATACGAGGAGCATGAAGCGGTGTTGAAAAACATGAAGAGCCTGAAAAGGTATGAAATAAATGAAGAGCTTCAAAACGTGTCAAAAATATGAGGAGCATGAAACGGTCAAAAAAATAGGAGGAGCATGAAGCGGTGTTGAAAAATATGAAGACCCTGAATAGGTGTGAAAAATATGAAGAGGTTCAAAAGGTGTCAAAAATATGAGGAGCATGAAACGGTCTGAATAAAAGGAGGAGCATGAAGCGGTGTTCAAAAACATGAAGAGCTTGAAAAGGTGTGAAAAATATGAAGAGCTTCAGAAGCTGTCAAATATATTACGAGCATGAAACGGTCTGAAATATCGGAGGAGCATGAAACGGTCTGAAAAATAGGAGGAGCATGAAACGGTGTTGAAAAACATGAAGATCCTGAAAAGGTGTGAAAAATAGGAGGAGCTTCAATAGGTGTCAAAAATATGAGGAGCATGAAAATGTCCTAAAAATATGAGGAGCATGAAGCGGTGTTCAAAAACATGAAGAGATTGAAAAGGTGTGAGAAATATGAAGAGCTTCAAAAAGGTGTGAAAAAATATGAGGAGCATGAAACGGTCTGAAAAACAGGAGGAGCATGAAGCGGTCTTGAAGGACATGAAGAGCCTGAAAAGGTGTGAAAATAGGAGGAGCTTCAAAATGTGTCAAAAATATGAGGAGCATGAAAACGGTCTGAAAAATAGGAGGAGCATGAAACGGTGTTCAAAATATATGAAGAGCCAGAAAAGCTGTGAAAAAATATGAAAGCTTCAAAAGTTATCAAAAATATGAAGAGCATGATACGGTCTGAAAATAGGAGGAGCATGAAACGATGTTCAAAAACTTGAAGAGTCTGAAAAAGGTGTGAAAAAATATGAACAGCTTCAAAAGGTTGTCAAAAATATGAGGAGCAATGAAACGGTATGAAAAATAGGAGGAGAAATGAGGCTGTGTTGAATACATGAAGAGCCTGAAAAGGTGTGAAATATATGAAGAGCTTCAAAAGGTGTCAAAAATATGAGGAACAGGAAACGGTCTGAAAAATAGGAGGAGCATGAAGCCGTGTTGAGAAAAACATGAAGAGCCTGAAAAGGTATGTGAAAAACATGAAGAGTTTGAAAAGGTGTGAAATATATGAGAAGAGCTTCAAAAGGTGTCAAAAATATGAGGAGCATGAAACGGTCTAAAAAAATAAGAGGAGCAATGATGTGGTGTTGGAAAAATTGAAGAGCCTGAAAAAGTGTGAAAATTATGAAAAGATTCAAAAGGTGTCAAAAAATATGAGGAGCATGAAATGGCCTGAAAAATAGGAGGAGAATGAAACCGTGTTCAAAATCATGAAGAGCCTGAAAATGTGGAAAAATATGAAGTGCTTCAAAAGGTGTCAAAAATATGAGGAGCATGAAACGATCTGAAAAATGGAGAGGAGCATGAAGCGGTGATGAAAAAAAAGAAGAGCATGAAATGGTTTGAAGAATATGAGGGAGCTTCAAAAGGTATCAAAAATAGGGAGTAGCATGAAGCCGTGTTGAAAAACATCAAGAGCCTGAAAAGGTGTGAAAAAATATGAAGAGCTGCAAAACGTGTCAAAAATATGAGGAGCATGAAACGTTCTCAAAAATAGGAGGAGAAGCAAACGGTGTTCAAAAATATGAAGAGCCTGAAAAGGTGTGAAAAATATGAAGAGCATGAAACGGTCTGAAAAATAGGAGGAGCATGAAGCTGAGTTCAGAAACATGAAGAGCCTGAAAACTGTGAAAAATATGAAGAGCTTCAAAAAGTGTGAAAAATATGAAGACCTTCAAAAGGTTGTGAAAAATATGAGGGAGCATGAAACGGTCTGAAAAACAGGAGGAGCATGAAGCGGTGTTGAAAAACATGAAGAGCCTTAAAAGTTGTGAAATATATGAAGAGCTTCAAAAGGTGTGAAATATAGGAGGAGCATGAAGCGGTGTTCAAAAACATGAAGAGCCTTAAAAGTTGTGAAATATATGAAGAGCTTCAAAAGGTAGTCAAAAAATATGAGGAGCATGAAATAGTCTCCAAAAATAGGAGAGGAGCATGAAATGGTGTTGAAAAACATGAAGAGCATGAAAAGATGTGAAAAATATGAATAGCTTCTAAAGGTGTCAAAAAATAAGAGGAGCATGAAAGAGTCTGAAAATAGGAGGAGCATGAAACGGTGTTGAAAAGCATGAAGAGCCTGAAAATGTTGTGAAAAAATATGGAGAGCTTCAAAAAGGTGTCAAAAATATAGCAGCATGAAGACAGTCTGAAAATACGAGGACCATGAAACGGTGTTGAAAAGCATGAAGTAGCCAGAATAGGTGTGAAAAATATGAAGAGCTTCAAAGGGGAAAAAAATATGAGGAGCATGGAAACGGTGTGAACAATATGAGGAGCATGAAACGGGTGTTGAAAAAGCATGAAGAGGGCTGAAAAGAGTGAAATATATGAAGAGCTTCAAAAGGGTGTGAAAAACATGAGGAGCATGAAACGGTCTGAAAAATAGGAGGAGCATGAAACAGTGTGGAAAAAAATGAAGAGCATGAATAGGTGTGAAAATTATGAAGAGCTTTAAAAGGTTTGAAAAAATATGACGAGCATGAAAACTGTCTGAAATATTGGAGGAACATGAAGCGGTGTTGAAATGTGTTGAAATACATGAAGAGTCTGTAAAGGTTTGAAAAATATGAAGAGCTTCAAAAGGTGTGAAAAATATGAAGAGCTTCAAAATGTGTCAAAATAAGAGGAGCATGACACGGTTCGAAAAATAGGAGGAGCATGAAGCGGTGTTGAAAAACATGAAGAGACCGAAAAGGTGTAAAAAACATGAAGAGCCTGAAAAGGTGTGAAACATACGAAGAGCTTCAAAAGGTGTCAAAAATATGAGGAGCTTGAAACGGTCTAAAAAATAGGAGGTGCATGAAGCAGCGTTCAAAAACATGAAGATCCTGAAAAGGTGTGAAATATATGAACAGCTTCAAAAGGTGTCAAAAGTATGAGGAGCATGAAACTGTCTAAAATTAGGAGGACAATGAAACGGTGTAGGAAAACATGAAAAGAATGAAAAGGTGTCAAAAATATGAAGAGTTTCAAAGGAGGAAAAAATGTGAGGAGCAAGACAAGGTCTGACAAATAGGAGGAGCATGAAACGGTGTTGACACATGAAGAGCATGAAAAGGTGTGAAATATAGGAGGAGCATGAAGCGGTGTTCAGAAACATGAAGAGCCTTAAACGGTGTGAAATATATCAAGAGTTTCTAAAGGTGTCAAAAATAAGAGGAGCATGAAACAGTCTCAAAATAGGAGGAGCATGAAACGGTGTTGAAAAGCATGAAGAGCCTGAAAATATGTGAAAAATATGGAGAGCTTCAAAAGGTGTCAGAAATATGAGGAGCATGAAACGGTCTGAAAAATAGGAGGAGCATGAAACGGTGTTGAAAAACATGAAGAGCCTTAAAACTTGTGAAAAATATGAACAGCTTCAAAAGGTGTGAAAAATATGAAGAGCTTCAAAAGGTGTCAAAAATATGAGGAGCATGAAACGGTCTGAAAAATAGGAGGAGGATGAAGTGATGTTGAAAAACATGAAGAGTCTGAAAAGGTGTGAAAAATATGGAGAGCTTCAAAATGTGTCAGAAATATGAGGAGCATGAAACGGTCTGAAAAATAGGAGGAGCATGAAACGGTGTTTAAAAACATGAAGAGCCTTAAAACTTGTGAAAAATATGAAGAGCTTCAAAAGGTGTGAAAAATATGAAGAGCTTCAAAAGGTGTCAAAAATATGAGGAGCATGAAACGGTCTGAAAAATAGGAGGAGGATGAAGCGATGTTGAAAAACATGAAGAGTCTGAAAAGGTGTGAAATATATGAAGAGCTTCAAAAGGTGTCAGAAATATGAGGAGCATGAAACGGTCGAAAAATAGGAGGAGCATGAAACGATGTTGAAAAACCTGAAGAACAGGAAAAGGTGAGAAATAAATGAAGAGCTTCAAAAGCTGTGAAAAATATGAGCAGCATGAAACGGTCTGAAAAATAGGAGGAGCATTAAACGGTGTTCAAAAACATGAAGAGCCTGAAAATGTGTGAAAAATATTAAGAGCTTCAAAAGATGTGAAAAATATGAGGAGCATGAAGCGGTATTCAAAAACATGAAGAGCTTGAAAAGGTTTGAAATTTTTGAAGATCTTCAAAAGGTGTGAAAAATAGGAGGAGCATGAATCGGTCTGCAAAATAGGAGGAGAATGAAAAGGTGTTCAAAAACATGAAGAGCCTGGAAAGGTGTGAAAAATATGAAGACCTTCAAAATGTGTGAAAAATATGAGGAGCATGAAACGGTCTGAAATATAGCAGGAGCATGAAACGGTGTAGAAAAACATGAAAAGAATGAAAAGGTGTCAAAAATATGAAGAGTTTCAAAAGGAGTAAAAAATGTGAGGAGCAAGAAAAGGTCTGACAAATAGGAGGAGTATGAAACGGTGTTGAAAACATGAAGAGCATGAAAAGGTGTGAAATATAGGAGGAGCATGAAGCGCTGTTCAGAAACATGAAGAGCCTTAAACGGTGTGAAATATATGAAGAGCTTCTAAAGGTGTCAAAAATAAGAGGAGCATGAAACAGTCTCAAATAGGAGGAGCATGAAACGGTGTTGAAAAGCATGAAGAGTCTGAAAATATGTGAAAAATATGGAGAGCTTCAAAAGGTGTGAAAAATATGAAGAGCTTCAAAAGGTGTCAAAAATATGAGGAGCATGAAATGGTCTGAAAAATAGGAGGAATATGAAACGGTCTCAAAAATAGGAGGAGCAGGAAATGGTGTTGAAAATCATGAACAGTTTGAAAAGGTGTGAAAAATAGGAGGAGCTTCAAAATGTTTCACATATATGAGGAGCATGAAACGGTCTGAAAAATAGGAGGAGAATGAAGCAGTGTTCAAAAACATGAAGAGCCTGAATATGTGTGAATAATATGAAGAGCTTCAAAAGCTGTGAAAAATATGAAGAACTTCAAAAGGTGTAAAAAATGAGAAGAGCATGAAACGGTGTGAAAAATAGGAGGAGCATGAAGCGGTGTTGAAAATCATGAAGAGCCTGAAAAGTTGTGAATAATATGAAGAGCTTCAAAAGGTGTGAAAAATATGAAGAGGTTCAAAAGGTGTCGAAAATGAGATGAGCATGAAACGGTCTGAAAAACAGGAGGAGCATGAAGCGGTGTTGAAAAACATGAAGAGCCTGAAAAGTTGTGAATAATATGAAGAGCTTCAAAAGGTGTCAAAAATATGAGAAACATGAAACGGTCTGGAAAATAGGAGGAGCATGAAACGGTGTGGAAAAACATGAAGAGCCTGAAAAGGTGTGAAAAATAGGAGGAGCTTGAAGCGGTGTTCAAAAACATGAAAAGCCTGAAAAGGTGTGAAAAATACGCAGAGCTTTAAAAGGTGTGAAATACATGAGGACCATGAAACGGTCTAAAAAATAAAAGGAGCATGAAGCGGTGTTGAAAAACATGAAGAGCCTGAAAAGGTGTGAAAAATATGAAGAGCTTCAATAGTTGTGAAAAATAGGAGGAGCATGAAGCATTGTTCAGGAACATGAAAAGAGTGAAAATGCGTGAAAAATATGAAGAGCTTCAAAAGGTGTCAAAAATATGAGGAGCATGAAACGGTCTGAAAAACAGGAGGAGCATTAAAGGGTGTTCAAAAACATGAAGAGCCTGAAAAGGTGTGAAAAATATGAAGAACTTCACAAGGTGTGAAAAATACAAAGAGCTTCAAAAGGTGTCAAAAAAGATATGAGCATGAAACGGTCTGAAAAATAGAAGGAGCATGAAACGGTATTCAGAAACATGAAGAGGCTGAAATTGTGTCAAAAAAATGAAGAGTTTCAAAAGGTGTGAAATACATGAGGAACATGAAACGGTCTGAAAAATAGGAGGAGCATGAAGCGGTGTTCAAAAATCTGAGGAGCCTGAAAAGGTGTAAAAAATATGAAGAAGTTCAAAAGGTGTGAAAAATAGGAGTAGCATGAAGCGGTGTTCAAAAACATGAAAAGCCTGAAAAGGTGTGAAAAATATGAAGAGCTTCAAAAGGTGTCAAAAATATGAGGAGCATGAAACGGTCTGAAAAATAGGAGGAGCATGAAGCGGTGTTGAAAAACATGAAGAGCCTGAAAAGGTGTGAAAAATATGAAGAGCTTTAAAAGGTGTCAAAAATATGAGGAGCATGAAAAGTTCTGAAAAATAGGACGAGCCTGAAGCGGTGTTGAAACACATGAAGAGCCTGAAAAGGTGTGAAAAATATGAAGAGCTTCAAAAGGTGTGAAATACATGAGGAGCATGAAACTCTCTGAAAAATAGTAGGAGCATGAAGTGGTGTTCAAAAATATGAACAGCCTGAAAATGTATGAAAAATATGAAGAGCTTCAAAAGGTGTGAAAAATATGAGGAGCATGATATGGTCGGAAAAATAGTAGGAGCATGAAGCGTTGTCCTAAAACCTGAAGAGCCTGAAAAGGTGTGAAATACATGAAGAGCTTCAAAAGGTCTCAAAAATATGAGGAGTATGAAACGATCTGAAAAATAGGAGGAGCATGAAGCGTTGTCCTAAAACCTGAAGAGCCTGAAAAGGTGTGAAATATATGAAGAGCTTCAAAAGATGTCAAAAATTAGATGAGCATGAAACGGTCTGAAAAATAGGAGGAGCATGAAACGGATTTCAAAAACATGAAGAGCCTGAAAAGGTGTGAAAAATGTGAAGAGCTTCACAAGGTGTGAAATACATGAGGAGCATGAAACGGTCTGAAAAATAGGAGGAGCATGAAGCGGTGTTCAACAACATGAAGAGCCTGAAAAGGTTTGAAAAATACGCAGAGCTTCAAAAGGTGTGAAATACATGAGGACCATGTACCGGTCTGAAAAATAAAAGGAGCATGAAGCGGTGTTGAAAAACATGAAGAGCCTGAAAAGGTGTGAAAAATATGAAGAACTTCAATAGTTGTGAAAAATAGGAGGAGCATGAAGCATTGTTCAGGAACATGAAAAGCGTGAAAATGCGTGAAAAATCTGAAGAGCTTCAAAAGGTGTGAAAAATATGAGGAGCATAAAATGGTCTGAAAAATAGGAGGAGCATGAATTGGTGTTGAAAAACATGAAGAGCCTGAAAAGGTGTGAAAAATATGAAGAGCTTCAAAAGGTGTCAAAAATATGAGGAGCATGAAACGTTCTGAAAAATAGGAGGAGCATGAACCGGTCTTCAAACATGAAGAGCCTGAAAAGGTGTGAAAATATGAAAAGCTTCAAAAGCTGTGAAATACATGAGGAGCATGTAAACTTCTGAAAAATAGAAGGAGCATGAGGCGGTGTTGAAAAATATGAAGAGCCTGAAAAGGTGTGAAAAATATGAAGAGCTTCAAATGTGCCAAAAATATGAGGAGCATGAAACGGTCTGAAAAATAGGACGAGCATGAAACGGTGTTAAAAAACATAAAGAGCCTGAAATTGTGTCAAAAATATGAAAAGCTTCAAAAGGTGTGAAAAATAGGAGGAGCTTGAAGCGGTGTTCAAAATCATGAAAAGCCTGAAAAGGTGAGAAAAATATGAAGAGCTTCAAAAGATGTGACAAATATGAGGAGCATGAAGCGGTGTTCAAAAACATGAAAAGCCTGAGAAGGTGTGAAAAACATGAAGAGCTTCAAAAGGTGTCAAAAAAGAGATGAGCATGAAACGGTCTGAAAAATAGGAGGAGCATGAAACGGTGTTCAGAAATATGAAGAGGCTGAAATTGTGTCAAAAAAATGAAGAGTTTCAAAAGGTGTGAAATACATGAGGAGCATGAAACGGTCTGAAAAATAGGAGGAGCATGAAGCGGTGTTCAAAAACCTGAAGAGCCTGAAAAGGTGTGAAAAATATGAAGAGGTTCAAAAGGTGTGAAAAATAGGAGGAGCATGAAGCGGTGTTCAAAAACATGAAAAGCCTGAAAAGGTGTGAAAAATATGAAGAGCTTCAAAAGGTGTCAAAAATATGAGGAGCATGAAACGGTCTGAAAAATAGGAGGAGCATGAAAGGGTGTTCAAAAATATGAAGAGCCTGAAAAGGTGTGAAAAATATGAAGAGCTTCAAAACGTATCAAAAATATGAGAAGCATTAAACGGTCTGAACAATAGGAGGAGTAAGAAGCGGTGTTGAAAAACATAAAGAGCATGAAAACGTATGAAGAATATGAAGAGCCTGAAAAGGTGTGAAAAATATGAAGAGCTTCAAAAGGTGTCAGATATATGAGGAGCAGAAACGGTCTGAAAAATAGCAGGATCATGAAGCGGTGTTGAAAAACATGAAGAATCTGAAAACGTGTGAAAATATGAAGAGCTTCAAAAATATGAAAAATATGAAGAGCTTCAAAAGGTGTGAAAAATATGAAGAGCTTCAAAAGGTGTCAAAAATATGAGGAGCATGAAACGGTCTGAAAAATAGGAGGAGCATGAAGCGGTGTTCAAAAATATGAAGAGCCTGAAAAGGTGTGAGAAAAATGAAGAGCTTCAAAATGTGTCAAATATATTAGGAGCCTGATACGGTCTGAAATTAAGAGGAGCATGAAGCGGTGTTCAAAAACATGAAGAGCCAGAAAAGTTGTGAAAAATATGAAAAGCTTCAAAAGGTGTCAAAAATGAGAGAGCATGAAACTGTCTGAAAAATAGGAGGAGCATGAAGCGCTGTTAAAAAACATGAAGAGCCTGAAAAGGTGTGAGAAAAATGAAGAGTTTCAAAAGGTGTCAAAAATATGAGGAGCATGAAACGGTCTGAAAAATAAGAGGAGCATGAAACGGTGTTCAAAAACATGAAGAGCCTGAAAAGGTGTGAAAAATATGAAGAGTTTCAAAAGGTGTGAAATACATGAGGAGCATGAAACGGTCTGAAAAATAGGAGGAGCATGAAGCGGTGTTCAAAAACCTGAAGAGCCTGAAAAGGTGTGAAAAATATGAAGAGGTTCAAAAGGTGTGAAAAATAGGAGGAGCATGAAGCGGTGTTCAAAAACATGAAAAGCCTGAAAAGGTGTGAAAAATATGAAGAGCTTCAAAAGGTGTCAAAAATATGAGGAGCATGAAACGGTCTGAAAAATAGGAGGAGCATGAAAGGGTGTTCAAAAACATGAAGAGCCTGAAAAGGTGTGAAAAATATGAAGAGCTTCAAAAGGTGTGAAAAATAGGAGGAGCTTGAAGCGGTGTTCAAAACATGAGAAGCCTGAAAAGGTGTGAAAAATATGAAGAGCTTCAAAAGGTGTGAAAAATATGAGAAGCATGAAGCGGTGTTCAAAAACATGAAAAGCCTGTGAAGGTGTGAAAAATATGAAGAGCTTCAAAAGGTGTCAAAAATATGAGGAGCATGAAACGGTCTGAAAAATAGGAGGAGCATTAAAGGGTGTTCAAAAACATGAAGAGCCTGAAAAGGTGTGAAAAATATGAAGAGCTTCACAAGGTGTGAAAAATACGAAGAGCTTCAAAAGGTGTCAAAAAAGATATGAGCATGAAACGGTCTGAAAAATACGAGGAGCATGAAACGGTATTCAGAAACATGAAGAGGCTGAAATTGTGTCAAAAAAATGAAGAGTTTCAAAAGGTGTGAAATACATGAGGAGCATGAAACGGTCTGAAAAATAGGAGGAGCATGAAGCGGTGTTCAAAAATCTGAGGAGCCTGAAAAGATGTAAAAAATATGAAGAAGTTCAAAAGGTGTGAAAAATAGGAGGAGCATGAAGCGGTGTTCAAAAACATGAAAAGCCTGAAAAGGTGTGAAAAATATGAAGAGCTTCAAAAGGTGTCAAAAATATGAGGAGCATGAAACGGTCTGAAAAATAGGAGGAGCATGAAGCGGTGTTGAAACACATGAAGAGCCTGAAAAGGTGTGAAAAATATGAAGAGCTTCAAAAGGTGTGAAATACATGAGGAGCATGAAACTCTCTGAAAAATAGTAGGAGCATGAAGTGGTGTTCAAAAATATGAACAGCCTGAAAAGGTGTGAAAAATATGAAGAGCTTCAAAAGGTGTGAAAAATATGAGGAGCATGATATGGTCGGAAAAATAGTAGGAGCATGAAGCGTTGTCCTAAAACCTGAAGAGCCTGAAAAGGTGTGAAATACATGAAGAGCTTCAAAAGGTCTCAAAAATATGAGGAGTATGAAACGATCTGAAAAATAGGAGGAGCATGAAGCGTTGTCCTAAAACCTGAAGAGCCTGAAAAGGTGTGAAATATATGAAGAGCTTCAAAAGATGTCAAAAATTAGATGAGCATGAAACGGTCTGAAAAATAGGAGGAGCATGAAGTGGTGTTGAAAAACATGAAGAGCCTGTAAAGGTGTGAAATATATGAAGAGGTTGAAAAGGTGTGAAAAATATGAAAAACTTCAAAAGGTGTCATAAATATGAAGAGCATGAAACGGTCTGAAATATAGGAGGAGCATGAAACGGATTTCAAAAACATGAAGAGCCTGAAAAGGTGTGAAAAATATGAAGAGCTTCACAAGGCGTGAAATACATGAGGAGCATGAAACGGTCAGAAAAATAGGAGCATGAAGCGGTGTTCAACAACATGAAGAGCCTGAAAACGTGTGAAAAATACGCAGAGCTTCAAAAGGTGTGAAATACATGAGGACCATGTAACGGTCTGAAAAATAAAAGGAGCATGAAGCGGTGTTGAAAAACATGAAGAGCCTGAAAAGGTGTGAAAAAAATGAAGAACTTCAAGAGTTGTGAAAAATAGGAGGAGCATGAAGCATTGTTCAGGAACATGAAAAGCGTGAAAATGCGTGAAAAATCTGAAGAGCTTCAAAAGGTGTGAAAAATATGAGGAGCATAAAATGGTCTGAAAAATAGGAGGAGCATGAATTGGTGTTGAAAACCATGAAGAGCCTGAGAAGGTGTGAAAAATATGAAGAGCTTCAAAAGGTGTCAAAAATATGAGGAGCATGAAACGGTCTTAAAAATAGAGGGAACATGAAGCGGTGTTGAAATACTTGAAGAGGCTGAAAAGGAGTGAATAATATGAAGAGCCTGAAAAGAGTGAAATATATGAAGAGCTTCAAAAGGTCTCAAAAATATGAGGAACATGAAACGGTCTGAAAAATAGGAGGAGCATGAGGCGTGTTTGAATAACATGAAGAGCCTGAAAAGTTGTGTAATATATGAAGAGCTTCAAAAGGTGTCAAAAAAAATGAGGAGCATGAAACGGTCTGAACAATAGGAGGAGCATGAAGCAATGTTGAAAAACATGAAGAGACTGAAAATGTGTGAAAAATATGAGGAGCATGAAACGGCCAGAAAAATAGGAGGAGCATGTATCCGTGTTGAAAACTTGAAGAGCCTGAAAAGGTATGAAAATTATGAAGCGCCTGAAAAGGTGGGAAAAACATGAGGAGCATGAAACGGTCTGAAGAATAGGAGGAGCATCAAACGGTGTTCAAAAACATGAAGAGCATGAAAAGCTGTGAAAAATATGAAGAGCTTCAAAACGTGTCAAAAATATGAGGAGCATGAAGCGATCTGAAAAATAGGAGGATTATGAAACGGTGTTGAAAACATGAAGAGCCTGTAAATGTGTGAAAAATATGAACCGCTTCAGAAGGTGTGAAAAATATGAGGAGCATGAAACGGTCTGAAAAACAAGAGGAGCATGAAGCAGTGTTGAAAAACATGAAGAGCCTGAAAAGGTGTGAAAAATATGAAGAGCTTCAAAAGGTGCCAAAAATATGAGGAGCATGAAACGGTCTGAAAAATAGGAGGAGCATGAAACGGTGTTAAAAAACATAAAGAGCCTGAAATTGTGTCAAAAATATGAAGAGCTTCAAAAGGTGTGAAAAATAGGAGGAGCTTGAAGCGGTGTTCAAAATCATGAAAAGCCTGAAAAGGTATGAAAAATATGAAGAGCTTCAAAAGATGTGACAAAGATGAGGAGCATGAAACGGTCTGAAAAATAGGAGGAGCATGAAAGGGTGTTCAAAAATATGAAGAGCCTGAAAAGGTGTGAAAAATATGAAGAGGTTCAAAAGGTGTGAAAAATAGGAGGAGCATGAAGCGGTGTTCAAAAACATGAAAAGCCTGAAAAGGTGTGAAAAATATGAAGAGCTTCAAAAGGTGTCAAAAATATGAGGAGCATGAAACGGTCTGAAAAATAGGAGGAGCATGAAAGGGTGTTCAAAAATATGAAGAGCCTGAAAAGGTGTGAAAAATATGAAGAGCTTCAAAACGTATCAAAAATATGAGAAGCATTAAACGGTCTGAACAATAGGAGGAGTAAGAAGCGGTGTTGAAAAACATAAAGAGCATGAAAACGTATGAAGAATATGAAGAGCCTGAAAAGGTGTGAAAAATATGAAGAGCTTCAAAAGGTGTCAGATATATGAGGAGCAGAAACGGTCTGAAAAATAGCAGGATCATGAAGCGGTGTTGAAAAACATGAAGAATCTGAAAACGTGTGAAAATATGAAGAGCTTCAAAAATATGAAAAATATGAAGAGCTTCAAAAGGTGTGAAAAATATGAAGAGCTTCAAAAGGTGTCAAAAATATGAGGAGCATGAAACGGTCTGAAAAATAGGAGGAGCATGAAGCGGTGTTCAAAAATATGAAGAGCCTGAAAAGGTGTGAGAAAAATGAAGAGCTTCAAAATGTGTCAAATATATTAGGAGCCTGATACGGTCTGAAATTAAGAGGAGCATGAAGCGGTGTTCAAAAACATGAAGAGCCAGAAAAGTTGTGAAAAATATGAAAAGCTTCAAAAGGTGTCAAAAATGAGAGAGCATGAAACTGTCTGAAAAATAGGAGGAGCATGAAGCGCTGTTAAAAAACATGAAGAGCCTGAAAAGGTGTGAGAAAAATGAAGAGTTTCAAAAGGTGTCAAAAATATGAGGAGCATGAAACGGTCTGAAAAATAAGAGGAGCATGAAACGGTGTTCAAAAACATGAAGAGCCTGAAAAGGTGTGAAAAATATGAAGAGTTTCAAAAGGTGTGAAATACATGAGGAGCATGAAACGGTCTGAAAAATAGGAGGAGCATGAAGCGGTGTTCAAAAACCTGAAGAGCCTGAAAAGGTGTGAAAAATATGAAGAGGTTCAAAAGGTGTGAAAAATAGGAGGAGCATGAAGCGGTGTTCAAAAACATGAAAAGCCTGAAAAGGTGTGAAAAATATGAAGAGCTTCAAAAGGTGTCAAAAATATGAGGAGCATGAAACGGTCTGAAAAATAGGAGGAGCATGAAAGGGTGTTCAAAAACATGAAGAGCCTGAAAAGGTGTGAAAAATATGAAGAGCTTCAAAAGGTGTGAAAAATAGGAGGAGCTTGAAGCGGTGTTCAAAAACATGAAAAGCCTGAAAAGGTGTGAAAAATATGAAGAGCTTCAAAAGGTGTGAAAAATATGAGAAGCATGAAGCGGTGTTCAAAAACATGAAAAGCCTGTGAAGGTGTGAAAAATATGAAGAGCTTCAAAAGGTGTCAAAAATATGAGGAGCATGAAACGGTCTGAAAAATAGGAGGAGCAGTAAAGGGTGTTCAAAAACATGAAGAGCCTGAAAAGGTGTGAAAAATATGAAGAGCTTCACAAGGTGTGAAAAATACGAAGAGCTTCAAAAGGTGTCAAAAAAGATATGAGCATGAAACGGTCTGAAAAATACGAGGAGCATGAAACGGTATTCAGAAACATGAAGAGGCTGAAATTGTGTCAAAAAAATGAAGAGTTTCAAAAGGTGTGAAATACATGAGGAGCATGAAACGGTCTGAAAAATAGGAGGAGCATGAAGCGGTGTTCAAAAATCTGAGGAGCCTGAAAAGATGTAAAAAATATGAAGAAGTTCAAAAGGTGTGAAAAATAGGAGGAGCATGAAGCGGTGTTCAAAAACATGAAAAGCCTGAAAAGGTGTGAAAAATATGAAGAGCTTCAAAAGGTGTCAAAAATATGAGGAGCATGAAACGGTCTGAAAAATAGGAGGAGCATGAAGCGGTGTTGAAACACATGAAGAGCCTGAAAAGGTGTGAAAAATATGAAGAGCTTCAAAAGGTGTGAAATACATGAGGAGCATGAAACTCTCTGAAAAATAGTAGGAGCATGAAGTGGTGTTCAAAAATATGAACAGCCTGAAAAGGTGTGAAAAATATGAAGAGCTTCAAAAGGTGTGAAAAATATGAGGAGCATGATATGGTCGGAAAAATAGTAGGAGCATGAAGCGTTGTCCTAAAATCTGAAGAGCCTGAAAAGGTGTGAAATACATGAAGAGCTTCAAAAGGTCTGAAAAATATGAGGAGTATGAAACGATCTGAAAAATAGGAGGAGCATGAAGCGTTGTCCTAAAACCTGAAGAGCCTGAAAAGGTGTGAAATATATGAAGAGCTTCAAAAGATGTCAAAAATTAGATGAGCATGAAACGGTCTGAAAAATAGGAGGAGCATGAAGTGGTGTTGAAAAACATGAAGAGCCTGTAAAGGTGTGAAATATATGAAGAGGTTGAAAAGGTGTGAAAAATATGAAAAACTTCAAAAGGTGTCATAAATATGAAGAGCATGAAACGGTCTGAAATATAGGAGGAGCATGAAACGGATTTCAAAAACATGAAGAGCCTGAAAAGGTGTGAAAAATATGAAGAGCTTCACAAGGCGTGAAATACATGAGGAGCATGAAACGGTCAGAAAAATAGGAGCATGAAGCGGTGTTCAACAACATGAAGAGCCTGAAAACGTGTGAAAAATACGCAGAGCTTCAAAAGGTGTGAAATACATGAGGACCATGTAACGGTCTGAAAAATAAAAGGAGCATGAAGCGGTGTTGAAAAACATGAAGAGCCTGAAAAGGTGTGAAAAATATGAAGAACTTCAAGAGTTGTGAAAAATAGGAGGAGCATGAAGCATTGTTCAGGAACATGAAAAGCGTGAAAATGCGTGAAAAATCTGAAGAGCTTCAAAAGGTGTGAAAAATATGAGGAGCATAAAATGGTCTGAAAAATAGGAGGAGCATGAATTGGTGTTGAAAACCATGAAGAGCCTGAGAAGGTGTGAAAAATATGAAGAGCTTCAAAAGGTGTCAAAAATATGAGGAGCATGAAACGGTCTTAAAAATAGAGGGAACATGAAGCGGTGTTGAAATACTTGAAGAGGCTGAAAAGGAGTGAATAATATGAAGAGCCTGAAAAGAGTGAAATATATGAAGAGCTTCAAAAGGTCTCAAAAATATGAGGAACATGAAACGGTCTGAAAAATAGGAGGAGCATGAGGCGGGTTTGAATAACATGAAGAGCCTGAAAAGTTGTGTAATATATGAAGAGCTTCAAAAGGTGTCAAAAAAAATGAGGAGCATGAAACGGTCTGAACAATAGGAGGAGCATGAAGCAATGTTGAAAAACATGAAGAGACTGAAAATGTGTGAAAAATATGAGGAGCATGAAACGGCCAGAAAAATAGGAGGAGCATGTATCCGTGTTGAAAACTTGAAGAGCCTGAAAAGGTATGAAAATTATGAAGCGCCTGAAAAGGTGGGAAAAATATGAGGAGCATGAAACGGTCTGAAGAATAGGAGGAGCATCAAACGGTGTTCAAAAACATGAAGAGCATGAAAAGCTGTGAAAAATATGAAGAGCTTCAAAACGTGTCAAAAATATGAGGAGCATGAAGCGATCTGAAAAATAGGAGGATTATGAAACGGTGTTGAAAACATGAAGAGCCTGTAAATGTGTGAAAAATATGAACCGCTTCAGAAGGTGTGAAAAATATGAGGAGCATGAAACGGTCTGAAAAACAAGAGGAGCATGAAGCAGTGTTGAAAAACATGAAGAGCCTGAAAAGGTGTGAAAAATATGAAGAGCTTCAAAAGGTGCCAAAAATATGAGGAGCATGAAACGGTCTGAAAAATAGGAGGAGCATGAAACGGTGTTAAAAAACATAAAGAGCCTGAAATTGTGTCAAAAATATGAAGAGCTTCAAAAGGTGTGAAAAATAGGAGGAGCTTGAAGCGGTGTTCAAAATCATGAAAAGCCTGAAAAGGTATGAAAAATATGAAGAGCTTCAAAAGATGTGACAAATATGAGGAGCATGAAACGGTCTGAAAAATAGGAGGAGCATGAAAGGGTGTTCAAAAATATGAAGAGCCTGAAAAGGTGTGAAAAATATGAAGAGGTTCAAAAGGTGTGAAAAATAGGAGGAGCATGAAGCGGTGTTCAAAAACATGAAAAGCCTGAAAAGGTGTGAAAAATATGAAGAGCTTCAAAAGGTGTCAAAAATATGAGGAGCATGAAACGGTCTGAAAAATAGGAGGAGCATGAAAGGGTGTTCAAAAATATGAAGAGCCTGAAAAGGTGTGAAAAATATGAAGAGCTTCAAAACGTATCAAAAATATGAGAAGCATTAAACGGTCTGAACAATAGGAGGAGTAAGAAGCGGTGTTGAAAAACATAAAGAGCATGAAAACGTATGAAGAATATGAAGAGCCTGAAAAGGTGTGAAAAATATGAAGAGCTTCAAAAGGTGTCAGATATATGAGGAGCAGAAACGGTCTGAAAAATAGCAGGATCATGAAGCGGTGTTGAAAAACATGAAGAATCTGAAAACGTGTGAAAATATGAAGAGCTTCAAAAATATGAAAAATATGAAGAGCTTCAAAAGGTGTGAAAAATATGAAGAGCTTCAAAAGGTGTCAAAAATATGAGGAGCCTGAAACGGTCTGAAAAATAGGAGGAGCATGAAGCGGTGTTCAAAAATATGAAGAGCCTGAAAAGGTGTGAGAAAAATGAAGAGCTTCAAAATGTGTCAAATATATTAGGAGCCTGATACGGTCTGAAATTAAGAGGAGCATGAAGCGGTGTTCAAAAACATGAAGAGCCAGAAAAGTTGTGAAAAATATGAAAAGCTTCAAAAGGTGTCAAAAATGAGAGAGCATGAAACTGTCTGAAAAATAGGAGGAGCATGAAGCGCTGTTAAAAAACATGAAGAGCCTGAAAAGGTGTGAGAAAAATGAAGAGTTTCAAAAGGTGTCAAAAATATGAGGAGCATGAAACGGTCTGAAAAATAAGAGGAGCATGAAACGGTGTTCAAAAACATGAAGAGCCTGAAAAGGTGTGAAAAATATGAAGAGTTTCAAAAGGTGTGAAATACATGAGGAGCATGAAACGGTCTGAAAAATAGGAGGAGCATGAAGCGGTGTTCAAAAACCTGAAGAGCCTGAAAAGGTGTGAAAAATATGAAGAGGTTCAAAAGGTGTGAAAAATAGGAGGAGCATGAAGCGGTGTTCAAAAACATGAAAAGCCTGAAAAGGTGTGAAAAATATGAAGAGCTTCAAAAGGTGTCAAAAATATGAGGAGCATGAAACGGTCTGAAAAATAGGAGGAGCATGAAAGGGTGTTCAAAAACATGAAGAGCCTGAAAAGGTGTGAAAAATATGAAGAGCTTCAAAAGGTGTTAAAAATATGAAGAGCTTCAAAAGGTGTCCAAAATGAGATGACCATGAAACGGTCTGAAAAATAGGAGGAGAAGGAAGTGGTGAAAAACATGAAGAGCCTGAAAAGTTGTGAAATATATGAAGAGCTTCAAAAGGTGTCAGAAATATGAGGAGCATGAAACGGTCTGAAAAAGAGGAGGAGCATAAAGTGGTGTTGAAAAACATGAAGAGCCTGAAAAGGTGTGAAGAATATGAAGAGCTTCAAAATGTGCCAAAAATATGAGGAGCATGAAACGGTCTGAAAAATAGGAGGAGCATGAAACGGTGTTGAAAAACATGAAGAGCCTGAAAAGGTGTGAAAAATATGAAGAGCTTCAAAATGTGTCAAAAATATGAAGAGCATGAAACGGTCTGAAAAATAGGAGGAGCTTGAAGCGGTGTACAAAAACCTGAAGAGCCTGAAAAGGTGTCAAAAATATGACGAGCGTGAAACGGTCTGAAAAATAGGAAGAACATGAAGCGGTGTTCAAAAACATGAAGAGCCTGAAAAGGTGTGAAAAATATGAAGACCTTCAAAAGGTGGCAAAAATATGAGGAGCATGAAACGGTCTGAAAAATAGGAGGAGCATGAAGCGGTGTTGAAAAACATGAAGAGACTGAAAACGTGTGAATAATATGAAGAGCTTCTAAAGGTTTGAAAAATATGAAGAGATTCAAAAGGTGTGAAAAATATGAAGAGCTTCAGAAGGTGTCAAAAATGAGAGGAGCATGAAACGGTTTGAAAAATAGGAGGAGCATGAAACGATCTGAAAAATAGGAGGAGCATGAAACGGTGTTGAAAACATAAAGAGCATGAAAAGCTGTGAAAAATATGAAGAGCTTCAAAAGGTGTCAAAAATATGAGGCGCATGAAACGGTCTGAAAAATAGGAGGAGCATGAAGTGGTGTTGAAAAAAAAGAAGAGACTGAAAAGGTGTGAAATATATGAAGAGCTTAAAAAGGTGTCAAAAATATGAGGAGAAAGAAATGGTCTGAAAAATAGGAGGAGCATGAAGCTGTGTTGAAAAACATGAAGAGCCTGAAAAGGTGTGAAAAATATGAAGAGCATCTCAAGGTGTCAAAAATATGAGGAGCATGAAACGGTCTGAAAAATAGGACGAGCATGAAGTGGTGTTCAAAAACATGAAGAGGCTGAAAAGGTGTGAAAAATATGAAGAGCTTCAAAAGGTGTCAAAAATATGAGGAGCATGAAACGGTCTGAAAAATAGGAGGATCATGAAGCGGTGTTCCAAAACATGAAGAGCCTGAAAAGGTGTGAAAAATATGAAGAGCTTCAAAGAGTGTCAAAAATATGAGGAGCATGAAACGGTCTGAAAAATAGGAGGAGCATGAAGCGATGTTCAAAAACATGAAGAGCCTGAAAAGGTGTGAGAAATATGAAGAGCTTCAAAAGGTGTGAAATACATGAGGAGCATGAAACGGGTTGAAAAATAGGAGAAGCATGAAGTAGTGTGAAAAAACATGAAGAGCCTGAAAAGGTGTGAAAAATATGAAGAGCTTCAAAAGGTGTGAAAAATATGAGGAGCATGATACGATCTGAAAAATAGGAGGAGCATGAAGCGGTTTTCAAAAACATGAAGAGCCATAAAAGTTGTGAAAAATATGAAAAGCCTCCAAAGTTGTCAAAAATGAGATGAGCATGATACGGTCTGAAAAATAGGAGGAGCATGAAGCGGTGTTGAAAAACATGAAGAGCCTGAAAAGGTGTGAAAAATATGAAGAGCTTCAAAAGGTGTGAAATACATGAGGAGCATGAAACTCTCTGAAAAATAGAAGGAGCATGAAGTGGTGTTCAAAAACATGAAGAGCATGAAAAGGAGAGAAAAATATGAAGAGCTTCAAAAGGTGTCAAAAATATGAGGAGATTGAAACGGTCTGAAAAATAGGAGGAGCATGAAGCAGTGGTGCAAAACATGAGGAGCCTGAAAAGGTGTGAAAAATATGAAGAGCTTCAAAAGGTGTGAAATACATGAGGAGCATGAAACTCTCTGAAAAATAGAAGGAGCATGAAGTGGTGTTCAAAAATATGAACAGCCTGAAAAGGTGTGAAAAATATGAAGAGCTTCAAAAGGTGTGAAAAATTGAGGAGCATGATGCGGTCGGAAAAATAGTAGGAGCATGAAGCGTTGTCCTAAAACATGAAGAGCCTGAAAAGGTGTGAAATACATGAAGAGCTTCAATAGGTCTCAAAAATATGAGGAGTATGAAACGATCTGAAAAATAGGAGGAGCATGAAGCGGTGTTCAAAAACATGAAGAGACTGAAAAGTTGTGAAAAATATGAAGAGCTTCAAAAATATTAAAAATATGAAAAGCTTCAAAAGGTGTGAAATATATGAAGTGTTTCAAAATATGTCAAAAATTAGATGAGCATGAAACGGTCTGAAAAATAGGAGGAGCATGAAGTGGTGTTGAAAAACATGAAGAGCCTGAAAAGGTGTGAAATATATGAAGAGGTTCAAAAGGTGTGAAAAATATGAAGAACTTCAAAAGGTGTCAAAAATATGAAGAGCATGAAACGGTCTGAAATATAGGAGGAGCATGAAGCGGTGTTCAAAAACATGAAGAGCCTGAAAAGGTTTGAAAAATATGAAGAGCTTCACAAGGTGTGAAATACATGAGGAGCATGAAACGGTCTGAAAAATAAGAGGAGCATGAAGCGGTGTTCAAAAACATGAAGAGCCTGAAAAGGTGTGAAAAATACGCAGAGCTTTAAAAGGTGTGAAATACATGAGGACCATGAAACGGTCTGAAAAATAAAAGGAGCATGAAGCGGTGTTGAAAAACATGAAGAGCCTGAAAAGGTGTGAAAAATATGAAGAGCTTCAAAATGTGTCAAAAATATGAAGAGCATGAAACGGTCTGAAAAATAGGAGGAGCATGAAGCGGTGTTCAAAAACCTGAAGAGCCTGAAAAGGTGTGAAAAATATGAAGAGGTTCAAAAGGTGTGAAAAATAGGAGGAGCATGAAGCGGTGTTCAAAAACATGAAAAGCCTGAAAAGGTGTGAAAAATATGAAGAGCTTCAAAAGGTGTCAAAAATATGAGGAGCATGAAACGGTCTGAAAAATAGGAGGAGCATGAAAGGGTGTTCAAAAACATGAAGAGCCTGAAAAGGTGTGAAAAATATGAAGAGCTTCAAAAGGTGTTAAAAATATGAAGAGCTTCAAAAGGTGTCCAAAATGAGATGACCATGAAACGGTCTGAAAAATAGGAGGAGAAGGAAGTGGTGAAAAACATGAAGAGCCTGAAAAGTTGTGAAATATATGAAGAGCTTCAAAAGGTGTCAGAAATATGAGGAGCATGAAACGGTCTGAAAAAGAGGAGGAGCATAAAGTGGTGTTGAAAAACATGAAGAGCCTGAAAAGGTGTGAAGAATATGAAGAGCTTCAAAATGTGCCAAAAATATGAGGAGCATGAAACGGTCTGAAAAATAGGAGGAGCATGAAACGGTGTTGAAAAACATGAAGAGCCTGAAAAGGTGTGAAAAATATGAAGAGCTTCAAAATGTGTCAAAAATATGAAGAGCATGAAACGGTCTGAAAAATAGGAGGAGCTTGAAGCGGTGTACAAAAACCTGAAGAGCCTGAAAAGGTGTCAAAAATATGACGAGCGTGAAACGGTCTGAAAAATAGGAAGAACATGAAGCGGTGTTCAAAAACATGAAGAGCCTGAAAAGGTGTGAAAAATATGAAGACCTTCAAAAGGTGGCAAAAATATGAGGAGCATGAAACGGTCTGAAAAATAGGAGGAGCATGAAGCGGTGTTGAAAAACATGAAGAGACTGAAAACGTGTGAATAATATGAAGAGCTTCTAAAGGTTTGAAAAATATGAAGAGATTCAAAAGGTGTGAAAAATATGAAGAGCTTCAGAAGGTGTCAAAAATGAGAGGAGCATGAAACGGTTTGAAAAATAGGAGGAGCATGAAACGATCTGAAAAATAGGAGGAGCATGAAACGGTGTTGAAAACATAAAGAGCATGAAAAGCTGTGAAAAATATGAAGAGCTTCAAAAGGTGTCAAAAATATGAGGCGCATGAAACGGTCTGAAAAATAGGAGGAGCATGAAGTGGTGTTGAAAAAAAAGAAGAGACTGAAAAGGTGTGAAATATATGAAGAGCTTAAAAAGGTGTCAAAAATATGAGGAGAAAGAAATGGTCTGAAAAATAGGAGGAGCATGAAGCTGTGTTGAAAAACATGAAGAGCCTGAAAAGGTGTGAAAAATATGAAGAGCATCTCAAGGTGTCAAAAATATGAGGAGCATGAAACGGTCTGAAAAATAGGACGAGCATGAAGTGGTGTTCAAAAACATGAAGAGGCTGAAAAGGTGTGAAAAATATGAAGAGCTTCAAAAGGTGTCAAAAATATGAGGAGCATGAAACGGTCTGAAAAATAGGAGGATCATGAAGCGGTGTTCCAAAACATGAAGAGCCTGAAAAGGTGTGAAAAATATGAAGAGCTTCAAAGAGTGTCAAAAATATGAGGAGCATGAAACGGTCTGAAAAATAGGAGGAGCATGAAGCGATGTTCAAAAACATGAAGAGCCTGAAAAGGTGTGAGAAATATGAAGAGCTTCAAAAGGTGTGAAATACATGAGGAGCATGAAACGGGTTGAAAAATAGGAGAAGCATGAAGTAGTGTGAAAAAACATGAAGAGCCTGAAAAGGTGTGAAAAATATGAAGAGCTTCAAAAGGTGTGAAAAATATGAGGAGCATGATACGATCTGAAAAATAGGAGGAGCATGAAGCGGTTTTCAAAAACATGAAGAGCCATAAAAGTTGTGAAAAATATGAAAAGCCTCCAAAGTTGTCAAAAATGAGATGAGCATGATACGGTCTGAAAAATAGGAGGAGCATGAAGCGGTGTTGAAAAACATGAAGAGCCTGAAAAGGTGTGAAAAATATGAAGAGCTTCAAAAGGTGTGAAATACATGAGGAGCATGAAACTCTCTGAAAAATAGAAGGAGCATGAAGTGGTGTTCAAAAACATGAAGAGCATGAAAAGGAGAGAAAAATATGAAGAGCTTCAAAAGGTGTCAAAAATATGAGGAGATTGAAACGGTCTGAAAAATAGGAGGAGCATGAAGCAGTGGTGCAAAACATGAGGAGCCTGAAAAGGTGTGAAAAATATGAAGAGCTTCAAAAGGTGTGAAATACATGAGGAGCATGAAACTCTCTGAAAAATAGAAGGAGCATGAAGTGGTGTTCAAAAATATGAACAGCCTGAAAAGGTGTGAAAAATATGAAGAGCTTCAAAAGGTGTGAAAAATTGAGGAGCATGATGCGGTCGGAAAAATAGTAGGAGCATGAAGCGTTGTCCTAAAACATGAAGAGCCTGAAAAGGTGTGAAATACATGAAGAGCTTCAATAGGTCTCAAAAATATGAGGAGTATGAAACGATCTGAAAAATAGGAGGAGCATGAAGCGGTGTTCAAAAACATGAAGAGACTGAAAAGTTGTGAAAAATATGAAGAGCTTCAAAAATATTAAAAATATGAAAAGCTTCAAAAGGTGTGAAATATATGAAGTGTTTCAAAATATGTCAAAAATTAGATGAGCATGAAACGGTCTGAAAAATAGGAGGAGCATGAAGTGGTGTTGAAAAACATGAAGAGCCTGAAAAGGTGTGAAATATATGAAGAGGTTCAAAAGGTGTGAAAAATATGAAGAACTTCAAAAGGTGTCAAAAATATGAAGAGCATGAAACGGTCTGAAATATAGGAGGAGCATGAAGCGGTGTTCAAAAACATGAAGAGCCTGAAAAGGTTTGAAAAATATGAAGAGCTTCACAAGGTGTGAAATACATGAGGAGCATGAAACGGTCTGAAAAATAAGAGGAGCATGAAGCGGTGTTCAAAAACATGAAGAGCCTGAAAAGGTGTGAAAAATACGCAGAGCTTTAAAAGGTGTGAAATACATGAGGACCATGAAACGGTCTGAAAAATAAAAGGAGCATGAAGCGGTGTTGAAAAACATGAAGAGCCTGAAAAGGTGTGAAAATATGAAAAGCTTCAAAAGCTGTGAAATACATGAGGAGCATGTAAAGTTCTGAAAAATAGAAGGAGCATGAGGCGGTGTTGAAAAATATGAAGAGCCTGAAAAGGTGTGAAAAATATGAAGAGCTTCAAAAGGTGCCAAAAATATGAGGAGCATGAAACCGTCTGAAAAATAGGAGGAGCATGAAACGGTGTTAAAAAACATAAAGAGCCTGAAATTGTGTTAAAAATATGAAGAGCTTCAAAAGGTGTGAAAAATAGGAGGAGCTTGAAGCGGTGTTCCAAATCATGAAAAGCCTGAAAAGATGTGAAAAATATGAAGAGCTTCAAAAGATGTGACAAATATGAGGAGCATGAAGCGGTGTTCAAAAACATGAAAAGCCTGAGAAGGTGTGAAAAATATGAAGAGCTTCAAAAGGTGTCAAAAAAGAGATGAGCATGAAACGGTCTGAAAAATAGGAGGAGCATGAAACGGTGTTCAGAAACATGAAGAGGCTGAAATTGTGTCTAAAAAATGAAGAGTTTCAAAAGGTGTGAAATACATGAGGAGCATGAAACGGTCTGAAAAATAGGAGGAGCATGAAGCGGTGTTCAAAAAACTGAAGAGCCTGAAAAGGTGTGAAAAATATGAAGAGGTTCAAAAGGTGTGAAAAATAGGAGGAGCATGAAGCGGTGTTCAAAAACATGAAAAGTCTGAAAAGGTGTGAAAAATATGAAGAGCTTGAAAAGGTGTCAAAAATATGAGGAGCATGAAACGGTCTGAAAAATAGGAGGAGCATGAAAGGGTGTTCAAAAATATGAAGAGCCTGAAAAGGTGTGAAAAATATGAAGAGCTTCAAAACGTATCAAAAATATGAGAAGCATTAAACGGTCTGAACAATAGGAGGAGTAAGTAGCGGTGTTGAAAAACATAAAGAGCATGAAAACGTATGAAGAATATGAAGAGCTTCAAAAGGTGTGAAAATATGAAGAGCTTCAAAAGGTGTCCAAAATGAGATGACCATGAAACGGTCTGAAAAATAGGAGGATAAGGAAGTGGTTTGAAAAACATGAAGAGCCTGAAAAGGTGTGAAATATATGAAGAGCTTCAAAAGGTGTCAGAAATATGAGGAGCATGAAACGGTCTGAAAAAGAGGAGGAGCATAAAGTGGTGTTGAAAAACATGAAGAGCCTGAAAAGGTGTGAAGAATATGAAGAGCTTCAAAAGGTGCCAAAAATATGAGGAGCATGAAACGGTCTGAAAAATAGGAGGAGCATGAAACGGTGTTGAAAAACATGAAGAGCCTGAAAAGGTGTGAAAAATATGAAGAGCTTCAAAATGTGTCAAAAATATGAAGAGCATGAAACGGTCTGAAAAATAGGAGGAGCTTGAAGCGGTGTACAAAAACCTGAAGAGCCTGAAAAGGTGTCAAAAATATGACGAGCGTGAAACGGTCTGAAAAATAGGAAGAACATGAAGCGGTGTTCAAAAACATGAAGAGCCTGAAAAGGTGTGAAAAATATGAAGACCTTCAAAAGGTGTCAAAAATATGAGGAGCATGAAACGGTCTGAAAAATACGAGGAGCATGAAACGGTGTTCAAAATATGATGGGCCTGAAAATGTGTGAATTATATGAAGAGCCTCAAAACGTGTCAAAAATATGAGGAGCATGAAACTGTCTGAAAAATAGGAGGAGCATGAAGCGGTGTTGAAAAACATGAAGAGACTGAAAACGTGTGAATAATATGAAGAGCTTCTAAAGGTTTGTAAAATATGAAGAGATTCAAAAGCTGTGAAAAATATGAAGAGCTTCAGAAGGTGTCAAAAATGAGAGGAGCATGAAACGGTTTGAAAAATAGGAGGAGCATGAAACGATCTGAAAAATAGGAGGAGCATGAAACGGTGTTGAAAACATAAAGAGCATGAAAAGCTGTGAAAAATACGAAGAGCTTCAAAAGGTGTCAAAAATATGAGGCGCATGAAACGGTCTGAAAAATAGGAGGAGCATGAAGTGGTGTTGAAAAAAAAGAAGAGACTGAAAAGGTGTGAAATATATGAAGAGCTTAAAAAGGTGTCAAAATTATTAGGAGAATGAAATGGTCTGAAAAATAGGAGGAGCATGAAGCTGTGTTGAAAAACATGAAGAGCCTGAAAAGGTGTGAAAAATATGAAGAGCATCTCAAGGTGTCAAAAATATGAGGAGCATGAAACGGTCTGAAAAATAGGACGAGCATGAAGTGGTGTTCAAAAACATGAAGAGGCTGAAAAGGTGTGAAAAATATGAAGAGCTTCAAAAGGTGTCAAAAATATGAGGAGCATGAAACGGTCTGAAAAATAGGAGGATCATGAAGCGGTGTTCCAAAACATGAAGAGCCTGAAAAGGTGTGAAAAATATGAAGAGCTTCAAAGAGTGTCAAAAATATGAGGAGCATGAAATGGTCTGAAAAATAGGAGGAGCATGAAGCGATGTTCAAAAACATGAAGAGCCTGAAAAGGTGTGAGAAATATGAAGAGCTTCAAAAGGTGTGAAATACATGAGGAGCATGAAACGGTCTGAAAAATAGGAGGAGCATGAAGTGGTGTGAAAAAACAGCAAGAGCCTGAAAAGGTGTGAAAAATATGAAGAGCTTCAAAAGGTGTGAAATACATGAGGAGCAAGAAACGGTCTGAAAAATAGGAGGAGGATGAAGCAGTGTTCAAAAATATGAAGAGCCTGAAAAGGTGTGAAAAATATGAAGAGCTTCAAAAGGTGTGAAAAATATGAGGAGCATGATAAGGTCTGAAAAATAGGAGGAGCATGAAGCGGTGTTCAAAAACATGAAGAGCCATAAAAGTTGTGAAAAATATGAAAAGCCTCCAAAGGTGTCAAAAATGAGATGAGCATGAAACGGTCTGAAAAATAGGAGGAGCATGAAGCGGTGTTGATAAAATGAAGAGCCTGAAAAGGTGTGAAAAATATGAAGAGCATCAAAAGCTGTCAAAAATATGAGGAGATTGAAACGGTCTGAAAAATAGGAGGAGCATGAAGCGGTGGTGCAAAACATGAGGAGCCTGAAAAGGTGTGAAAAATATGAAGAGCTTCAAAAGGTGTGAAATACATGAGGAGCATGAAACTCTCTGAAAAATAGTAGGAGCATGAAGTGGTGTTCAAAAATATGAACAGCCTGAAAAGGTGTGAAAAATATGAAGAGCTTCAAAAGGTGTGAAAAATTGAGGAGCATGATGCGGTCGGAAAAATAGTAGGAGCATGAAGCGTTGTCCTAAAACATGAAGAGCCTGAAAAGGTGTGAAATACATGAAGAGCTTCAATAGGTCTCAAAAATATGAGGAGTATGAAACGATCTGAAAAATAGGAGGAGCATGAAGCGGTGTTCAAAAACATGAAGAGACTGAAAAGTTGTGAAAAATATGAAGAGCTTCAAAAATATTAAAAATATGAAAAGCTTCAAAAGGTGTGAAATATATGAAGTGTTTCAAAATATGTCAAAAATTAGATGAGCATGAAACGGTCTGAAAAATAGGAGGAGCATGAAGTGGTGTTGAAAAACATGAAGAGCCTGAAAAGGTGTGAAATATATGAAGAGGTTCAAAAGGTGTGAAAAATATGAAGAACTTCAAAAGGTGTCAAAAATATGAAGAGCATGAAACGATCTGAAATATAGGAGGAGCATGAAGCGGTGTTCAAAAACATGAAGAGCCTGAAAAGGTTTGAAAAATATGAAGAGCTTCACAAGGTGAAATACATGAGGAGCATGAAACGGTCTGAAAAATAAGAGGAGCATGAAGCGGTGTTCAAAAACATGAAGAGCCTGAAAAGGTGTGAAAAATACGCAGAGCTTTAAAAGGTGTGAAATACATGAGGACCATGAAACGGTCTGAAAAAGAAAAGGAGCATGAAGCGGTGTTGAAAAACATGAAGAGCCTGAAAAGGTTTGAAAAATATGAAGAGCTTCAAAAGGTGTGAAAAATATGAGGAGCATGAAACTCTCTGAAAAATAGTAGGAGCATGAAGTGGTGTTCAAAAATATGTACAGCCGGAAAAGGTGTGAAAAATATGAAGAGCTTCAAAAGGTGTCAAAAATAGGAGAAGTATGAAAAGGTCAGAAAAATAGGAGGAGCATGAAACAGTGTTCAAAAACATGAAGAGCCTGAAAAGGTGTGAAAAATATGAAGAGCTTCAAAGGTTTAAAAAATATGAAGAGCTTCAAAAGCTGTGAAATAGATGAGGAGCAAGAAACGGTCTGTAAAATAGGAGGAGCATGAAACGGTGTTCAAAAACATGAAGGGCCTGAAAAGGTGTGAAATATATGAAGATCCTCAAAACGTGTCAAAAATATGAGGAGCATGAAACGGTCTGAAAAATATGAGGAGCATGAAGCGGTGTTGAAAAACATGAAGAAACTGAAAACGTGTGAATAATATGAAGAGCTTCTAAAGGTTTGAAAAATATGAAGAGATTCAAAAGGTGTGAAAAATATGAAAAGCTTCAGAAGGTGTCAAAAATGAGATGAGCATGAAACGGTTTGAAAAATAGGAGGAGCATGAAACGATCTGAAAAATAGGAGGAGCATGAAACGGTGTTGAAAACATAAAGAGTATGAAAAGGTGTGAAAAATACGAAGAGCTTCAAAAGGTGTCAAAAATATGAGGCGCATGAAACGGTCTGAAAAATAGGAGGAGCATGAAGCGGTGTTGAAAAACATGAAGAGCCTTAAAAGGTGTGAAAAATATGAAGAGCTTCAAAAGGTGTCAAAAATATGAGGAGCATGAGACGGTCTGAAAAATAGGAGGAGCATGACGGGTTTCAATAACATGAAGAGCCTGAAAAGGTGTGAAAAATATGAGAGCTTCAAAAGGTGTGAAATACAAGAGGAGCCTGAAACGGTCTGAAAAAAAGGAGGAGCATAAAGCGGTGTTCAAAAACATGAAGGGCCTGAAAATGTGTGAAATATATGAAGATCCTCAAAACGTGTCAAAAATATGAGGAGCATGAAACGGTCTGAAAATAGGAGGAGCATGAAGCGGTGTTGAAAAACATTTAGAGACTGAAAACGTGTGAAAAATAAGAAGAGTTTCAAAAGGTGTGAAAAATATGAAGAGATTCAAAGGTGTCAAAAATATGAGGAGCATGAAACGGTCTGAAAAATAGGAGGAGCATGAAACGGTGTTCAAAAACATGAAGAGCCTTAAAAGGTGTGAAAAATATGAAGAGCTTCAATAGGTGTGAAAAATATGAGGAGCATGAAACGGTCTGAAAAATGGGAGGAGCATGAAGCCGTGTTGAAAAACATGAAGAGCCTGAAAAGAGGTAAAAATATGAAGAGCTTCAAAAGTTGAGAAATACAAGAGGAGCCTGAAAGGGTCTGAAAAAAAGGTGGAGCATAAAGCGGTGTTGAAAAACATGAAGAACCTGAAAATTTGTGAAAAATATGAAGAACTTCAAAAGGTGCCAAAAATATGAGGAGCATGAAATGGCTGAAATAAAGGAGGAGCATGAAACGGTCTGAAAAATAGGAGGATAATGAAGCGGTGTTGAAAAACATGAAAAGCCTGAAAAGGTGTGAAAAATATGAAGAGCTTCAAAAGGTGTGAAAATAATGAAGAGCTTCAAAAGGGTGAGAAATATGAGGAGCATGAAACGGTCTGAAAAATAGGAGGAGCATGAAGCGGTGTTCAAAACATGAAGAGCCTGAAAAGGTGTGAAAAATATGAAGAGCTCAAAAGGTTTAAAAAATATGAAGAGCTTCAAAAGCTGTGAAATAGATGCAGAGCATGAAACGATCTGAAAAATAGGAGGAGCATGAAGCGGTGTTCCAAAACATGAAGAGCCTGAAAAGGTGTGAAATATATGAAGAGATTCAAAAGTTGTCAAAAATATGAGGAGCATGAAACGCTCTGTAAAATAGGAGGGTCATGAAGCGGTGTTGAAAAACATGAAAAGCCTGAAAAGGTGTGAAAAATATGAAGTGTTTCAAAAGGTGTCAAAAATATGAGGAGCATGAAACTTTCTGAAAAACAGGAAGAGCATGAAACCGTGTTCAAAAACATGAAGAGCTTGAAAAGGTGTGAAAAATATGAAGAGCTTCAAAATGTGTGAAATACATGAGGAGCATGAAACGGTCTGAAAAATAGGAGGAGCATGAAGTGGTGTTGAAAAACATGAAGAGCCTGAAAAGATGTGAAAAATATGAAGAGCTTCAAAAGGTGTGAAAATTATGAGGAGCATGAAGCGGTCTGTAAAATAGGAGGAGCATGAAGCAGTGTTGAGAAACATGGAGAGCTTGAAAATGTGTGAAAAATATGAAGAGCTTCAAAAGGTGTGAAATACATGAGGAGCGTGAAACGGTCTGAAAAATAGCAGGAGCATGAAGCGGTGTTGAGAAACATGGAGAGCCTGAAAATGTGTGAAAAATATGAAGAGCTTCAAAAGGTGTGAAATACATGAGGAGCATGAAACGGTCTGAAAAATAGGAGGAGCATGAAACGGTGTTCAAAAAAATGAAGAGAATGAAAAGGTGTGAAAAATATGAAGAGCTTCAAAAGTTGTCAAAAAGATGAGGAGGATTAAACGGTCTGAAAAATAGGAGGAGCATGAAGCGGTCTTGAGAAACATGAAAAGCCTGAAAAGGTGTGAAGTACATGAAGAGCTTCAAAAGTTGTCAAAAATATGAGGAGCATGAAAATATATGAAAAATAGGAGGAGCATGAAGCGTTTTTGAAAAACATGAAGAGCCTGAAAAGGTGTGAAAAATATGAAGAGCTTCAAAAGGTGTCAAAAATATGAGGAGCATGAACTGGACTGAAAAATAGGAGGAGCATGAAGCGGTGTTGAAAAACATGAAGTGCCTGAAAAGCTGTGAAAAATATGAAGAGCTTCAAAAGGTGTGAAAAATATGAAGAGCTTCAAAAGATGTCAAAAATATGAGGAGTATGAAAAGGTCTGAAAAATAGGAGGAGCATGAAGCGGTATTGAAAAACATGTAAAGCCTGAAAAGGTGTGAAAAATATGAAGAGCTTCAAAAGGTGTGAAAATTATGAAGAGCTTCAAAAGGGTGAAAAATATGAGGAGCATGAAACGGTCTGAAAAATAGGAGAAGCATGAAGCGGTGTTGAAAAACATGAAGAGCCTGAAAAGGTGTGAAAAATATGAAGAGCTTCAAAAGGTGTGAAAAATATGAGGAGCATGAAACGGTCTGAAAAATAGGAGGAGCATGAAGCGGTGTTGAAAAACATGAAGGGTCTGAAAAGGTGTGAAAAATATGAAGAGCTTCAAAAGGTGTGAAAAATATGAGGAGCAAGAAACGGTCTGAAAATAGGAGAAGCATGAAACGGTGTTCAAAAACATGAAGAGCCAGAAAAGCCATGAAAAATATGAAGAGCTTCAAAAGGTGTGAAAAATATGAAGAGCTTCAAAAGCTGTGAAATACATGAGGAGCATGAAACGGACTGAAAAATAGGAGGAGCATGAAGCGGTGTTCAAAAACATGAAGAGCCTGAAAAGGTGTGAAATATATGAAGAGATTCAAAAGGTGTCAGAAATATGAGGAGCATGAAATGCTCTGAAAAATAGGAGGATCATGAAGCGGTGTTGAAAAACATGAAGAACCTGAAAAGGTGTGAAAAATATGAAGAGCTTCAAAAGGTGTCAAAATTATGAAGAGCTTCAAAAGGTGTCAAAAATATGAGGAGCATGAAACGGTCTGAAAAATAGGAGGAGCATGAAACGGTGTTCAAAAACATGAAGAGCCTTAAAAGGTGTGAAAAATATGAAGAGCTTCAATAGGTGTGAAAAATATGAGGAGCATGAAACGGTCTGAAAAATGGGAGGAGCATGAAGCCGTGTTGAAAAACATGAAGAGCCTGAAAAGAGGTAAAAATATGAAGAGCTTCAAAAGTTGAGAAATACAAGAGGAGCCTGAAAGGGTCTGAAAAAAAGGTGGAGCATAAAGCGGTGTTGAAAAACATGAAGAACCTGAAAATTTGTGAAAAATATGAAGAACTTCAAAAGGTGCCAAAAATATGAGGAGCATGAAATGGCTGAAATAAAGGAGGAGCATGAAACGGTCTGAAAAATAGGAGGATAATGAAGCGGTGTTGAAAAACATGAAAAGCCTGAAAAGGTGTGAAAAATATGAAGAGCTTCAAAAGGTGTGAAAATAATGAAGAGCTTCAAAAGGGTGAGAAATATGAGGAGCATGAAACGGTCTGAAAAATAGGAGGAGCATGAAGCGGTGTTCAAAACATGAAGAGCCTGAAAAGGTGTGAAAAATATGAAGAGCTCAAAAGGTTTAAAAAATATGAAGAGCTTCAAAAGCTGTGAAATAGATGCAGAGCATGAAACGATCTGAAAAATAGGAGGAGCATGAAGCGGTGTTCCAAAACATGAAGAGCCTGAAAAGGTGTGAAATATATGAAGAGATTCAAAAGTTGTCAAAAATATGAGGAGCATGAAACGCTCTGTAAAATAGGAGGGTCATGAAGCGGTGTTGAAAAACATGAAAAGCCTGAAAAGGTGTGAAAAATATGAAGTGTTTCAAAAGGTGTCAAAAATATGAGGAGCATGAAACATTCTGAAAAACAGGAAGAGCATGAAACCGTGTTCAAAAACATGAAGAGCTTGAAAAGGTGTGAAAAATATGAAGAGCTTCAAAATGTGTGAAATACATGAGGAGCATGAAACGGTCTGAAAAATAGGAGGAGCATGAAGTGGTGTTGAAAAACATGAAGAGCCTGAAAAGATGTGAAAAATATGAAGAGCTTCAAAAGGTGTGAAAATTATGAGGAGCATGAAGCGGTCTGTAAAATAGGAGGAGCATGAAGCAGTGTTGAGAAACATGGAGAGCCTGAAAATGTGTGAAAAATATGAAGAGCTTCAAAAGGTGTGAAATACATGAGGAGCATGAAACGGTCTGAAAAATAGGAGGAGCATGAAACGGTGTTCAAAAAAATGAAGAGAATGAAAAGGTGTGAAAAATATGAAGAGCTTCAAAAGTTGTCAAAAAGATGAGGAGGATTAAACGGTCTGAAAAATAGGAGGAGCATGAAGCGGTCTTGAGAAACATGAAAAGCCTGAAAAGGTGTGAAGTACATGAAGAGCTTCAAAAGTTGTCAAAAATATGAGGAGCATGAAAATATATGAAAAATAGGAGGAGCATGAAGCGTTTTTGAAAAACATGAAGAGCCTGAAAAGGTGTGAAAAATATGAAGAGCTTCAAAAGGTGTCAAAAATATGAGGAGCATGAACTGGACTGAAAAATAGGAGGAGCATGAAGCGGTGTTGAAAAACATGAAGTGCCTGAAAAGCTGTGAAAAATATGAAGAGCTTCAAAAGGTGTGAAAAATATGAAGAGCTTCAAAAGATGTCAAAAATATGAGGAGTATGAAAAGGTCTGAAAAATAGGAGGAGCATGAAGCGGTATTGAAAAACATGTAAAGCCTGAAAAGGTGTGAAAAATATGAAGAGCTTCAAAAGGTGTGAAAATTATGAAGAGCTTCAAAAGGGTGAAAAATATGAGGAGCATGAAACGGTCTGAAAAATAGGAGAAGCATGAAGCGGTGTTGAAAAACATGAAGAGCCTGAAAAGGTGTGAAAAATATGAAGAGCTTCAAAAGGTGTGAAAAATATGAGGAGCATGAAACGGTCTGAAAAATAGGAGGAGCATGAAGCGGTGTTGAAAAACATGAAGGGTCTGAAAAGGTGTGAAAAATATGAAGAGCTTCAAAAGGTGTGAAAAATATGAGGAGCAAGAAACGGTCTGAAAATAGGAGAAGCATGAAACGGTGTTCAAAAACATGAAGAGCCAGAAAAGCCATGAAAAATATGAAGAGCTTCAAAAGGTGTGAAAAATATGAAGAGCTTCAAAAGCTGTGAAATACATGAGGAGCATGAAACGGACTGAAAAATAGGAGGAGCATGAAGCGGTGTTCAAAAACATGAAGAGCCTGAAAAGGTGTGAAATATATGAAGAGATTCAAAAGGTGTCAGAAATATGAGGAGCATGAAATGCTCTGAAAAATAGGAGGATCATGAAGCGGTGTTGAAAAACATGAAGAACCTGAAAAGGTGTGAAAAATATGAAGAGCTTCAAAAGGTGTCAAAATTATGAAGAGCTTCAAAAGGTGTCAAAAATATGAGGAGCATGAAACGGTCTGAAAAATAGGAGGAGCATGAAACGGTGTTCAAAAACATGAAGAGCCTTAAAAGGTGTGAAAAATATGAAGAGCTTCAATAGGTGTGAAAAATATGAGGAGCATGAAACGGTCTGAAAAATGGGAGGAGCATGAAGCCGTGTTGAAAAACATGAAGAGCCTGAAAAGAGGTAAAAATATGAAGAGCTTCAAAAGTTGAGAAATACAAGAGGAGCCTGAAAGGGTCTGAAAAAAAGGTGGAGCATAAAGCGGTGTTGAAAAACATGAAGAACCTGAAAATTTGTGAAAAATATGAAGAACTTCAAAAGGTGCCAAAAATATGAGGAGCATGAAATGGCTGAAATAAAGGAGGAGCATGAAACGGTCTGAAAAATAGGAGGATAATGAAGCGGTGTTGAAAAACATGAAAAGCCTGAAAAGGTGTGAAAAATATGAAGAGCTTCAAAAGGTGTGAAAATAATGAAGAGCTTCAAAAGGGTGAGAAATATGAGGAGCATGAAACGGTCTGAAAAATAGGAGGAGCATGAAGCGGTGTTCAAAACATGAAGAGCCTGAAAAGGTGTGAAAAATATGAAGAGCTCAAAAGGTTTAAAAAATATGAAGAGCTTCAAAAGCTGTGAAATAGATGCAGAGCATGAAACGATCTGAAAAATAGGAGGAGCATGAAGCGGTGTTCCAAAACATGAAGAGCCTGAAAAGGTGTGAAATATATGAAGAGATTCAAAAGTTGTCAAAAATATGAGGAGCATGAAACGCTCTGTAAAATAGGAGGGTCATGAAGCGGTGTTGAAAAACATGAAAAGCCTGAAAAGGTGTGAAAAATATGAAGTGTTTCAAAAGGTGTCAAAAATATGAGGAGCATGAAACTTTCTGAAAAACAGGAAGAGCATGAAACCGTGTTCAAAAACATGAAGAGCTTGAAAAGGTGTGAAAAATATGAAGAGCTTCAAAATGTGTGAAATACATGAGGAGCATGAAACGGTCTGAAAAATAGGAGGAGCATGAAGTGGTGTTGAAAAACATGAAGAGCCTGAAAAGATGTGAAAAATATGAAGAGCTTCAAAAGGTGTGAAAATTATGAGGAGCATGAAGCGGTCTGTAAAATAGGAGGAGCATGAAGCAGTGTTGAGAAACATGGAGAGCTTGAAAATGTGTGAAAAATATGAAGAGCTTCAAAAGGTGTGAAATACATGAGGAGCGTGAAACGGTCTGAAAAATAGCAGGAGCATGAAGCGGTGTTGAGAAACATGGAGAGCCTGAAAATGTGTGAAAAATATGAAGAGCTTCAAAAGGTGTGAAATACATGAGGAGCATGAAACGGTCTGAAAAATAGGAGGAGCATGAAACGGTGTTCAAAAAAATGAAGAGAATGAAAAGGTGTGAAAAATATGAAGAGCTTCAAAAGTTGTCAAAAAGATGAGGAGGATTAAACGGTCTGAAAAATAGGAGGAGCATGAAGCGGTCTTGAGAAACATGAAAAGCCTGAAAAGGTGTGAAGTACATGAAGAGCTTCAAAAGTTGTCAAAAATATGAGGAGCATGAAAATATATGAAAAATAGGAGGAGCATGAAGCGTTTTTGAAAAACATGAAGAGCCTGAAAAGCTGTGAAAAATATGAAGAGCTTCAAAAGGTGTGAAAAATATGAAGAGCTTCAAAAGATGTCAAAAATATGAGGAGTATGAAAAGGTCTGAAAAATAGGAGGAGCATGAAGCGGTATTGAAAAACATGTAAAGCCTGAAAAGGTGTGAAAAATATGAAGAGCTTCAAAAGGTGTGAAAATTATGAAGAGCTTCAAAAGGGTGAAAAATATGAGGAGCATGAAACGGTCTGAAAAATAGGAGAAGCATGAAGCGGTGTTGAAAAACATGAAGAGCCTGAAAAGGTGTGAAAAATATGAAGAGCTTCAAAAGGTGTGAAAAATATGAGGAGCATGAAACGGTCTGAAAAATAGGAGGAGCATGAAGCGGTGTTGAAAAACATGAAGGGTCTGAAAAGGTGTGAAAAATATGAAGAGCTTCAAAAGGTGTGAAAAATATGAGGAGCAAGAAACGGTCTGAAAATAGGAGAAGCATGAAACGGTGTTCAAAAACATGAAGAGCCAGAAAAGCCATGAAAAATATGAAGAGCTTCAAAAGGTGTGAAAAATATGAAGAGCTTCAAAAGCTGTGAAATACATGAGGAGCATGAAACGGACTGAAAAATAGGAGGAGCATGAAGCGGTGTTCAAAAACATGAAGAGCCTGAAAAGGTGTGAAATATATGAAGAGATTCAAAAGGTGTCAGAAATATGAGGAGCATGAAATGCTCTGAAAAATAGGAGGATCATGAAGCGGTGTTGAAAAACATGAAGAACCTGAAAAGGTGTGAAAAATATGAAGAGCTTCAAAAGGTGTCAAAATTATGAAGAGCTTCAAAGGTGTCAAAAATATGAGGAGCATGAAACGGTCTGAAAAATAGGAGGAGCATGAAGTGGCATTGAAAAACATGAAGAGACTGAAAAGGTGTGAAATATATGAAGAGCTTCAAAAGGTGTCAAAATTTTGAAGAGCTTCAAAGGTGTCAAAAATATGAGGAGGATGAAACAGTGTTCAAAAACATGGAAAGCAAGAAAAGGTGTGAAAAATGTGAAG